>NW_022900924.1:4907091-4939033 GCF_012274545.1 Fukomys damarensis | reverse complement strand
AAAAAAAAAAAAAAAAAAGTGAAAAGAACACAGGGTGGGATGTTGCAAAGCCCCTAAAGCAGGGAAAAACAAACAAACAAACAAAAATTCCTCAAAGTTGGCAACCGTTACCTTAAAAAACTAGGGGAACCAAGTCCGGGCCCTGATTTACTATATAAACATTTAATGAAGTACTGAATGGCTTCACCCCCCAAAAGTTTTATCTTTCTTCACTGATTACAAAGTGATGTTCTAGTTACATTTGTTTACAGTACTCTGTCCACCTTTTCCCCTCATCAGTCTCCTTCCTTGATGTTTTCCACTTTGTCTACACACTTGTGTCATTTGTTCTTTAACAACAGTTCACTCTGTGCTTCTGCCTCCTCCGTCATTCGCTCTCAGTTTTTCTCCCTATGCTCCTCACTCCCAGCTCCACAGAGCAAAAACTGCACCTTCGTCATCCTATCCCCAGGGGACTAGTACAGGGCTGATGCAGAACAGACACTCCCTGGAGCTGAATCTCACTGAAAGGCTGGATGCCCAACTGTCAGCTATAAAAGTAAAATCCAAAGATAAACTCCAGAGGACAGCAGGGATGATTCCGTCGGAGTAAAGTTTCTGGTTCCCAGGATGACCCCCGTCTCGTGGATAAACCTGGCTTCAGTTTTTCTGTTGTACTTTCACACTAATTCTCTGTAAGTACCTGAGGAAGGTTATTAATGAACAACTTTCCCTAGACCAGACCCTCTTCAAAAGAACACTCGTGGGGGCCAGGGATTTAGCTCAGTGGTGTGGCCACTGGCCTCGAAAGCGCAAGGACCCAAGTTAAATCCCCATACCAAAAAACAACAACAACAACAAAAAAACAAACAACAGTTGTGGCCTCTTTAGCTCCCTTATAATCCTTAAAATCAGTGATATTTGCAACTTTTATTCAGAGAAATTATAAAAGAAATAGTGTGAAGTCTTGGGAATTTTTATGAAGCCTCATGGAAAACCAATCCGGAGTCCCATCTTTCCTAGATAAGTTCCTTTTCAGGAAAAAGAGAACAGCTGTTCACCTCTCTCCAGGGTTTACCTCTCACCTGTGTAGCCTTATCAATAACGGCTATTGATTGTCACAGTCCAAAGGGATCTTGATTAAGTAAATATCTACAGTAGCCTCAAACAATAAGGGGTCCTTATGAGGTGTTAAGTGAATAGAAAACTGCCTTCAACTATTATGGAAATCTGTTACTTTAAAGAAGTGGTTGCCGGGGTGTGGTGGCACAGACGTGTAATCCCAGCACTGGGGAGGCTGAGGCAGGAGGATCGCTGTGAGTTCGAGACCAGCTTGGACTACATAGTGAGTTCCAGGTTAAGTCTCAACTACATAGTGAGACCCTGTCTCAAAAAAACAAAACAAAACAAAAAAAACAACAACAAAAAAGAAGTGGTAATGTGTAACACAAAGAGAACAACAGCAAATGACTCATCACAAAGGTTTCTCTCTCTCTTTTTTTTTTTTTTTTTTGAGGCAGGTTCTCAACTGTGTAGTTCAGGCTGTCCTTCATAGCCCAGGCTGGCCTGTAATTCGCAGGGTTCCTCCAGCCTTAGCCTCCTGAGTGCTAGGATCACAAACATACACCACCACATCCAACTACAAAGGTTCTCACTTTTCAGGTCTTTTGAATCTTGGTATAAAATACATTCACTCTGTAGATGCTGCTCTCTCTTCACTTAATTGGCAGAGTGAACCTCAAACAATCTGTGAATCCAGGGTTAGGTACTAGAATGACAAGATGGTAAGGAACCTTTAAACCAACCATTTAATTTTTCTGATAAAGGTGAGGGGGGCAGTGTCAGAGAAGTGAGTCGCCTATCATCACAGAGCTAGTGAGTCCTGGTCTTGCAGGGACTCAAATCCATGGCCCAGGACAAATCCAATTGCATTTTTATTACTTTATACAGCTTCAAAAAAGTTGACACTTGCTCAAGACCATACAGTTACTCAGTGGGCCCAGCTCAGAGCCAGGGCTTAACAGTCACTTTAAACTTGGTTTAAGCTGGGTTTCTGCAAACTAGTCCTTTTTGGACTTCAAAGTGGAGAGAAATTCCAATCACTGAGAGTTCATAAGATCCTAATGCTTAGTCTGAACCAACATTGCAGATCCCGTCCTTTCAGCTGAGAAAAATCTTTGAAGCTTCTCATGTTCCACCAGACAATGAGAACCAGGAACAATACCCAGCTGATTCAGTGCACCATAAAACAAGTATGGTAACCACCCGGCCCCCTAGGAACTGGCGGGTCAGGTGTATAGTAAATCCCACTTGTTCCAGGACAAATCAGGAAACAGAAGGGCAGGGCAGCAGCTGTGGGGAACCACAAGAAAAAGATCACATTGTAATGAAGTGACTAGCAAGAAGACTAACAGTAATGATTAACATTCCTCTAGAAACTTTCCCCTGTCTCCCCAATGGTTTCCTTCCTCAGCCAGCTTACCAAATATTACCCAAGGGAGTGCCTCAGGAAAAAGATTAGATGATTTTTAAATTCTTTGGACCTTAAATTCTTCTTTTGTAAAAGGCATCAAATGGATCCTTTCAGCGCTGAGAGTCTGTAACATCAAACCAGGGGCCTCTCATTTTTCAGGTTACACCACAGAAATGGGGATCTCTGAAAGTTTCATTGTTACTGTCGTTCTTTCTTTCTTTAGTTGCTTAGGAAAAATTTGTGAGGGTCAAGCCAAAGAACTGGGCTTAAGAGTTGGGTTCAAAACCTGGCAGTTACAGTTTGCCTCCATGTCCTTGGGCATATTTTGTACCCTCTCTTCCAGTGTGGTGGTATATAGCTACAATCCCAAGCACTCAGGAGGTTGAGGCAGAGGATTCCAATTCTGAGGTCAGGTTGGGCAATTTAGCAAGACTCGCGCTCAAAATAAAAAATAAGGGCTACAGATATAGCTCAGTGGTAGAGCCCTTGCCTAGCATGTATGAGGCACTGGGTTTGATTTCCCTGTATTACAAGGGAAAAAAAATTACTCACTGTGACCTTGTCTCCTAACCTTTAGAAAAAGGACAATACCACCTACCTCACCTTCATGATTACCTAGCAGATTAAAATAAATAATAACATAATAGATGTGAAAATACGTCCCGTGGTACCTGGCACTTTGACCCGTTAGTGAGTTATTTCAAATCTTCCTGCATGAGTATCTAGGAGGCAGGCTGGGGAAAAGTTTGAACTAAACAGATTAACTTCTAAAATCTTAAGGAAATGTTTTCAAAATAAATCCAACTACGTGTCCATGTACAAGGCACAGACTAGGCCAGAAACTACTGGAACCCCTGTTAAGTACTCAAGGGACACGAAGGACAATAGGTAGAGAAATAACAAATCAGAGAAGGACAAGCCAGGCACTCCCTACAGGACAGCCTCCCTATAGTAATAGGGTACAATGCAGAGACAAAACAGTTCCTGTAACCTTCAGGCTCCCATTTCTAACCATACACGCTTGGCTGTGAATGAATAGACATTTTCTTATCTGGGGGAAGACTTGCGAAGAAACTCTTTATCAGGGAATCCGGTCACTCAATTCATACATTCTCACTTAGCAGTTCTCTCTACCTGCTGTAAATGACAAAAACTACTGAGTCCTTCCAATGTGCTATCAATGTCCTAAGCACTAGTTAAGTATGAATACAAAGATTCCCCAAGATAAGAACTAGCATTACTACACTCCAAGTCTTGAATCATTTTTAGACTTTCTTGCCTGTCCACTACATTTCAGGCAAAAAGACCTCATAAAATGGAATCCTAGGGTGAAAGTTCAAGGAATAAATTTTTTCTTTTTTGGGGGCACTGAGATTTGAACCCATGGCCTTTAGGTTTCACACTAAGCTACATCCCCAGCTCTTTTTTTTTTTTACTTTTGGGGTGGGGGTGGGTACCGGGATCAATTCAGGGCCTTGCGCTTGTGAGGCAGGTGATGGAACCACTGAGCTAAATCCCCGGCCCACTTTACCACTCTGAGTATGTCCCCCAACCCTAGTCACTTCCAGGTTGCACTGACCAGAACCCTGCCCTGGGCTGGGAATCAGCTTAGCTTCCATAAAATGCAGAAAATCCACTATGAATGTGGAAAACCTAATACAGCCCCTTGTACACAAAAGATTTTTATTGAGCTTGAAACTCCGTAATTCCCCATGGTGAGTGTTATCATTGTGTATATCTAAAATGTACCGATAAATGTTTTGGGAAAGAAAGAAAGAAATGAAAAGAAAGGAAACTCTGTAGTTCTCTTGGAACTTACTCTGTCTGGTCCCTCCATCCCATAACCAGGGCCATCCAAGTCACCCTGCCCTGCCCAAGTCGTCAGGCATCTCCTACTGGTCAGTGCTGTCTTCTCCATCCTTACCACTAACCTTTTATCTCAAGGTCTATTGTACTTACCTCCAGACTGGTGCTCTGTACCCCTGTCATGACTTCCTGACTCAGCCTATGGTGCCTACTGCAGCCTGGAAAATTCTACAGTCCATGGCCTTGCACCAAACCTCCCAGTCTGACTCACACTCAGCCGTACGTTCTTTCTGACTCCCTAATTCCCAATCCCTGCCTCTACCACACATAGCAAGTCACCATTCCTTATTAAGACCCCGAGGGCTGGGGATTTAGCCCAGTGGTTCCAGCGCCTGCTTTGCAAGCATAAGGTCCTGAGTTCGATCCCCAGTACCAAAAAAAAAAAAAAAAAAAGACCCTGAAACTTGCCTACCTTTGCAACTTACTCTCACAGTTTCTTCATTACTAAATTATCATTCCTTCCACCTTTTAAAAAATATTTACCTAATATGTCTCAAATCTTATCTTCTTTTAGAAGTGTTCCCAAAGGCTGTGGGTATAGTCCAAGCATGTGCTTAGTATGCATGAGGCCCTGGGTTGACTCCCCAGCACCAAAAAAGGAAAACAAAACAAACAACATCAACAACACAAAAAGTATTCCCTAACTGAAACCGGTAGGTACTCTAAACACCTTGCTGTTCTTCGAACATTTCCTGATTATTTATTGCTCGTGTCCCTTTATTTTACTTTCTCTTGAAAGCATTACTGATTATGATATTCACATACTTATTATCTATCTCTACCTACCAGAACACATACTCCATGAATAAAGGGATTTGTTGTATTTTGTTCACTGTTGTAATGTTCAAGGCTAAAAGTGTTCGGCACACAGTAGGTCCTCAATAGATATTTGTGGAATATATGGACAGAATTCTCCTTCACTTTTGAAATTCTATAATATTACCACACATAGGCCTACAACTTAGTCTTTTTTTTCCTTAAATTACCCTAATTAATTTCTCAAAAGCACAAACTATATATTAATTTCCACAAATATTTATGAAGGACTTTTTTTTTTTTTTTTTGAGACAGAGTCTTACTACATAGTTGAGACTGACCTGGAACTTACTATGTAGCCCAGGTAGGTCTCAAACTCACAGTGATCCTCCTGCCTCAGCCTCCTGAGCGCTGGGAGTACAGGCATTCGCCACCACACCCGGATCTATGAAGGACTTTTTAATGTGCCAGACCCACATGTCTCAAATAGTCTGGAGTAATGGAAAGAGCACTGGAGAAGCCCTACATGAGTCCCGGCTCTATATTAGAAGAGAAACCCTGGATAAATACATTTTCCTCCTGAAGCCTCAGTTTCTTCAAATGTAAAACAAAGAGACTACAACCATATATTATCTCAGAAGTGTCTCTGAGCTCTGGTGTCTGATAAAATTTATAAGAGGTAAAACTTGGCTCAGCCCCATCCCATAGACATCACAGGCACTCAGTAAATATTTGATTTCTTTGTTGTTGATTCTCTTGTTACACAAGAGGAATCTGAGATGTCTTGGAACATAGTTTGAACAGAATAATAAATAAAAGTTTAAGTCCCACTTCCTTCTCTGACTCCCCAGATAAGTTCTTTTTGCTTGTGATACAGAGAGAGTGAGGCACTAAACCTGAAGTTGAAAAATATGAATTCTGATGACCACTAACTTGGAACTTTGAACAAGTCATTTCTGGGACTTAATCTCTTTACCAGTAAGAAGCCATGTTAAACGCTGAGGATGTAGCTCAGTGGTACAGTGCTTGAGATTGGAAATCAATTGAGCCCAGGAGTTTGGGGCCAGTCTGTACAACATAAGTGAGATTCCACCTCTTAGAAGTTTAAAATCTTTTTTGTTTGTGTTTTGAGACAGGGTCTTGCTGTGTAGTTCAGGCTGGGCTTCAAATTGCAGCAATCTTCCTGCCTCAGACTCCCAAATCCTAGGATTACAGGTATGCATCACCTTGCCTGGCACTATAAAATCATTTTTAAAAGGGGATGAGGATATATCTCAGTAGTGTAGCACGTGCCTAGCATGCACAAGGTCCTAGGTTCAACTGATACCACCACCAAAGGTACCATGTGCTTTCCTACTTCAAGGCCTCCCTGACAAACTAAGGGCCTAGCTGGGCGTGGTAGCACTTGCCTGTAATTCTAGGACTTGGGAGGATGAGGCAGGATAGCTGAGAGTTCAAGGCTACTACAAGAGATCTGTCCTAAACCCCCAATAATAATAACCCAGGGTCTTTGAACTAGCTATATCTCCAGGCACTCCCCTCTTTCATTAAATTTTTGAGAAAGGGTCTCCCTAAGTCATGAAGTAGCCCAGCCTTGGCTTGAACTTGTGATACTCCTGCATCTGCCGCCCAGAATGCTGGGATTACAGGCATGCAACATCATACCCACCTCCTAAGGGCCTTTTTATGCCTGGAATGTTCATGGCCATTTACTTATCCTCAAGGCTCAGCATAAGCTTTCTTTTTAAAGTAAAGTATTCCATATTTACATCCACCTAAAACCTAGCATACTTTTTTCTTTTTAAAATTTTAATTTATTATTTGGCATGCAACATCATACCCACCTCCTAAGGGCCTTTTTATGCCTGGAATGTTCATGGCCATTTACTTATCCTCAAGGCTCAGCATAAGCTTTCTTTTTAAAGTAAAGTATTCCATATTTACATCCACCTAAAACCTAGCATACTTTTTTCTTTTTAAAATTTTATTATTTATTATTTTATTATTTTTATTTATTTTTTGTCATACTGGGGATTGAAGACAAAGCCTTCTCAGTGAGCTACATCTCCAATGCTTTTTTTCCCTTTCTTTTTATTTTTATATTTTAAAATATGGTCTCACTAAGTCACCAAGTTGCCCACACTGGGCTCAAATTTGTGAGTCTCCTGCCTCAGCCTCCCAGAATGCTTGGATTATAGCTAGCTCCTGGTGCACTCTCAAAGTACTTATCTCAACTACCATACCACTTAACTCAACTGATACCTTAATTATTTACTATCTCTAGGGATGTAAGCACCAAAGGACTGTGTTCATTTTGTTCACCATTGCTCAGCACTTGATTAAATTCGCAGCACAACAAATCTTTTAATCAATGAAAATTCATAAACTAATGCATAAATTCTCCTTTGGTTCTCTCGGAGGAAATCTCATAAAAACAGCATCTAGGGTACTGGGCTAGAGAACATCCTTAAAATCTTTCACAAGTTTCTGGGAATTAAAATTCAAGATGGAATCTATTCATTACAGAGCTCCAAAGTCACTGGAAATCATGAGTTGAAGAATTCTAGAAGCTTACACAAATGTTCAAGGAAGGAATCGAAGGCATTTCCACCCCTAGCGCTCGCGCTCTCTCTCTCTCTCCCTCAACCTATTAGCACCAATGAGGACAAAATCCCATGCTCCCACAGAGAGGAAGGGACCCACTGCCGGTCTGCTTCTTGTATTCAGGATGGAGGAAGTGACTGTTCACAGGCCAAAATCCAGGAAGCAGGGGGCAGATGTCCAGCCCTTCTCAGCCACACAATTCTCTCCTGGATGCTGACCTTCGTAGACCCAAAGGCTGGGTCGCCACGCAGGTGGCCTGGAAACAGAGTCCTGGGATAGGGGAACAGGTCTAGAGGGAAGCTGCAGGGTGATGTGTGAGGTGACCGCAGGCCCACCTCACCCAACTCTGCAGCTACCCTCGGGCCTCGGAAAACTCCTCCTCCTAGGTGTCTAGCCACGACCCTCTCTGGGTCTTACAGTCTGGCCGGAGAAAGGACTCCACTCCCATAGGGAATCTTGGAGACCCAGGAGGCTTAATTTCCGCAGCAGATGCAGAGACCTTTGAGCCAAAAGAACGGTCCAATCTCTCCTTACCTCTAGTCTGTGTCCTAACCTATCAATTTTCTGCAAGAAGCTCCAGGACCCTTGAAACCCCAGACGCCAAGATACGCCCGAGGAGGATTGGGTTTTGGCAGAAAAATCATTGCCTCCTTCATTTCCGCAGGAAACCAAGAACCCCAGCATAACTACATCTCCTAATTGTCTGGAATCCTAAAGGATCCTGTATTCTAAATATTAAGAGTTCCCGCGCCAAAGAAGCCGCAGGCCCCTCAACTCCCTTGGAAAGGGTTTGATTTGGGGACCTGACCCCGCCAGACCCGCCGCTCCCCAGTAGCTGGACTCTAGGAAAAGCCAGAATTCCCTCCTTCCGGGGATTTCACCTCGCAGGAAGACGCCCCACCCGCCCGCGGCGCAGAACGCTGTCTTCCGGATGCCTCGTTCCAGTTCCCAGAGCCCTAAGACCTCCGGATCCCCAAGGAGCGAGAGCCGTACCGAACCCACCCCCCAAGTCATTCTGAGGATCCTGGACCAACGCGGACCCGGTCAGTCCGAAACCCTCAAGAGGCTGCGGGTTCCCCTCGAGCTACTCGGCCCCAGACTTCGGGCATAACGGTGGGACCCGTCGGCGCAGCCCCTTCCTTACCCGCCAGTGTGGCCATGGTTCCCGGGTGCAGAAATGAGGTTAAGGCGGGAGCTACAGAAGCTTCCCTCGGCTCAGGCCGCCGAGGCAGCCGAGGGGGATCTCAGCCCCAGGCGCGAGCTGGACGCACCGCCTACGGCGCCCGGGGAGGACCAAACCGCACCTGACACTGGTGCCCGCCTGTTGATGTTGCCCTGGCGGCCGCAAGACCCCGCCCCCCCCGGTCCCGGCCCGCCTCCTGGTTCGCTCTGTGTGACCTCGTCTCTGGCGCCCCCTGGAGCGAGCAAAAACTTTTCTTTTTTGCGGTGCAGGGGATTGTGCTCGGATCTTGTGCTTGCCCGGCAGGCACGGTGCCACAGAGCTACATCCCTAGACCTGCAGCAACTTTTCTGGGTGCTTTCCTAAACGGGTGCTTCATTTTTTTTTTTTTTGAGACAGGGTCTCACTATGTAGTTCAGGTTGACCTGGAACTCACTGTGTAGCCCAGGCTGGTCTCAAACTCGCAGCGATCCTCCTGCCTCAGCCTCCAGAGTGCTGGGATTACAGGCGTGTGTCACCACGCCCAGCCTAACCAGGTGATTCTGCACAGGCGAGAGTTCTGAACACAGAATATTCTCTCTAGGCCAGTTCTCCCATTTTACAGATGGAGACAGCTGAGGACTAGAGGGGACAAGTTTAAGCTACTTCAAGTAGCTCTGCTAAATAGCCAGGGGTGTGTCGTAATTCCACCACTCAAGAGGCTGAGGCAGGAGGATCCCCGCGAATTAGAGGCAATCCTGGGATACATAGTGAGTTCAAGGCTAATTTAACTACACAGCGACACCTTGTCTAAAAAAAGAAAGAAGGCTTAGCATATTGAGTGCAGAGCACTAATGGATTTTTGGTACCAGGAATTGAACTCGGAACCTTGCACTAGCGAGGCAGGCGGCGGAACCACTGAGCTAAATCCCTGGTTCATAAAAAAAAAAGGAAAAAAAGAAAAAAGGCTTCTTACACTGAGTGCAGAGCTCTAATGGGAATCCAGGCTTCTTGACTCCCTGTGGGAGGCTCCTTCCAGTAGAGTATTTGGAATCAAGAATATGAATATGGGAAGCCAGCCACGGGGGCAGTCTGTCTTCTTAACACTTTGGAAGGCTGAAGCAAGAAGATCGCAAGTTCGAGGCCAACGGGGCTACATAGCAAGTTTAAGGGAAGCCTGAACTACACAGGAAGACCTTGTCTCAAAAAGAGAGCGGGGGATGGGGGAGAGGAATAGGAAGAAGGAAAGAACTGGGCTCATGGTAAAGGCTCTGGATTCAATGCCTGGGAACGCACGTGTGCAGGCGCGCACAGTACGAACATGGGGAGCCATGTCTACCCCATAAATAGCTGGGGGTGCGGGGGGCTGGGCTAGATTTTGCTTACAAGTTTCCAGCTCAGAGAAACCAGTTCTCTCTCTCTGTGCCAGTTTGAGTAAATTAACCTAGATTATCTCTAGGTCAAAGGTACTATGGAGGTGGCTCAACCATCATTTCAGGAGCAGATCCTCAGTGAAGCCAAGTAGGCGCAATCTTCCCTTGTACTGGGGGAGAGAAGATTGATTCCAGAACACCCCACCCCTTAAAAAATCCCCTAATGCCCAAGTCTCTTATATATGTAATATATATCGTCCATGTACAATCCCCAAATCCTTTAAATCATCTCTAGACTACTTATAAAACCTAAGACAAATGCCGGGCATTGTGGCACACACCTGTAATCCCCACACTTAGGAGGCTGAGGCAGGAGGATCACTGCTAGTTCGAGGCCAGACTGGGTTAGTGAGTTGAAGGCCAGCCTGAAGTACCTAGCAAGACCCTGTCTAAAACAAAACAAAACCAAAACAAAAGACAACAATAGCAAACTAAGATGATATATATGCCATAAAATGTGATACTGTACTGTTTAGGGAATAATCAGAAAAGAAGTCTACATGTTCAGTGGAGGTTTATTCTTTTCCCAAATACTTTTGATTCTGGGTGGGTTGAATTCACAGCTTTGGAGCTGTGATGCAGAGGGCAAAATGTCTATAAATTAGTCCTGCACATGGCAACAGTAGCATTGCCCCATTGTAAGAAGAGCAGCTTCTTACTCGAATGCTGGCTTGCTAGTCCCAGAGTTCCATTTTTTAAAAAAAACAGGCTAGAAATCCAGGTTGTCTAGGTGAAATTTTCTACTTTTTTCTTTTTTGAGACAGGGTCTTGCTATGTGGTCCAGGCTGGCCTTGAACTCACTAGCCCAGGGTGGCCCCGAACTCCAGGTGATCCTCATGCTTCAGGCTCCAAAATGCTGGGATTATAGTTGTGTACTGCTACACCCTGCCCAATTTCCTTTTCGTTTTTAAAGAAGCAGCAAGATATATCACGTACAGGTACAAATTCCCTAGGATGAATGTTATTATGTATATCTACAATATACCAATAAAAATTTAAAAACCATTATGGTCTCAAGGTGAGTCTATTTTCCAACAAATGACTCAAGTTTATCTTTATGGCAGAGTAATGCTCCATTGTATGTAAACATCAAATTTTCTTTATCTGTCTTTTGATGGACATATAGGCTGCTTCCAAGATTTAGTTACTATGAATCGTGCTGCTATGAACACGACTATGTGTGTACCACCGTACTATGATGTTTTTAACTCTTGGGAAGATTCCTAAAAGGGGGAGAGATGAATTAAGTGGAATTTCGAAACTGAGCATTGTGGCTCAGGCCTGTAATCTCAGCACTGGGGAGGCTGAGGCAGGAGGATCACTTTGAATTCAAGGCCAGTCTGAGCTACATAGTGAATTGAAGGCCAACCTGGATGGGATAGCAAAACCCTATTTCTAAAAACAAAAGCAGGGGTAGTTCTAGTTTTCATTTTTTGAGGAATCTCCATACTGATTTCCATAGTGCTTGTACTAATTTATATTCCTGGGCTGGAGATTTAGCTCAGTGGTTCCATCGCCTGCCTCACAAGCACAAGGACCTGAGTTCGATCCCCGCTACCAAAAACAAAAAACTAACTTTTATTCCCCATCAACAAAGTAAAAGGGGTCCTTTCCCCCTACATTCTTTCCAGCATTTGTTATTGTTTGGTTGGTTGGTTTTTTGAGTCAAGGTCTCCATATGCTGTTCAGGCTGGCTTTGAGCTATGTAGCCCAGGCTGGCCTCCAACTCATGATAATTCTCCTGCCTTAGCCTCCCAAGTACTGGGATTACAGGCGTGCACTACCGTGCCCAGCTTGGTCTACTTTTTAGTTCTTCATATATTCTAGATATTAGTCCTTAGTCTGAAGAATAGCTGGCAAAATTATTCCCCATTCTATAGGTTGTCTTTTTTCACTCTGTTGGTTTTCTTTTGCTATTAAATTTAACATCATCCCATCTGTTGGCTCTTAGTACTGTATCTTGTGCAACCAGGCTCCTCTTCAAAGTCCTTGCCCATGGCTGGTTGCAATGATGCATGACTTCCAGAACTGCTGAGAGAATGGCAAGAACAATGGTATAAATATGTTCAAAGTGAGGGAGTATATTTTGAGGGGAGATTAAAGGCAATGTGTTTTATTTTATTTTTTTGAGACAAGGTCTGGCTATGTAGTTCAGGTTGGCCTCGAACTTGCAGCAATCCTCTTGCCTTAGCCTGAGTGCTGGGATCATGGCTGTTTTACTGTAATAAAATTTTTAAAATGTAAACATTTACAGTACATTTTGATCACACCTTGTTAGCCAAATGAAATACACTGTGAAACAGACCTCCCTGCAGGCTACCAGTTTAGAATCTTCCACAGGAAGGACTAAGACATCATAGAGTTAGAACAGGAGACATTCCTGGTTTTGCGAGATTGGGGTCTTCCGAGCGATGACAGGCTGCCTGTCAGTCCCTGATGTTCCTCCCACCTGATTCTCCTACAGTGGCTCTTTGGCAACTGTTGTTTCTCTAGATCAGATTTAGGTCATAGAAGTGTCCAAATGACCAAGCAGGGATAATGCCCAGGAAAATGGATCCCTTCTCCCCAGCCACTACTCCTGCCACAAAGTTCAGCCTCGCTGCTGCTAGTTTCAGCACTGGGATAAGTGAAGATGAGTGAAGACTGGGGTCAGGGTTAGGGCAGGAGTGGTCATCACTCGGAAGAGCCCAATCTCCTCCCCCAACCAGGACAATTCTTTCTTCTTGCCCTAAGTCAAACAGGGTGCTGATCACTTTGGTCAGATTTTCCCCCTCTGGGTGTAGCAGGTGGTTCCTGGTATTCTGAGTGTGCACAAGGTGCTGGGAAGGAGGGCTGTGCCTGACTTTCCTTACCTCCTGGGAACCGTCTTCCACGTTTATGATTTCTGAGGAAACCTCTGATTATAGTAAATACAAGACTGTGTGCTGAAGGGCTGGGGATTTAGCTCGGTGCTGCTGCTGCCTGCCTCACAAGCACAAGGTCCCGAGTTCAATCCCTGGTACCAAAAAATAAAAAAATAATAAATAAAGATGATGTACTGAATTAAAGTAACAAAAATCCAGGAATCCATGGGACTCTTCTGACAAACCACTTCATGGCTACCAAAAAAGGAACAGAGATTTTACCTACCCTACCCATGGGAAGAAATTACATCTTCCCAGGCATTGGAGACATCAGTAGCCTTGGAAGGAAGACCCACTAATGTATCCCGTCTCTGTTCCACAGCCAGGCATACATCTCTCTTCCCCTCCCTGCCCCTCATTCCGCTTCTTCCCCACCTGCAGCTTCATGCTGTTCATTCAGCGGGAGCAGGTGAGGCCAACCCCCAAGTTGCCCTCGGGGAAGTTCAGGTTACTCAGAAAATGCAAGTTGAAATGTAAAGGGAAGGAATCGCTATCTGCAGAAATTACATAACCAAGAGATAACATGCAATGCAGACTGAATACTGTACTCCAAGGTCACTTAACTCGAGAGGGACTTCTGGAGGGTAGGAAGAGCCTGGGCAGGCGGTGCATTCACTGGGATTCCAGCACCTGTCACTTGCCCATTTATTTAGCGGACCATAGCTTGGTCAGTGAGTGTCCAAGGCCAGATCCTTCTGGCTGATTGACAATTATCTGAGCCTAGCACCTTAAAGGTCACTTCTTACCAAGGGTGGTGGAATACACCAGTACCAAGCCTAGAAGTTTGAAGGCAGGGGTGTGACTTACAAGAAAAGCGCCTCAAGGTCCTGTCATCCTGAGGATACTGGGCTACAGGTACCCTTCTGGGTCTTCCCTATTACGTCCATTTGCTTCAAACTCAATCAGTGTCTGGCTTTTATTCTCTCCTTTCTGAGTCATCTTGCCTAAAATGGACTGATCGTCCAAAAATGTTTTGCATCCTGTCAGTTCACTGCTTAAAAACCTTCAATAGCCCCCTACTGCCTACAAAATAAAGGGCAAACCAAGGCCTCATAAGCTAACTACATATCACTCTGCAGACTTTTCTCCTTACTCCCTCTACTGGGGGACTCTTTTTTCCAGGCACACTCTGCCTTGTTGCTCCTCCAACCTCTAGTTCCCCACATTCTCTATAATTTTACTGCCCCATTTTGCCCAGAAATGCAGTCTCCTCTCTAAAAACTAACTTCCAGGACTGGAGATTTAGCTCGGTAGTTCTGCCGCCTGCCTCGCAAATGCAAGGTCCTGAGTTCGGTCCCCAGTACTCCCCCCTCAAAGTAAGTTTCCAATTGTATTATTTTTCAAATCCTTTGAATTAATCTAAGTCTAAAGTGTCTAGCATGATAGCCACATGTGGCTATTAAGATGGGTAAATCAAGGGCCGGGGATTTAGCTCAGTGGCACCCTGTCTGCCTGGCAAATACAAGGTCCTGAGTTTGCACCCCAGTACCAAAAAAAAAGATGGGTCAGTCAGGCATTGTGGCACATGCATATCTGTAATCCTAGCACTCTGGGAGTCTAAGGCAGGAGGACTGTGAGTTCAAGGCCAGTCTGGCTACCAAGGAAGTTGAAGTTTAGTCTTGAACACAGTGAGACCTTGTGTCAAAAAATTAAGATGGGAAGGGCCTGGGGATTTAGCTCAGCGGTTCTGCCACCTGCCTCACAAGTGCAAGGTCCCAAGTTTAATCCCCAATAACCACCCACCCCCACACAAAAAAAATTAAGATGGGAGAAAAAAAGGGAACTATGGAAAAATGCAGTTCCTCAGTTGATTAGCCACACGTCATGTGTGTGATATACATATGGCTACTGGCTGCTGTGTTGGTTAGTACCTACAGAGACTGTCTCCATCACTGCCTAAAGTTCTATGGGACAGTGCTATCATTAAAGGGTGCTAATATCACAAAGAGGTACAAGACATCATATGCCTCCTGATAAGATGGTAACGAATTTATACTATCACTTTAAAAAAAAATTTTTTTTGGTACTGGGTTTAGAACTCGGGACCCTGTGCTTTTGAGGTAGGCAGCAGCACCATTGAGCTAAATCCCAGCCCTTCACTTAAACATATATGGTCTCGTAAAAAAATGTCAAGCTTGAATCTGGTCAAGCATTTAGCTGTAACACCTAATTTCTTATAATTATAGGAAATACATAGGTATGAGAAGTTGGTTAAATAACAGTGTTAATACAAATAGCAGGATTGAGGGGTGGTGGGAAAGAAGAGCTCAAATGGCCTGGTTTCTTTAAAACTATCTCTAAGGAAAAGAAACTTGAGAGAAACTACTCATGGAGTTGATTCAGACCTCACGTCAAGCAAACGAGGTAAAATGTTGAGACAACTAGGGAAATTTGAACAATAGATGTTTATTAAAGTTGTTTTTTGTTTTGTTTTGTTTTGTTTTGTACTGGGGATTGAACCCAAAGTCTTTGCACTGAGCTATATCTCCAGTTTTTTCATTAAGTTTACTGGTACTTTTTAGGTATATGGTACAGTTACATTATTGGGATTTTGTATTTTTACACGATGTATCTTGGGTATTTATTCCCCATACTCCTGTTCTCCCTTCACCATCTCCACCCTTCCCTATTCCCAGTTATTTCTTAAATTTGAGACAAGGTCCTGCTAAGTTGCCCAGGCTTGGCTTGAATCTGGGATCCTCCTGCCTCAGCCTTCCAGAGTGCCAGAATTATGGGAGTGTACCAACACATCCATCTTACTGTTATTATTATTTTTTTTTTTGTACCAAGGATCAAACTCAGGACCTTGCACTTGCTAAATCCTCAGCCCTGTTAAATTTTTAAAAAGTAAACAGCATCTTAGTTATTACAGCATCTCAGCTTTTACAAACTTTTTTTTTTTTTTTGGTACTAGGGATCAAACTCATGTCCTTGTACTTACAAGGCAGGTACAAATCTTTATCTTTGAGATCCATACTGAAATTCTTAACAGATAGCACATGACTAGGATTTATTTAAAACAGTCCAGGTAAGGCTGAGTGAGCAGAGTTAGGGTGGTGTAGAGGCAACAGGACCAGACTTGAGTTGATGGTTATTAGGGTTGAATGACTGGAAGTTTCTATTCTACCATTGCATTTTTGTTTTCCACTGAAAACAAAAACATTCTGTTCTTTCCTTATTAGTCTCACACAAGATCCTAAACTTCTCTTTCTCTGTATTTCCCACTGTACACTGGCACTTTGAATTTGCTGACACTCAGGTCAGAAGAGAAAGAAATACTTTTTTCAGAAGACAATCTGTAGGGCTGGGGATTTAGCTCAGTGGTTCCGCTGTCTGCCTCACAAGTACAAGAACCTGAGTTCGATCCCCGATACCAAAAAAAACCCCCCAAAAATCACCACCAACAACAAAAAACCCCCAAAAAGACAAACTGGAGCTCTCACTGTGTTTGAGAGCCTGCAGCAGGGCCAGATTGATAACCAGGTCAATAGTTTCCATCCCCCACCACACCTTGTTACTGAGGCCCCTTAGGGAGGGGCACACCCCCAGCTCCAGGAAGAAGACTTGGCTGAGGGCCTGCCTGCCCTGTCATTGTATATGGAGATATCTGACACAGAATAACCTGTGCTTGCACTAAAGGCCCTACAGGGCATTATGTTGTTTGCAAATTTAGAAATTCCATGTACTTATAAGGACTAGGGCTGCCTGTCAGACAGGTCACAACTTGGGTAGGGTTATTTTGTTTTGTTTGTTTTTGGTACTGGGGATCCACTCGGGACCTTGCGCTTGCAAGGCAGGTGGCGGAACCACTGAGCTAAATTCCCAGCCCTGGGTAGGGTTATATAGGAAGTCAGACCTCCAGCCCATACTTCTCATCTTTAATTATCAATGACTGTTTGAAGATTTTCATTCTCAATTACCGAGAACATTACCAAGGCCACACAGGTGCTTCCTAGGGGCCAGAACAGTGTGACCGCTCCCAGCCTGTTCACCTTCCAAGATACAGACACAAACTCCAAATCCACAGTAATGTAAAACCATTTATTTAATTCTAGATCAAAACACTTTCACAACAGTGAAAATTAGTGACTGGTCAAGGTGTGCTGCTGTGCCCTTTCCTGACTGTGGTTAGGACCTGATCTGAGTCCACGGAAGTGGCAGAGGGTGGAGGCAGAGAAAACACAAAAGAAAGGTAAGCAGCCTTGGCAGAGGAGTGAGGAGCCTGCAGAAGGGCAAGGGAAGGAGACTCCATTAGGGCTGGGCCAGCAATCCCAAGTTGGCTCTCCTGCTCCAGAGGCTGGGTGAGTGGGGACCTACAAAGTTCACAATCGGGGCACATGGCCAATTTGGCTTTGCTAACAAATTCTTGGGATGCTTTTGCTGGTGGGGCTCTCCTGGCCTCATTTCATTAAATATTACAAATGATATGTCTTCCTACCCACAACTCTTTCTTAGTCTTTCTGGGCTCAACTGGCTGAAGTTAACTCTCCCTCCACTAGTTGGGCCACTGAGCTGGAGTAACATCACAGCCAAGACAATCCAGGGGGCCTCTGTGACTTTGGGCCCAGAAGCTGATAAAAAGAGTACTCTAGGGGACGGGGATTTATCTCACTGGTTCCGCTGCCTGCCTCAAAAAACACAAGGTCCCGAGTTTGATCCCCGGTGCCAAAAAAAAAAAGTACTCTTGAGGTGGCCCAACGTTTAAAATCCATCAGGCACACTATAAAGCTGGTGGCTTATTCTTACAAATTGGATTCAGCAAACCAACCACCTATTCAATACTTTATATATTTTTTAAACACTGAACTCTGGTATTAGCAGGTACAAAGGAAAAGGGAAAGCTGGGGCCTTCTATTATTTATTGACTATGCTGGGGATGAGCCAGGAATGGTGTGGATTGGCAAAGTGAGCAAGACATCCCTAGCAGAAGTCCATCTCCCCTCACCATGGAGGTCTCCAGGAAGAAAGTGGGCTTCTAGGGTGAAGCCTTGCAGGCCAAGCAAGAACCTTCCCACCAGGTGAACTGTCTATCCGCCTGGCACTACACTCTTGCAGTGAGGATGAAGCTTATAAAATCGAAAAAGAAATCAAGAGCTTGGGAGGAATAACTTCCCTTGAATTACACAGGAAGTGAGACTACAACGTATTATTGTGCTGAGGTGTACCGGGCCTGCTGTCTGACTTTACAAACTATCCAGGGTTGCCTGCTCAGGTGTCACACACTTCCCCAATTTTAGCACACATACAAGGGGTTTTGGGGGGACTCTATCAAACCATACCAAAAGCAGAGTCACAGGTGAGTCATCCCCCTGTGTCTTCATAATAGACAACTTGGCTTCTGAGGATGGTGGTCTTCCACATGCAGCTGGGAAACCTCCAGCTTCCTCTGGGCAAGAAATTCAAGAGTTTCTGCAGCGTAAGGGACAGGGCTACTTGTTCAGCTGTTCCTGTACCAGAGCTCTGAATCCCACTGAGGGCCCAAATCCAGATCTTTCCTAATGCACAGCAGGCAGTCGCTATGACAGTTGCCCTCTGGGGGAGATGGCAGATGAACATAGTTTTGAGGTGAAAGCTGATAGGAAATCTGTGAGTGAAGTCACAAGTCTTACCAAAGATAATCTATACCAGGAAACCAGGTCATTCAAGCTGCTCTCCGGGACCAAGGCCCAGAGCCAATAAACGATCTTTGGGTCTCTGGTGAATTAATGAAGTGGCTTAGCTGCTGTAATTAATGATCTTCCTGGGATAGCAATATTTTGGGTCTCTGTTAAGAGGAGGGGAGGAAAGAGGACAGAGCAGCACTTCATTTCTTTACAATAGAATCCTCTACACTAAAAAGCTTGCCAAAACCTAAATAACAGGAGGCAAGACAAAAAATATGTGGAACAATGTGACAGTGAAGACAGGGGATCTGGAAGGGGAAGCTCTGTATGAGGAGCCCCACTGGCTACAGAGGCCAGTTACCAAGGGGTATTTAAAGACATGAAAGTAAGTTTCTGTAAATACCACTTGGTTTATCCTTTGTTTCTGTGATATAAAACTCAGGTGAAATTTTCTTCCCACCTCCTTCCTGTGCAGTCAGGACCTGAACTGGCTGGAACAGGATTCATGCTGCCATCCATGACAGAGAACTCAACACCAGAGCATGAGGTTACAGAAGGGTGTTTACAGTAGTGGCGATAGTTGGGGCTCCTCACCAACTCATTGTTGAGTTCCAAAGCTCTACAGGAGAAACTGGACTCCTTGAAGTGTTATTGACCCCACTGACTGCTATGGTCAGAATTATCCAGGAAGCCAAATACCAGGCTCGCGGGTTGCACATCACCAGTCCAGAGACTCTGCTGCAGGTGCAGAGAGAAGCCCAGTATTAGGCGATCAGGAGCCAGAACATGATCACGAGGGCCACAAACAGGAAGAGGCGTGACAGGAACTGCTCATCTGCATACTGAGGTGTCCCAGGGACAGCTAGAGAGGCAGGAAGGAGAAAATGTCAGGAGGTTGCAGCTATGAAGAAAGCTAAGAGTATTAATCTTCATTTCTAAATTTGTACACTAAAAAGATTTCCAAAATTCAAATAATAGGAGGCAAAACAAAAATGTGTGGAACAATGTAACAATGAGGAAAAGGTCTCCAATTTATCCTGAAAGGCTATATCCTGGCTGACACATGCAAAGAGATAAATTGATTAGTACGAAACAGTAAAAGAAAAGCTATTGTTGGTTATGTATCTTCTCTGTGCTGTTTTGTATACAATATTAACTGGTAGATAGTTTTCCAAATTTTTTTTTGGTACTGGGGATCCAACACGAGTCCCTGCGCTTGCAAGGCAGGCGGTGAAACAACTGAGCTAAATCCCAAGCCCCCAATTTTTTTTTATGCAGCAGTATGTATGTGATCTGTTGAGGTGCCCAGGGTCCTGAAGCAGTGGCAGAGACGCAGAGGGCCTTCTCTTGCCTCTCCACACAGTGTCCCAAGTTCTCCACGCCTTCCTTTTCCAGGAGAAAACGAGGGCTCAGATATCTCATAACAAGGAAGAAGTAAAACAAAATCTCCACTCGTCTCTGCATTGAGAAAAGCTATCTTTTACAGCTCCCTGTTCTGAGTTTGAGGGAACGAGGGTAAGAGAAACCACATCCGGGATGTACTGTACCAAACACTACAAAGAAAAACTGTGATTGTTACAGCGGGGGGAAAAAGGAAGACCCAAGAGGGTAGCCTGGCTGTGGGACTAAATGGGAAATCTAGGGCAAGCCTTGGACCAGACTAGATGGAAGCAAGCCACCAAACAAGTTTTTGTTGCCTCTGCAGGGATCTGTCCTTCCTTTAGGGTAGAGTGCATCCTGTCCTTTACAGTCTCCTCTGGAAAAGCAACATGTAAACATAGGAGAAATTTTCCAGGTAGAAAATTTGGTGAGAGAGGGTGCTCCCAGTATCTCTCGGTGCTATACTGCAGTCTCTGTTGGGTCCTTTGATGAATTCATTCAGGAAGGCAGACTTAACAGTTGCTTATGACATGCTAAGGACTGAGGTGGGACAGAGAACAACTGAGATAACCTCTGAGCAGATTACCCTTTCTAGAACATAAGCTTCTGACCAGACTCACATCCTGTCCACTTCTGTAACCCACACCAAGCCCAGGGCACATGAGGCTCCAATGAGGGCAAGCAGAGTTCAACCGACCAGCGCATCTTTACAGGCTGTGCAGTACAGACCTTGGCGTGAGGGCTACAGTGTGATAAGAGTCCAGGGAACGTTCCCCATTGCCCTGCTCTCCTCTGAATGCAGCTGGAGAGAGCAATGCAGCAGCAGGTGGCAGACATTTAAGCATGGTTGCCAAGTGGCTGGGGCTTGGGATCAGCCCATACTGTGTCCTAAAGGAAGCTAACAGATGCCACAGAATGGAGAGGCCCTGACTCCTTGTGAGTCACCTCACCCCTCTCTGTCCCAAAATGGTCAAACTGGGGGGCAGTGCACATGTGAAGATCTAGGCTTTTCTTCAGCCAGTATCAGTTACAGCTTTTTTCATAGATATACAACATGTCTCAGATAAGCTACTAAGTATTTTCTGATCTGTAAAACAAGAGCCAAATGCATATGCGTCCACAGGGTGGTTGTGGGCTGGGGATTTAGCTCAGTGGCTTCGCTGCCTGTCTTGCAATTGCAAGGGCCCAAGTTCGATCCCCGGTACCAAAAAAAAATCTTACACAGGGTGGCTGTGATTTCTTCAGTTTGGAATGGAAAACATCCAACATGTGCCTAAGACCTTATAATTGCTCAATGTACCAGTAATCTGAAAAGAGGTTTAAGACATTTTAGCCGGGTGTGGTGGTGCATGCCTGTAATTCTTGAACTTGGGAGGCTGAGGCAGGAGGATCTTCATGAGTTTGAGGACAGCTTGGCCTGCATAGTGAGTTCAAGGCCAACCTGAACTGCATAGTGAGACCTTGTCTCAAACAAACAAACAAACGACATTTTGGAAAGGTTGATTATCTGTGTAGCAACAATTATCTGTAAATTATATACTGCTGAATTCCAAGGAGTTTTCAAACAGGATTACTCAAATATCTTCCTGATTTCTCAAGAAAATAGGGCTTACCTGGAGGAGGCCGCCCATCATTTATGTTAAATGCTGTGGCAAATATACCAAAGGGAAATGCCCCAATTCCAAAAGACATCTGGAAGCCACCATCTCCAAATCCAAATCCTTGAAATCCCTGTGTGAAAGAAATGCAAAAAAGAGGAAAAATAAGTGTTTCCCCCAAACCTGGCAAACTTGACACTTTCTCTGTGTGTGCGCTCTATCCCTAATCTATATTCTCAACACTTTTTATTTTAATTATTTTAAGATAGGGTCTTCCTAAGTATTAAGTAGCCCAGGCTAAGCTCCAATTTGTGATCCTCCTGCCTCAGCCTCCTGAGTATTTGAGATTTCAAGTGTGTGCCACCACACCCAATTTAACATATACACCTTATGTATCATATTGCATGTGGTACCCACCTTGCTTTTCTATCCTCTGCCACCTGTTTCAGGTGTGGGGGTTCGCTTTTCCTCCCATTTAGGCCCCAAGGCAGAGGACCTCTGAAGGACCCTCTGCCCTTCTAGTCTTAGCTCCGAGCCAGAGCTGTGAACAGAGAAAAAAGGACAACCTCTGTCCAACAGTTGAAATACTGCTCATGAAAGTCAGGATTATAAGGCTTGAGGTTCTGTTCTCACATTAGCCAGTAAAATTTCCTAGATGCTTTATAACACACAACTGCAATGACTCCCATGCCCAATTATAAGGGAGCATCAAAATAAACTATACATATCCACAAGAGCAAAAAAGGTGAAACTCTAGCTGGCCAACAATGGAAGTCATGATAATAATATTGATAACATGCTCTCCAAAGACCATTATGCTGACCTAATGTAACAAAATAAAAACTCTTGAGATCAAATTATCAGACAAAACTATTCGAATACCCTCATCACAAGTATATGACAACAGTAGCCAGGTATGGTAGCACATCTGTAATCCCACTCCTTGAGAGGCTGAGGTAGGAAGACTGCTGCAAGTTTCAGGTCAGCCTAAACTACACAGCAGGACCCTGTCTCGAAAAACCAAACAAAAAAACTCTAAAACCAAAACAACCAAAACAGACAAAAAAACCCAAGTCTATGACAACATATAAATATGTGGACAAGATATGGATACATATTTTTGAACTATCTTTTTTCACTATTGTTACAAAGACTTTTATTTTACTTCTATTTTTTTGGGTACCAGGGATTGAATTTAAGACCTTCCACTTGCCAGGCAGGCACAGTGCCACTGAGTTACAGCCCCAGGTTTTATTTTTTATTTTTTGCAGGGTCTCACTATGCAGTTCAGGCTTGCCCTGAGCTCACTATGTAGCCTAGGCATGCCTAAAACTTGCTGCAAACCTCCTGCCTCAGCCTCCTGAGTGCTGAAATTATACAGTCACACAACACCCAGCTTTGTTATATAGCTTTAAAAATATAAAACACTATAATTTATTATAAAATATATGCCTCTTATAAGAAATTCACATACTATAAAAATAACTACGAGGGCCGGGGATTTAGCTCAGTGGTTCCAGTGCCTGCCTTGCAAGCACAAAGACCTCAGTTCGATAGCCGGTAC
Organism: Fukomys damarensis; assembly: GCF_012274545.1. Classification (NCBI taxonomy): domain Eukaryota; kingdom Metazoa; phylum Chordata; class Mammalia; order Rodentia; family Bathyergidae; genus Fukomys; species Fukomys damarensis. The sequence goes on along the minus strand of NW_022900924.1, from coordinate 4,915,715 downwards.
CAACCAATCAACAAACAAACAAAAACAAAAACATAAAAGTAACTAAGAAAGAAAGTCAAAGATTTCCTTATTCACCCTCTGATCTCACATCCACACTCCAGAACTTCCAAATAACCAGTCAGCAGTTTGGTAAATCATCCTCAGTTTTTTTCCTGCATGTTTCACCACATCATCTTTCACATAAAAAGAATCAGTAAGAACAATAATATTTTGAATAAGTAATTCCAGCTGGGTGTTATGGACAACGCCTGTATTCCTAGCACTCAGGAGGCCGAGGCAGGAGGATCACTAGGAATTTAAGGCCAGCCTGGGCTACATAGTAAGTTCAAGCTCAGCATAAACTACACAGTGGGACCCTGTCTTAAAAAACAAAACAAAACAAAACAAAAAACTCTGACTCTGACCCCTGGCACAGTGTTAAACACTGAGCTAATAAGCAAATAATGTTTAGTACTTGTATTATCGTCACGTGCATTTTACACATGACTAAACTCATGATTGGAAGAGTAAAATAAATTGACCAAGAGGTTAATGTTTTATTCTAAACCTAGGGTAAGCGGCACATGCCTATAATCTCAGTATTATGGGCAGCTGAGGCAGGGGGACTGCAAGTTTAAGGTCAGACTGGGCAACTTTGCCTTTTAACAAGACCCTGTCTCAGGGGAAAAAAAAAATTTAAAAAGGGCTGGGGGATTTAGCTCAGTGGCACTGTGCCTGTCTCATAAGCATAAGGTCCTGAATTTAATTCCCGGTACCAAAAATAAATGAATGAATGAATAAATAAATAAAATTAAAAATTAAAAAGGGGTGGGGATGTAGCTTAGAGTGAAGGCCCTGGGGTTTTTCTTTTGATAGGAATCAGCTATAAGAAAAGTTTAATCAGAACTTTCATGAAATGTGAAAATGGAAAAACTGTAAAATATTATTTTAAAAATAATTTTACAAATGTATATGTAATCAACCATTAAAATAAAGAAAACAGGAAAATATCTTATCCCGTATTATTAGTACATTTCTGCCAATGACAGTGTCCTATGGCCCTGGGTTTTCTACCGCCAGTAGTACTGAAAAATAAACAAACGGATCCATCTGATCTGAAAATCTGCTTTTGGAGACAGGGTCTTATTTTGTTCCCCAGGCTGGCCTTGGACTTGCAATTCTACTGCCTCAGCCTCCAGAGTGCTGGAATTACAGGCGTATGTTTTTCTGGTATCAGGGATCAAACCTGGGATCTTGCATTTGCTAGGCAGGTGGTGGCACCACTGAGCTAAAGCCCCGCCCTCCATGCTCTTTATCACTATGCACATCTTAACATTTTTTTTTTCTTACCCTGCACCCCTGCGAGATCTTTAGAGAAAATAACAAAATAAATAATAAAAGCAAGAAAAAACATCAAGCCAACTGTTCTCCACAAGAGCTGACATTTGCGAATCTTTTATAAGTGGCTGCTCCCACTCCCATGGTGAGCAGCCTAGCATCTGGTTCGTACTTCTTGCTGGGCACACAATGTATAAAGCTTTATAGTAAGAAGGCAAACCTATAGGGAAGAAAAACAACCGGTTTCCACGTCCTCAGTACAGAAATTCTTCCTGCTCAGATCCAGCATGGCTGAGTCTGAGGGCTCTTGGGACTGGAGCTGCCTTATTAGGAAAGGCACAATTGTTTCATCAGGAGCCAGAGTTTCATTCAGTTCCATTCTAAGGAGACTGACCTCTTGCTTCCTTCTCAGAAACATCACTATAATCCCACAAATCCTCACATTTGGTGTTTCTGGAGCAGAGTATGCAAAGTATCACTAGCGGCTGTAGGTGCTTATGAAAACTAGAGGTGTGTCTCCTATTCATTAGACCAGGGCCTCTGCTTTCCTAGGGCCTCTAATTTCTAATTTTTCTTTTTCTTTTCTTTTTTTTTTTTTTTTTTTTGTTTTCGGGTTTTTATTTTTTTTTTTTTTTTTTTTTTTTTTTTTTTTTTTTGGTACCAGGGATTTTACTTGCGCTTGCCAAGCAGGTGCTATGCTGCTGAGCTAAATCCCTGGCCCTCTAATTTCTATTAATTGCCAGTGCTCCAAGCAAAACCAGAGCTTGACAAGTTCAGTAATTGCTGCCTAGTACTCAAGACTTCAATATTAGCCAGATCTAGGTTTCAGCACTATGAATCTGGACATCTCACCAATCTGGGGTTCAATTTCCTCTTCTGTTGAGTTGATGTGATGTTTAAATAAAATCGATCATGTGCATAGCGCTCTTAAAATAGTTCTTTACGTAGAAGAACCACTCAACAAAGGTCCAATGCTAATGCTAGTAAGGAAAATTTGGAGAAGAGGCTCTCAATTTCTATTAAGATCCCTAATTTAATAATCTTAATGCTGGCTGGGGATGCAGGCAGTGTCTGACTAGAAAGTGAAAGGTCCTGAATTCAATCCCTGATACAAAAAAAAAATAAACAAACAAACAAAAAAACCCTATTACTGGGAATTCTAAGAATAACATAATTCAAATAAGGAAAAAAATATATGCAAAGATTGTTGTGATAGTATTTCTTTTTTTTTTTTTTGGTATCTCAAATTGAACTCAGGACCTAGGGCTTGCCAAGTACGCATAGTACACTGAGCTAAATCCTCAGCCCATCGCTATAGCATTATTTAAGGAGCAAAATCTGAAAGCAACTAAAAGTCTTTCAGCTGGGTGTGACATCTTGCGCCTATAATCCCAGCACTTGGGAGGCTGAGGCAGGAGAGTTCAATCAAGGCCAGCCTAGACTACACAGTGGATTTAAAATCAGCCTTAACTACATAGCAAGACTCTATTTTTTAAAAAAAAGGTCCTTCAATGAGGAAAATCTAAATTATAATACATACAATTTCGATGGAATAGCAGCCTTTGAAAATAAAAAAAAAAAGCTGGGTGTGGTGGCACATGCCTGTAATCCCAGCACTCAGGAGGCTGAGATAGGAAGATCACTGTGAGTTCGAGACCAGCCTGAGCTATATAGTGAGTTCCAAGTCAGTCTCACTACATAGCAAACCCTCCCCGAAAAAAAAGAAAATTAAAAAAGGGACACTTCAGAGTATCACAGAAAATATTGCCAAAATTAAATTTGAAAGCAGCAAACAGAATGGTGATGACTATGCTGGCCATGGTGGCGCACGCCTGTAATCCCAGCACTTGGGAGAGTGAGACACCAAGATCGCTGTGAGTTCGAGACCAGCCTGGGCTACACAGTGAGTTCCAGGTCAGTCTCAACTACATAGTGAGACCCTGTCTCAAAAAAAAAAAAAAAAAAAAAAAAGTATGGTGATGACTATGTAGAAATATGAATACATGCCCTGTAATCCAAATACTTTGGGAGGCTGAGCCAAGAGGGTCACAAATTCAAGCTCACCCTGGACAACTTCGCATAAACTTTAGCAAGATCCTCTTTTAAAATAAAAAATAAAAAAAGAAGCTGGGGATGTAACTCAGTATAAATGCATTGGTTTCAAAGTTTTGTTACCACCCAAACAAAACAAAAATTTGAAAATTGTAAAAACAAATACATGACATGTAGATGAACAAAGAGAAATGAGAATATATTTTGTTGTAGGATTCTAGAAGTCTGGGTAAATATTTTTAAATTTCTTCAACATTTTAACAAGAAATTATCTTATTTAGGGCCGGAGATTTATTGCAGTGGTTTATTGGAGTGGTTCTGCCAACTGCCTCATGAGAACAAGGTCCCGAGTTCGATCCCCAGTACCAAAAAAAACCCAAAAAAAACCCCAAAAAAACCAACACTTTTTTGTTGTTTGCTTTTTCCTTTGAGACAGGGCCTTTCTATGTAGTTCTGGCCTGTCTTGATTTTATTTTTTTGTGTGGTATTAATTTTAGTGTGGTAATGAATTAAACCCCAGAGCCTCTGTACTGAGCTATATCCTTAGCCTTTAAAAAAAAATTTTTTTTGAGACAGGTCTTGTTAAGTTGCTAAACTGCCCAAGTTGGGCTCAAATATGTGATCCCCATGTTTAATGCTGAATTACAGTTATTTACCACCACATCAAGCTAAGTGCTGTTTGACTTGTTTTGAGACAGTCTTGCTATGATAGAGCAGGCTGCCCTCTAATTTGCAATTGTCTGCCTCAGCTTCCCAAGCCCTGGGATTGCAAGCATGTGTTACCACACCCAGCTAAAAAACTGGTTTTTAAAGATTAATATCTGATTTGAATATGCAAATTTTAGCCAATAATTTAAGAATTTATCCTAATAAAATGGTGAATCTGCTCAAGAGTTCATCAAAGTTATTTTTAAAGTACAAAAAAAGCTAGTAGCTGGGAGGCTGAGGTGAGAGGATCACTTGAATTTGAGGCCAGCCTGGGATACACAGTGAGTTTAAAAAGCATAGCATGACCCAATCTCAAAAAACAAAACACAAAAAAGGAAACAGCGAAGACTAACAAAGGATGAAATAAATTAAATCCATACACTAAACAGTCACTAAATAAAATATTACTGACAGGAAGCCAGGCATGGCCACTCCTGTAATCCCAGCAGTCAGGAGGCTAAGGGAGGAAGATCATCACAATTTTGAGACCAGCCTGGGCTACACAGTGAGTTTAGGGCCAGCCTGAACTACAATGGGAGACCCTGCCTCAAAAACAAACAAACAAAAATATTACTGACAATGTATCGTCAATAAAAACTCAAGCTATGTTGAAATTCTCCATTTTAAGAGTGTGAACTTTAAGAGGCAAGGATCTTTACTTTATTCACTGATAAATCACCACTGCCTAGAATGCTCAGCACACAGAAGATGCTTACTATTTGTAGAGTAAATGAAATTTTAAGAGTTACAAAATAGGAGGCACATATTGAAGAAAAAAATATGTAAACACAAGTCAATAAAGTCAGTGTGTATATAAGATTACAGAACAATAAAGCTGGTTGTGGTGGTGCACATCTGTAACCTCAGCATTTGGGAGGCTGAGGCAGGAGTTTGGGGCCAGCCTGAACTGCATAACACACTCTGTCTCAAAAAACAAACAAAAGATTACAGAAAAATAGGTATGAGTCAAACAACTCTTTTTATTTTATAAAGTAAAAAGAAAAAAAAGGAAAAAAAAGCAAAATGGAAAATAGATCAAAATGCTTCCAGTGGTAATCTCTCAATAGTGATTCCATCCTGTCATCTTTTTCCTTTCTGTATTTTCCAAGTATATCTTTACTTCTATAATAAAGGAGAAAACTACAGGGACAACAGGAAACTTCTAAAGCCATGGACTCATTTCTAGAATCTTCTCCTAGAATGTTTCTCACCCCTCTATTCTCTGGCTCTGGCCTCTGGCCTTGAGGACGAGGAGGTGTCTTCTCTCTAAAAAGAAATGGTGTAGTTAGTCCATTGCAAAATGTCTTAAGTTGTTCTTGTAGAAACTGGAAACTCTACTAAGAGGATCAGGGTCCCCTTTCCTGCCCAGCATATAAACTAATGCTGAATTAAACCAAATACTAACTCTTCAATCAACCGGCAAATGCTTTCTACCACGGTATAGAGAACCAGGGAAAAAATCAGCTTGTTATGAGATATTTATCAGATTGCACTACAGCCTACTTCTCACAGAAATACTGGCCCAGACTGGTTATGAGTGATGGCCAGTTGCTTTCCCTGTGCCTGTGTAATACTGGAATTATGGATGTCAGAAATCTCAAATCTAAACTGAAACAGAGGATGACTGGTGGCTGAGGGGGTTGAAATCCAGGATGTCTCTTCCATCTGCCCTATTAACTTTAGCTTTGCCTGTCATTACACTTGATCAAGTACTCCAAGCTATTCTTTTTGGCTCTGGGTCTCACCTTCTCTGATCATCATCTCAGAAATGCTAGGCTGAGGGCTTATTACATACCTGACACTAGACAGGATGCTACCAATAGTAAGATTGGTGATAGATCCTACTCTTTTGTTTTGTTTTGGTACCGGGGATTGAACTCAGGTCCTTGCGCTTGAAAGGCAGGCCACTGAACCGCTGAGCTAAATCCCCAGCCCTCTTTTTTTTTTTTTTGGCACCGGGGATTGAACTCAGGACCTCATGCTTGCGAGGCAGGCATTGGCACCACTGAGCTAAGTACCCAGCCCAAAAGATCCTCATTTTTTGTTTGTTTGGTTTTTTTTTTGTTTTTTGAGACAGGGTCTCACTATGTAGTTGAGACTGACCTGGAACTCACAATGTAGCCCAGGCTGGTTTCGCACTCATAGAGATCCTCCTGCCTCAGCCTCCCGAGTGCTGGGATTATAGGCATGCACCACCACACCCGGCTTAAAAGATCCTACTCTTGAGGTAATGATAGTTTCAAGGGGCATATGAACAATTACAAGGCAGTGTGGAAAATTATGAACAGAGTACGGTGGTAACTTTTGGGCTGATTATAAAAGATAGGGTTAAGTTAGGATGAGGTGGACATTGGACGGTGATATCAGCAGCCCTAGGGAAGACAGAAGAGGCAGAGCAGAGAGCAAATACAAAGTCTGAGGAATGTAAAAAGGCAAGTCTATTTAATAAAAGTCCACTCTATTTCAGGTAGAAGGCATGCTGGGATGGGATGGGAGAAGGGAAGAGACATTTTTGGAGAAGTTGAGGGTCCCAGACTATGAATAGCTCTCAGTACATGTGCTGGCAAAATGCTAAACCCGCTAAGATCTTCATTTCTAGAAATTCCAAACTCCATAAAGTCACCCAGTCCCCTCATTCCCTTTCCCCTTAGAATTTACGTATCACTGTTGCAGCAGCTCCACTCCTTGGAGACTCTTCTGCTATACAGCCTGCTCCCCAGGCTGCAAAAGTGGTCTATAACAATACTTGCACTCTTGTGATTATAATGTGTACCGCTGGTTCCCCAGGACCAGCACGCAGCCCATCTGCTGGAAGACGCCACGTTATGGGTACTGTTATGGCCCGACAAATGCAACTGGGATTCCCTCCCTTCTCTACATGACCCTTCCCAATTGACTCCCATTTGGATAAGGCTGCCTCAGAACTGAGTAATCGACACCACGGAAGACTGGAGTCAGGGAGTGGTGAAAGGATGGGAATTCATATCCAAGGGAAGAAGTGGATATGAGATGCATCCCAGGTCCTCACCTGGGGTCTTGCTGCCCAGTGCTTCCCCTGCCGTAGAGTGGGATCACCTTGTCTCGGCTGATGCCAGCTTTGCAAACTGGACACACCTGTCTGTTAGGTCTGGTCTCCAACCACTACAAGCAAGAAAGAAAAATACATAAATGACATAGGATCCAACAGAGTAATGGCCAGTTAGAAGCAGCAGGAGCCAGGCATGGTGGCATACGCCTCTAAGCCCAGCACTCGGGAGGCCGAGACAGGAGGATCACTGTAAGTTCGAGGCCAGTCTCAGCTACAGTGAGTTCAGGGTCAGGCTTAACTGCATAGCTAAAAGCAACACCAAAAATCTAAACAAATAGAAGGATCAGGAGACTAGGGGCCAGAGATCTCAAGTGGGAAACACTAGCTCAAGCAGGGAACATCTTAAGAAAACCGATCCAATGTCTGCTCCTAGCACTCAATAAATATTTACTAGTGGTGAAAAAAAAATTGCCTTTAAATACTACCATATTTAAACTGGCTGCTGCTGCTTCTTTTTTTTCTGATACAAAGTCTCACTCGATAATTCAGGCTGGTCTCAAACTTGTAGCAATCCTCCTGCCTCAGTCTCCAGAGTGCTGAGATCACAGGCACGTGCCACTACACCTGGCTCTTAAAATAGGCTTCTTCATGTTTTGTTTTTCATTAGGGGCCCACCAGCTATACAACAGGAAGGAGCTACAAGCCTGAGGCTGTCATAGGGTCTAATCTGGGGTCAGGCTACTGATACAAGTTTGATAAACTTTAAATCTCTGCCTCTACAAGACATGGTGACACATGCCTTTAATTGTAATTCTCTTACACACATACATATTAAAAGGGCTGGGGATATATATACCTTAGTCCAAAGGCTTTGAGTTCAATCCTCAGTACTACAAAAATAACCAACCCTCTACATTCTCCAAAGGATCAACTGTAGCACCCATATGTAAATACTATTTTTCTATGATTTCAGATTTTTATAGCATTACCTCAATAACTGTGTATCTTAGACTGAGCACCTCACATACATATTAAAAGGGCTGGGGATATATATACCTTAGTCCAAAGGCTTTGAGTTCAATCCTCAGTACTACAAAAATAACCAACCCTCTACATTCTCCAAAGGATCAACTGTAGCACCCATATGTAAATACTATTTTTCTATGATTTCAGATTTTTATAGCATTACCTCAATAACTGTGTATCTTAGACTGAGCACCTGGGCATAAGCTGATCATTTTCTGTTAATTTACTATGTGTTAAAGGAAAAATTTCAGCTGGGGTGGTGGTGCATGACTGTAATCCCAACATTGTGGCTGAGGCAGGAGCCTAGGACCCATTGAGTGTTCAAAGCCAGTCTGAACTACATAGTGAGACCCTATCTCAAAAAATGAATAAAAGCCAGGCCTGGTGGCACACGCCTGTAATCCCAGCAGCACTCGGGAGGCTGAGGCAGGAGGATCGCTGTGAGTTTGAGACCAGCCTGGGCTACATAGTGAGTTCCAGGGCAGTCTCAACT
>NW_022900924.1:4889249-4906871 GCF_012274545.1 Fukomys damarensis | reverse complement strand
CAAAAAAAAAAAAAAAAAGAACAAAAAGGGCCAGGGATTTAGTGTTTAGTGGCAGCCCACCTGCCCGGTGAGTGCAAGGTCCTGAGTTCCATTCCCATTACTAAATACAAAGGAGATTTTTTTGGGGGGTGGGGGTACCAGGGAATCAAACTCGGGACCTTGTGCTTGAGAGGCAGACAGCAGAACCACTGAGCTAAATAAATCCCTGGCCCAAGAATTTTAAAAAATTGTTATATAAATGAACTCTCACTGACTTTATTTCTTTCAGTATCAAAAATACTAGAATCCTATTTTGGGTTCCCAGACTTTCACTGATTGATTAAAAACATTTTGATAAACTCTTTCTTCTTTGGTTTTTTGAGACAGGACACGGAAGCAGCAGATAGTCAGACATGGTGAACCTTTTAGAGCTTTTCAGTGATACAAACAGCTTCCGTAGCACTCGTGCCTTAGGTTCACTGCCACTGCCATATATCAACCACCCCCAGCTTGAACTTGCTATATGTATTCCAGGTTGGCCTTCTACTTGAGATCGTCCTGCTCTCCCAAGCTTTGGGATTAAAAGGTTTGCATCACCACACTTTTGCTTGTGTAACTTTCCAGAGGCCGAGACAGGAAAATCACCACAAATTACAGGCCAGCCTGAAAGATCCTGTCTCAAAACACAAACAAAAATGATAAAGTATGCTATACCTGTAGTGTCTTTTTAGACATTAGATAATTTTATATGTATATTTTCTCAACTTTTATTTTTGGTACTAGGGAAAAAACCCAGGGTTTTCATGCATGTATCACTAGGCTATATCCCCAGACCCTCAACATTTACTTTAGAACATGAATTGCACCTTTAGACCCAATGACATGAGGTTTATTACATAAACGTGACTCTAGGGCTCCAGAGATGGAGACAACAGCATTTAATGATTTATATCCTACTTTTTTTATATGACTATCACTACCTCTAAAACCTACATATATGCTTTTCTAATAAGCTCACAGCCAACATGTCCTAACAGGTTCCACTAGGGCCAGACTGCTCAGCCCTAGCTCCCTTCTTTCTCACATCCAGATTCTGAGGCGTTACCTGTCTTCCACTCACATTCCTAAAACACCTTGAGTGTGATCACCTGTAAGTGCGGTACTCTACTGAAGACAGCCATGGAGGCAGCCAGGTGGCAGTAATAATTTATACACAGTTATGACTGCCAAGCTCCGTTCTGTCTCACCACGCAGATGTATAGGTCTTGGTGAATGTAATTGGCTTTCGTAATAGGCTAAAGCTGGGAAAATAGACTTTCCTCCGTCACAAAAGCTCTGTCACCAAAAGTTTACCCATTTTATTATTTTCAAAACCTTTAAGAGTAGGAAGACAGCTGCTATAAGCGGAGGCATTTCTCAACAAAAGAGAACCTAGTGTTTTATCAAATTTGACCTGCCTTATAAATGAGGAATTGAGACGCAGTGAGGTGGTAGCAGAGTTAGGACAATCTTAAGTACTACAATGACCCCTTATTTCATTAAATGCCTATTAGTAGGCAGGTATATAAAGGGGAGGGTAAAGCAACGCAAAGGAGTTCAGAAACAGGGGAGATTGCAGCTTCTGACAATAGCCTCCTGAGACTAAGGTTGTCTTGTGCAACCATAGCTGATGAAAGACAGAGTAAAATGGAACGCATCTTACCTGATGTAAACACGGCCAACTGCCAGTGAGTCCCAAGGGCAACCAGTCATCAAAGAGAAGGGGACAAGGGGGGAAAAAAAAGGCTTTCATTAGCAGAAACTCTTGATGAATAGAGTGAGAGCACCAGAATGGAAAAAATAGGGAAAACAAGGCAACACATTCCCACTGAAGTTTTATAGGGATTACTGGCACCAGAAATTAGACATTATAGGAAAATCAAGACAGTGAAGACAAGATCCCCGTCTCTACCCCTGTGACCCCACTGCACATGTGGACCCAGAAGGCCCAGGCCATTCAGGTAGCCCTCAGTCATTACAGCCTCTGAAAAAAATCCAAAAACTAAGTATCGTCTGTAGAAAAATGCATTTTGCCAGGCGTGGTGGCACGTGCCTGTAGTCCCAGCTACACAGGTGGTTGAGGTGGGAGAATCGCTGGAGTCCAGGAGTTCGGGGCTGCAGTGCGCTACGCTGATCCGGTGTCCACACTAAAGTTCAACATCAATACGGTAACCTCCTGGGAGTGGGGACCACCAGGGTGCCTAAGGAGGGATGAACTGGCCCAGGTCAGAAATGGAGCAGGTCAAAACTCCCATGCTGATTAGAAAATTGCATTTTGATACAGAGCATGCAAGCATACATGTACATACATACATATTTTACTTCCAATTTCAGTAGGTTCAGAGCTTTCTCAGGCTCACAAGGGATGCATGGACTCTCAGTCCAGATCCAGTTAAACAGTCTTCAGGCTGTCCACTGCCTTGATAACTCTGCTAGCAGGAAGTAGCTTAAAAGTTTAGGCCTACTCTAAAAATACTGTTATGCAATGGAAAGGATGGGAAAGCTACTTGACTGAAAGGGCTACCTTCAGTTTAGAGAGCTGCAGCCCAATGTCTCTCATTTTTCAAAGGAGGAAATCAAAGTTTAAAAACATGCAGTGACTTGCACCAGAACTAAAAACACTATCCAGACTTCCAGTTTACTGCCTCTCAACATCCAGTACTATATTAAAAAAGTGTCATTCACAGAATTGAAGGAAAAGACTCAGAATTTTAATATTTTTTCTCTCATTACTTAATTCACTCAAAAACATCTATTGCACACCTATTATTCACTAGGGCAGTGGAAAATGCAGATGTGGGTTTGGTCCCTCACACATCATGTTTTCTTTAGCTGAGTAAACCATGGGCTCAGGACAGCTCCTTTCCCAACTCTTAAACCAGTTCAGTGTCACAAAGCAGATACCCAATTTTCCTGTATATAAGATGCCTCACATCTGACTTCAATACTAATTTTTCAAATGTCATTCTAACCTGAATGGAGTGTAACCCAAATCATGGCAGATTTTCATTGGCAGCTCCCCTCAAAGGTGCTGAGTAAGAAGTGGAGGTGAATAAAAGACCCTCAGAGGAAAGTTTAGGATTATAACAATGATAGGGATTCCTCCCATTTATTAAGCACTTACTGTGTGACAGGATATGGCTGAATAGCTTTTCATTTGTTAATGTCACTGGATGGTCACATTAACCTACCAGAGGGTATAATTATCTCCACTTTACAGATGAAGAAACTACAGTACTACACAGAGAAGCTAGCAGATTTGCCCATACACACCACCTAGTCTGGTAGCATCTGTATCATTTTAAAATCGGTGGTCCTTCCAATGGTATTATGCCTCTTAATTCTGTCACTCAGTAAGACTTGGTTTTATGATACTCTGAAAGTATTTCCAATTTGATACAGCTGATTACAACAGTTTCACAAGGAAGATTAGGGCAGGACCCCTAAGAACAACAAAATCTCTGCACAGTTCTATTAATATCAATAAATTTATCTTTTACACTGGTGCCAAGTTCAACACCTCTAAATACTGCTTAAATGATCTTCATTTCACACTATTTTCTTCCTCAAAAATATTCATTAGCTCTATGTCCTCAGTCAAATCTGAGTTTGATTATCTAGCCCAACCCTCTACAGCCATTCTTCTTTCCTGATACGTCCAGCCTATCTAGGGGACTTGAGAGGTAAACAGCGTTTCAGGGGAATACAACAATGCACGTGTCTGTTCCTAGAAAATGCCCTTCTTGGGAGGCCATGCACTCTTTGTCTTACCTGTCACTCATACCTCTGTACTTTCAAGGTTCCCCTTCCTTTTTCAAGGTTCAGTCCAAAAATCTCAAGAGAAAAAAAGCAAAAAAAACAAGCACAGCATTCTCCCAAGTTCTCAGAGCCCACAGGGGCTTCTGTAGTCATCAAGGCTAAAATAGACAAAAATCCTGCTCCTTCATTTTGATGTACACATAAAATAGTGATAATTATGGTCAGTTAACCAGGTAACACATAGTATGTGCTGCATGTTTTGTACTCTTCTAAGCCTTTTATATATTCTGGGTTATTTATTACTCACACACAACCCTGTAAAATGAGGCAGAGTATGTATAAGCACCTTGTCCAAAGTCAATTAATGGGGAGATGACAGCGCCAAGATTTATGGGGAGAAAATCTGGTTCCACAAGTCCTTGGCATAACCATTGTGCTCCACTGCCACTGCCTCTAGGTTCAGCACACCACGTGGCAGGTACTAAGCACTCACTAAATGACATCATTACTGGAGAAACGGGGAGAAGCAGCTCAGTGTGGAGACAATATTTGCCCAAAGTCACCCAGCTTATCAGCAGCAGAGTTGGGATGGGAACCTAGGTCTTCTGCTCCTTTAGCCTGAAGGTATCAGGACCCAAGGGGACAAGAAGCCTCTGCTCTTAAACTGCCCAGGGCCGTGGGCTTTCCAAACTTTGTAGCACAATCTCTGGGATGGCAGCAGGGATACTGACCAGAAGAGGTGGCCACACAGGCTGATGACAGCGTCCTTGGCTGTGTCCAGGCATATGTTGCACTCGAAGGTGCTGTCCTGCCCTCCACTCTCGCCGCTGCCATTGCTGCTCCCACTGGGTCCTCCTGCACTGGAGTTCTCAGGGGATGCGGAGGCTGAGGGCCCCTTGCTTGCCATCCTTGGCTATCAGCAAATCTCTGAGTGAAGATTCTCTCCAGGAAAATCCTGAAAGGCAGAAAACCCTTGATTGCCCACTTCTTCTTCTTCGTCTTGTTCTTTTTTGGTACTGGGGATCAAACTTGGGTCCTTGTGATTGTGAGGGAGGTAGATTGCCCACTTCTTTACCCCACTTCCCCTGGCATCTATATCAAAATTCCCATCTTCTCTCAGTAACAAAAGCTAATTATGACTACTAAGCAGACTTTCCAGAGAGATGCAGAGGACATCAGTTGTGGGGCAGTAACCATGAACTTATCATGAATGTGGGGGAGAATATACCTCACAAAGAAACTGCAAAAATCCTGCATAGGGCCAGGGATTTAGCTTAGCGGCACCATGTCTGCCTCTCAAGCACAAGGTCCTGAGTTCAATCCCCAGTACGGTATGTGGGGGGAGTGTGTGTGTGTGTGTGTGTGTGTGTGTGTGTGTTCCTGAGCAGCCTCTGGATCATTTTCCATGGGAGCTGTCATTATCTTTATTCTGTGATAACCCAGACGATAAATACATGGTCAATTAAATTTAACTTTCAGGCTGTCTTCTAACTTTGGACAGCCTCTAAATTGGCCAAGAGAAGGAAATCTGCGCAAGTTGGTGACTGATGTACTTCAGAATATAAAGAGATATTCCTGTAACTACGGAAGGGTAGCAGGGTAGGAGTCCAGATGATGGCTTTCCACACTGCACTCTTCTTCACTCCATCTGCCATGTTGGAGTGAATACTACCTATCTCAACTGAATTTATCAACATTTTAGCCTCAATACATTAAAATACACTGCCATAAATGAAAAACCAGTATTACTTATTGTAAGTGAAAGACAGGTAGGTATAAGTGTAATAAAGAAAAAGTTATTTAGCCTTATACCAAGTCACCTGGCACCCTTAGGCTATGCTCTGGCTAATAATGATCTGATTCAAATCTCCTTAGCAAACTGCAGCCTGAGTTCCCTTGGCCAGTGTGGAACTGAGACTAATGCATTTGTATTTAAACCACTGTACTACTACCGACCAAGCTGACCACCAAGGCCCTATCAGGGCCTTTGCGCTCCGAGCTACATTCACAACCTTTAAAAAATTTTAAGTGGCCTGGTCTGGGCTCCAGTCTGTGATCTTCCTGCCTCAGCCTGCCACAGAGTTGGCCTTACAGGTGGGTGCCATCAAGCCCAGCCAAAATGAACCATTGCTGACTAACACTTTCAAGTCAACCCAGCCAGGAGTATAAAAAAGAGGGCAAGACCAGCACAAAGGGATACCCACAAATTCTGAATGCACATTAAGAATCTGTCAGGAAGGGCCGGAGGTTTAACTCAAGGGCACCAGCACCTGCCAGGCAAGCGCAAAGTCCTGAGTTTGATCCCTGGTTACACACACATGCACGCACGCACAAAAGCATCTGTTAGGAGGTTGATCTGGCCAATTGGCCACCCTAATCTCAGAAATTCCAAGTAGAAAATGCTGAATGGCTGCCATAGTCAGAGAACAGGAGTTTTAGTGCTGGCTGTGGCCAAGACTCCAGCTTGCTAGGAGCCAAGCACATTCTTGCTGGCTAAATTTTTTTTTTTTTTTTTGGTACCGGGGATCGAACTCAGGTACTTGTGCTTGCAAAGGCAGGCGACGGAACCACTGAGTTAAATCCCCAGCCCTTGCTGGCTAAATTTTTCTCACCTGTAAAAATGGTTCCCCCTCCCAAACATTTACGACTGGGCCACTCCAATTAATCTCACCCTCTGTCTCCAAAAACAAGCAGCCTTTCCATAAGTGTAGGACTCACCACTGCAGCACCAAAAGACCACCGTGATTTCAGCTTTCAAAGTACAAAGAGATAAAGATCAAATATGATGCAGTCCTCTCAGACTTCCTTCTACCAAGTCTTCACAGAGCAGACTGAGAGCTCCGGGCTCATGAGAAACTCACTAAGACAGCAGCTCAGAGACTTCAGCAGGGAGAAGAGCCAACTCACTGCCACTTTTTCACTCAGTTACATCATTTTACGTGATGTCCCAGAAGGGCATGTGGCTGCTGACAGAACCAGTACTTTACTGGCCTCAGCTCCAAGCCTTCTCCCTGACCAGGAGTCTCCTCCTTCTCCATACACATCAGCTCTCTTTGCCTAAACATAAAGTTTGCTTTTCTAGATATTCTGGTTGAAGAATCCTAAGTACCTGATTCATGTGCATCCCCTCACCTTCATTTATGGCGCTGGGTATTGAACGGAGGGCCTCACACATGCTAGGCAAGTACTCTTCCACGGAGTTGTACTCCTAGAGCTAGTGTCTTCTTGTTCAAAATATTTTATCTTTTGAAATTAATAACTATGTAAAAGATGAGGAAAAGACTACACAAAGTCAAGCTCACCAATCAATTTTAATAGCTTCTTGACCTGATCCAATAGGAAATACACAGGAACATCAATGAAGTGCTAATCAAGACTATCAAAGACTCTAATCAAGCTATAAGAATTACTGATTTTCAGAAAGGATGCATGTATTAATTCCAGAGCATATAATCAGCCAACTCCCTCTAACTCCAGGATTAATAACTCAAGTTCTCCAACAAATAAATAACATTGGTAGGGCTCAGAGGTAAAGGCTGAGATATGAGACATATAACTACCTGCAGTGTGTGGATCTTACTAGAACCAGATTCAAATAAGACAAATGTAAAATGATACCTGTGAAATCTCTGACAAAAAGTTGGATTTTGCTTTTGTAGTAGTTGATATAAGACAGATTGTTGATAAAATAAAACCAACCCAGTTGACAACAAAAAAGAATTACATCTAAGTGGGTGTGGTGACACATGCCTGTAATCCCATTACTCTGGGATGAGGCAGGAGGATCACAAGCATCCAGCCTTGGCAACTGAGCAACTTAGGGAGACTCTTAAAAAAAAAAAGTATTGGACTTTGAAATCCCAACAAAACAGAATATTGAGAACATTAAAAATTTTTCCTCAAGTTAGGTGTTGGGCTCAAGCCTATAACTGTAGTACTTGGGAGGCTGAGGCAGAAGGATTAATTCAAGGCTACATAGTAGGTCAAGGCCAGCCTTGACTACATAGTGAGACCCTGTCTAAAAAAGAAGTTGCAGGTTTGAACTCAGGACCTTGCATTTATGAGGCAGGCAGCGGCACCACTGAGCTAAATCCCCAGCCCCAAATTTCTTTTATCTAAAAAGTGAGGGTATTATGCCTCCTATAGGGTTACTGAGGTGGTTCTATGAGATAATACTGAGGTAGCTCTATGAGATAACATGGTGACCTGGAGGGCATACCACAGTGGGAGAGGGGGGCTGCTGCTGCTGAGGAGGTCCACACATAAACCACAAGCCTCTGAACAGTTCATACTCCCATACACAAACATAAACAACAAGCTAGGGTCAAAGCATGTGTCAGGGCAGGAATAGTCAGGAGACAATCACAGGTCAGCTTAGTGTTTGTGAGGTGTGGCACCTTTGCAGCAGGCAGCACAGATACAGGCTTGTATGTCCAAAGTTACATCATATCATTCTCATTCTAATTTTTGTTAGATTGACTATGTGGTCCCTTTCCTGGGCTCAGGAATCTCATCCCGGTTGGCATTCAAATGTTTGCTGAGTCGATGACACGGTATGTATGACTCGTTTCAGTCAACTGCCAGAACAGCTGCTCTTAAACCTTCTACGTAATATATCCTGGGCTCCAGAGCCACACAAACATCACTAAAGGATCCTCTCCTTACCTCTTCTCTAACTCCATGCACAGGTACCTCACCACATGAGGATGGGATGGCAGAGATGAGTAACCTCCCCTGGCTACTGTCGACAGAATATCTGTGGAACAAAAGAATGTGGCCACAGTCTCATGGGCTCTAAGGGCTAGGACAGGAGCCCAAAAACAGAGGCCCCTGGTTGTATCAGGAATTGGACAAGAGTAAAAGAAGAAACAGGGCCTTGGCATACCCAAGTTGTTGTCCTACTAAAAGCAGCCTATAAACTTTGACATGATCACATGGCAACCATATTGTGGATAGTTCTGGGTCCTATTCCTTTTCTTTTTTTTTTTTTTTTTTTTTTTTTTTTTTTGGCTACATTGCCCAAGTTGGTCTTGAACTTTGAGTTCCAGTGATTCTCCTACCTCAGCCTCCTGAGTTCTGAAATCTGTATTTTGTTAATATGTCCCTCTCTCTACCCTGGATCACTTTCTGATGAGCAGTTCCTGAAACACAGCTCTAGAATAAGGAGAACTCTTCCAAAAGCAAAAAGCAATAGCAGCACGATAGTGTTTGAGACGGACAATAACCTCAAACCCTATCCTTCTGAATGCATGATACTTATCTACAATCCACAGGGACTGCAAAGAAGTCAGATAAATTGGGGTGGGAGACCAGTCTGCTGAGATCTTCCATCAGCTAACACTTAGTCCAAGACAGACAACCAATTTAAGATACAAGTTCCAAACTGGGTGTTGTGGCACAAGCCTGTAGTTACAGCACTCAGGAATCTGAGGCATGAGGATGGCTGCAAGTTTGAGGCCAGCGTAGGCTATATAGTGAGACTCTGTCTCAAAAATAAAAACAAAACAAACAGAAAATAAGCAAGTTCACATCTACTTTAGAGAAACATTGGATTTGTGATGCCAGCATGACCCATTTGGGACTAAGGCAGATTTACAATACTTAATGATCTGTTAGGAGTACACGGCCTGATTATGACTGACCCAGCATTCTCACTATTACCTCCTAAAGCTGGCCTTTGTTCTGCCTGTCCTCACCTACCTCACAGGAACTGAGTAAGACAATAATGTCCCTGCAGGAACCACCAAAGAACTCAACCTCATGAGGAAATCTCTTTGTAGTGTTGTGTTCAGTTCTCAGGGTCTAGCAAACCACAGGAAATCATAATTTGCCTTCTCTGCTCTATTTAACCCCAAGAATTCCTGGACCGGATATAAAGAGGCACCCAGAAATTTTGTTGTTGTGTTTTTTTTTTTGTTTTGTTTTGTTTTGTTTTGTTTTTTTGGTACTGGGGATTGAACTCAGATCTTGTGCTTGCAAGGCAGGCGGTGGAACCACTGAGCTAAATCCCCGGGCCCTTGGAAATGTTAATCTTAGTTAGGAAGATGAGTAATTTGGGTGATAAACAGCTCACATGATCCCAGCAGAGGTCTTGTCTTTGGGCACATGCCTATACATACAGAAGCTTTCTGCCAAGAACCTTGGCATGACTGATCCTGTCTGTACTGCTCATGAGGCTGCTGCTAGAGTGTAAGCAGAAATGAGACACAAATTTCAAGAACATCCACAGCACACTCACAGAAGGTTGGAGTGAGGAAAAATGAGTAAGTTGATTGGAACTTGGAACATGTAGAGAGCAGTTTTAAAATTTTAGAGAATGGTGTTTAGGTACCCATGCTAGTACTCAGAAAGCTATCCCTCAAATACAGGACAAATGACAAGGCTTTAAAAGTCCAGAAGGACAGAAAAGGCTAAGGGCTGGCTTTCTAGGAACTGCACTGGTTCTTTTCTCTAGTACCCTATAAGCTCTCTATTTACTCAACCATCCTTTATCACCTTCCAAGATTTATAAATGATCCTATTTTCCAGGTATTCGGGACATAGTTAAAAGGTCTCAGTCTAAGAGAGATACAGACAAGTAAATCAACAAGGCAATCTAGCATACCGGGTACTAACAAAGGTATGTACAGTGCACAAGGGCAGGGGATGCTGGGGAGGATGTGGATATAGCACACAAGGCCAGAGGACAACTCACTGCACAAGTCAAGTGCAATGTAGCTAGAGCCCAGGGAACACATAAGGATGGTAAGACAGCAAGAGCCAGGACTGTGAGGCAGGCAGGAAGGTGTCAAATCCCTAATGTCCTTCATACTGGTTCATACTGGCCTACCTGGTTCATACTCCCAACAGAGGCACCTAACCCAGCTTCCCTGCCCCATGTTCCAAAAGGCACTATGATTTTAATGTTTACTTCTGCTCCCATCCAGCTCCTATTCCCTAGCTAAATAAAATAATACATCTATATAATACATTATACTATGAAATTTTACGGTTTTATACTATCTTTCAAGCATGCTAGGTAAGCACTCTAAATTAAATCTCCAGCCCCACATTAGACAATCTTAAATCTATTAAGCATAGATTCCATTTTATTTCCAGAGAGATTTTGCTTACATGAGAGCTTTAAACACATGGCCTAATGTTATACAAAATAAACAGAATACAAAATTGTATTAAAAATTGAATGTTATATCAAAAAAAGGGAAAAAGAGGCCCAAAATATTAATTGTAGCTGTCTCTGAACAGTGGAATTATGTTTAAATTTCTTAAGGCTTGGCCAGATATGGTAGCACCATACTTGTAATCCGAGCCACTCCAGATGCTGAGGTAGAAGGGTTTCAAGTGTGAGGAGAACCTAGATAACTCAGCAAGACCTACAATAGCCAAATCTGGATTTCAAATTATATTACAAAGTTACAGTGATTAAAAACAGCATGGTACTGGCAAAAAAATAATCATGTTGATCAATGGAACAGAACTGAGGATGCAGAAACTACCCACATTTAGCTGTGGTTCTGCTGCCTGCCTTGCAAGTGCAAGGCCTGGAGTTTGATCCCCAGTACAAAACACACACACACACACACACACACACACACACACACACACTGCAAATTTCCAATGATGAATGTCATTACACTGTATACCTTAAATGTACCAATAAAATTAATTAAAAAAAGAAAAGAAAAGAAACATCTCCAAGCACCTCCAGGCATCTGATCTTTGACAAAGGGGCCAAAAGCATATGCTGGAGAAAATATAGCCTCTTTGGCTGGGAAAACAGATGAATACATCTGCAAAAGATTGAATCCAGACCCTTACTTCTCATCTTGTACTAAAATCAAATCAAGGGGCTGGGGATGAGTTTGATCCCCAGTACAACACACACACACACACAAAATCAAAATAAATCAAAGATCTAGATATAGCCTGGGATTTGGCTCAGTGGTTCTGCTGCCTGCCTTGCAAGCACAAGGTCCTGAGTCTGATCCCCAGTACCAAAAAAAAAAAAAAAAAAAAAAAAAAAAAAAAAAAAAAAAATAAAAAAAAAAAAAAAAAAAAAAAAAAAAAGATCTAAATATAAAAACAGAAACATTGGATGTGCTGGAAGATAAATTAGGTAAAAGTCTTGAAGACACAGGCACTGGCAAAGACTTTCTCAACAGAATCCCACTTGCATGAGAAATAACACAATGAGCTGGGGATTTAGCTCAGTGGCACTATGCCTGCCTAAGTGCAAGGTCCTGAGTTTGATCCCTGGTACCAAAAGAAAGAAATAACACCAACAACCAACAAATGGGATTATATGAAAAAGATTCTGCACATCAAAGGAGACAGAGTGAACAAACTATATAATTTTTGTCAGCTATTTCTCAGAGGACTATTA
This sequence comes from Fukomys damarensis, assembly GCF_012274545.1. Classification (NCBI taxonomy): domain Eukaryota; kingdom Metazoa; phylum Chordata; class Mammalia; order Rodentia; family Bathyergidae; genus Fukomys; species Fukomys damarensis. The sequence goes on along the minus strand of NW_022900924.1, from coordinate 4,894,711 downwards.
TTTATAATACATAAAGAACTAAAAAAAAAAAAATTGGGCCAGGGATTTAGCTCAGTGGTTCTGCTGCATGACTCATAAGTACAAGGTCCTGAGATCAGTACAAAAAAAAGGAAAAAGGACAAACTTGGGGCCAGGAATTTAGCTCAGTGGTTCTAGTGCCTGCCTCGCAACTGCAAGGTTCCAATTTCAATCCCGGGTACAAAAAAAATCCAAAAAACAAAACTACAAATGCTATAAGGTTGAGGGGAAATGAACCCTTCTATACTGTTGATGGAATGTAAACTAGTAGAACCATTATGGAAATTATATGAAGAAGTCTCAAAAACTTAAAATTAGAAAACCCATTTGGTCCAGCTATACTTCTGGGTATCTTCTTAAAAGAGTTAAAGACATCATATTACAATGAAAGATGCTGTTATGGCTTGTGTCTAGGTGTCCCCCTAGAGACCCATGTGGTGGCTGGATCTAAAGTGTGTGATGCAAGGATCAAGAGTGTATGATTAACTAAACTAGTCCACTGATTGGTTTGGCACAGTTCTGGTTGTGGATAATGGGAAGGCCACCCTGAGTGTGAGTGCCACCCGCCTTAAAGATAGCCTGGATAGAATATCAAGGACAAAAAGAAGGGGGCTGTTGCAGCTCATTGCTTGCTGTGTGGTGACTGCACTTCACTGCTTTGCTGATTTCCTGCCTTCTGCCTGCCATGAGCTGTTTCTCCTCAGCAATAACCCTCTACCATGCCTCCCTACCTTGAATCCAGCCAACTATGAACTGAAACTTCTACAAACCAAAAATTTCTCCTCCTTTAACTTTGAGAGTTGTGTATTGTTTCAGTAACAAGAAAAGTATCTAAGACAGATGCGTGCCTGTGTTTACAGCAGCACAACTCATTAACTGTTAAATCTTGGAAGCAATCTATATGCCCATCAACAGATGACTGGATGACAAACCTTTTAAAGACCAAGTGCCCAAATTGCAAACCAAAACCCACTTATTTATTGCAAAGTGCAAACACTGCAATTAAACCTGAATACTGAGGTTTTCATTTATAAAAAAACAACTTATACATTTGGCTTGCGTGCATACAGACAGGGCTCTGTGTACTCACTGTGGCACATGTGTCATAGGTTCACCACCACTGCACTACAGTATTACCCAGCCACAAAAAAGGATAAATTGGAGCCATGTGTAGGAGGAATATGGATGCACCCTGACACCATAACACTAAGTGAAATAAATGAGGCACAGGTTAAATACCACATGGTTTCTCTTGTATAAGAGAAACAAACACATACTAATAAAAATAAATTATTTTAAGATAAACATAAATAAATAAAGTCAGGGGTATATAGCTTAGTAGTCACTCAATTCAGTCCACAGTATTACAAAAATTTTTTAAAAAACACTTACCTGTGGGCCGGGGATTTAGGTCAGTGGTTCTAGCATCTACCTCGCAAACACAAGGATCTGGATTTGATCCCCGGTACCAAAAACAAAACAAAACACTTGTGCATTCCACTTTTTCTATAGTACTACCTTAATACTAAAAAAAAAAAAAAAAAAAAAAAAAAAAAGTTCAGGATTCCATACTTTCAGATATATCTCAGTAGGTGACAAAAAGGAAAGCACTCTGATCCAGGAAATTCACAATAAGGTATGAAAGATCACACTTGAAACTAATTCAGAAATTTCAGTATTATTTTACTTTATTGATTTATTTTTAGTAAGTAATATATTGACATACCTCAAAATAGACTAAAGTCTTTCTTCCATCCCTAGAACCTAGTCACTCTATTCTCTGTCCTGAAGATTAATAGCACTAGGTCATATCTAAAACTTTAAGGTTAAAGGCTATCTGTATTTGTAACTTTGATAAATAATGCCAAACACCCTCCAAAAAGGATGTACTAATCTGTATTCCTGTAGAGATGAGATACATAAAAGTGTTTGTTTCTCCATGTCATTGACAATGTCAAGCATGTTTTCAAAAGCGAACAGCCCAGCAAGACATGGTGGCACATGCCTGTAATTCTAGCACTTGAGAGGCTGATGCAGGACTGCCACGAGTTTGACATGGCAAGACCCTGGCATAAAAACAAGACAAGAGGAAGAACAGCCCAGAGTGCCACCAAGCCGAAATTATAGGCATTTGCCACTAGCACAGCCCAGAGGAATCCAATGGCTTTAAATTCAAATCTCAGCTCTATAACTCATTCTGTGTTTTCTCCCTAAGACTTTGTTTCACTTGTCTTTGTAAATGAGGCCATTACCTTTCACATAAGACAGCTGTAAAAACTTAGAGAAAATAGAAAGGGCCAGGATAGTCCTGACACATAGTGAAGTGCAGGTGTAATGTTACTTTATATTCTTCCACTGAGCTAAACAATCAGCAGATCCTTAGTTACTTGGCTGAATCACTAAGTCACAACATTCCTTTCTGAATGTGCATCATTTCCTGAAGGCAATTAGGTGAGATATCAGAAGTGTGCAAGTTCACTGAGAAGAAATCTAGAGAACAAGATACATTCTTTTGATCTAGGCAAATCAGATTTTCTCTCAAAATGTTAAACTCAAAGGCATCAATTATATTTTTTAAATTTTTTATTAGTTATATTTATCACTACATGTAACAACAGCTAATACTCTGACTAGCCCTTTATATAAATTATGTTCTGAATCTTTATAGACTGCTTTGAGGCAAACACTACCTATCATCATTAGCATCCTTTGGAACTAGGTCACTTGCCCATAGTCGCAGAGCAAGTCAGAGGCAAAGCTTCCCAATTCTAAGCCAAAGTGTTTAACAAATGGTATCTCAGTGATCTGTTCTTGGTCTTACACTCAGTCCCACATCGAAGTTAGCACAGGGATAGGCACCTTGGGTGCACTTCATAAATATGTATAGACTGCCAGAGCTGATGCTCAAGAACACTTAGAACTAAATAAGAACCAATATATATCATGTATAGGTACAAATTACCAATGATGAATGTCATCATACTGTATACCTAAAATATACCAATAAACTTAAAGAGAAAAAAAGAAAGAACACTTAGAAATGTACAACTCAATACAAATCAATCTAATTAAATAGCTGTGAAAAACTAGTATCCTACAAGAACATTCTTCATTGATGATGTATTTCAGATTTAGAAACATTATATAACTGTTTGAGTCACTACTCACCAAAAAAAAATTATTGCACCAACATCTTAAATGGGTAAGAAAACAAAAACAGGAAGCCAGCCAATTCCAGCCCTCTGGAGGACAGCAAATTAGAGCCCAGCCTTGCAACTTAGCGTCTTAGTGAGACACTATCTCAAAATAAAAAATAAAAAGAGCTGGGGATGTAGCTCAGTGCAAAGACCCTGGGTTCAACATTCAGCACACATACCCCTCCATCAGGCATCTATAGCCAGAAAATACTTCAGGATTTCCCAAATTGGCATCCACATCTATTACAGGTAACATTACTCATAACAGGAATAGTTACACTTTTTTTTTTTTTAGGTACCAGCATCGAACTTTGGACCTTCCACTTGCAAGGCAGGTGGCAGTACTATTGAGCTAAATCCCTGGCCCCTATGCTGTTTTGTTTTTTGAGACTAGGAGTTGCTTTGTAGTTTAGGCTGGAGTTGAACTATATAGCCCAGGTTGGGCTTAAACTTGCTTCCATCCTCCTGCCTCAGCCTCCCAAGTGCTAGCACAGTACCCAAAAGGAAGTAGATGTTCAATAAATGTACATGAATGACAGAAATGTGCTAATTTCAACTCAAACACATGTAGCCAGTGCAAATACTATATTAAAGAAAAGCTCTTCAGACTGGACAGATCCCAGGTTCTGTGGATTTCTAGCATAATACACTGAAAGGAGCAATTTGTTTTTTAAAACATTACTTAAATTTTATTTTATCCCATTCTCTCCCCTCCCTTATACAAAAGCTTTGTTTCCACCTTTACTTTGTTTCTCATCCCTTCTGAAAGGAGCAATTTGGAGCCCAAGGAGTTAGTCTGAGGCTTAGCTTTGGCATTCACTAAGCCAAATGCTATGGTTTATAGTTGCATGTTGTCCCAAAGCCTCATGCACTCATAGCGGGGGCTTCAGGAAGGTGACTGGATCGTAGAGGTGTGATACTTACCAGTATTATTAGTCCACTGGTGAATTTATAGCCAAATGTGGTATTAGGAGGTGGGCCAGTGTGTGTACGGGGGTGAAGGCTGGCAGTCTCCCTTCCTCCTCTTTGATCACGCTGCTTCCTGAAGGCAGATCATGAGTTCCTTTTCCTCTACCACGCCACCCTGTCTTGGAGCCAGCTCACTATGGACTGAAACCTCTACAAACAGTGAGCCAAAATAAACTTCTTCCTTAAACTGTGGGTGTATCCTTCCTTAAACTGTGCGGTGGTATCTCAGCAACCAGAAAGTAACTAAGACACCAGTGTACCTCACCTGCAATCACAGATAATTGTGTCTGCCCCTCATTTTGTTATGAGAAAAGGTTACAATTTAGGGTTTTACCTTTGTTTTCATGAAGTCAATGAATCCTCATTAATTCAAATTTTAGCTGAGGCTAACCTAAAGACTTCTAAAATACTCTGAAGACAGAGCATAAAAAGAAAATGAACAAAATGGATGAGATTTAACCAAATAAGGAGAAAACTTTCTAAGAGTTTAGTAAAACCTAGTGAATGTTTGACAAGATAATGATCTCACTTCTTTTCAGTAGGGGTCCTGAAGAGGGATAGCTGTAGTTAAAAATAAAACTAAAATGATACCATTTTTATTTTAAAAATGTTTTTGAGACAGGGTCGCACTATGTAGTTCATGATGGCCCTGAAGTATGTAGTCAGACTGGCCTTGAACTTCTGGTTATCCATTTGCCTTACCACCCTGAGTACTGGAATTACAGGCATGCACTGCCAGGCATAATATCAACTTTTATAAATCAGGTTTGTATCCTAAGCCACCTCACATTAATTGTTTATTGCTAGTACAATTTAACAAATATTTATAGAATGCCAAGTGATTAAAAATAGGTCTGGTTTCTGCCTCTAAGGCATTTGTGGTCAAGTTAAAAAAAAAAATTACTTTTTTTCGAGACAGGATATTGCTATGTAGCCCAAGCTGGCCTTGAACTCACAGCAATCCTGCTTCAGACTTCCAAGTGCTGGATTACAGGCATGCATCACTATGCCTAGCAAAGTCAAACTGTGATGTGCCTTGGCAGAGATGAGTGTTAAGAAAAAACCCAAAAACTTTATTAAGCTTTGCCTAAGATCTACTCTTAAACTGAGAAAGCTGTTCATCTTTTAAAAGCCCATGGGGAGGGGAGGAGGAGGTGAAGGGAGGGCAGGGACAAGGGGAAAAAATGAGAACCAAGACCTGTCATGTTAAGGTACAAGATCCCAACAATGAATGTAACTGTACTGTATACCTAAAATGTACCAATAAACTCAATGACA
>NW_022900924.1:4872048-4889152 GCF_012274545.1 Fukomys damarensis | reverse complement strand
CAAAAAAAATAAAAAAAAAAAAAAAAAAAAAGGGCCATGATGCCCTCATCATCACAAGGCACTTCTGAAGAGTAATTAGGAGAGTGGCTATTAAATTGTCACATACCATGTGTACTATGTGAATCAACCTGGTGACTGGTCCCCAAATGGAACAGACAGATAGTCCCCTAGGCAAATGTAAAGGAGGCATAGCCTGAATCAATAACCCTAACAGAAGTGCTCTTTCAGATTACTGTGTGTTCCTAAGCCAGAGAGGGGACAAGGACATATCACTCAAGTGCTGTGCTCCCAATAAACAGTGAAATAATGAGACAGATCTATGTCATCTTCAAAGGTGTGAAAAGTAAAGAAGTTGGGTCATGATAACCAGGCAGCAGCTGAAGTTATCTTTGAGAATCTTAAACTAGAAGCTACTTGGTCCTTACTTTGTAAAACTGATTTCTGGTAATGATTTCATCCATATGACACCAAAAATACAAGTAACAAAAGAAAAAAATGCGGCAAGATGAAAACACATGGTGGCTGGGCATGGCACATACCTATAATTCCAGCACTCAAGAGGATGAGGCAGGAGTACTGCCACGAGTTTGAGGCCGCTTGGGCTACACAGTGAGTTCAAGGCCAGCCTGAACTAATTAGTGAAAGCCTGTCTCAGAAAACAAAAACAAACAAACAAAAAATAAATAAAAACAAAAAACCTCCACAACAAACCAACATATGGTAAATGCTGCAAGAAGGATCTTCAGTATGAAAATGGTACATCAAACCATGATAGTGTTTGACAAGATTCAACCTGTTTGGTGCAGTTGGTTTTAAGGTACAGTTGAGAGAAGGTAGGTTTTAAAGTATACCACCATGTACACGTACCAACTATCACAATAAATGCAATCATTATGTACTACAAACAACGTGAACAAAAAATTTAAAAATTAAAAAAATAAAGTGTGCCATAAATCATGGATCACAGACAATGTGTTAACATGAAATTTTGTTTTAAACTAAAAAAAAGTGCTAGAAAACTTTTTTTTTGGTACTGGGGATTGGACTCAAGTACTTGCACTTGTGAGGTAGGCGGCAGAACTGAGCTAAATCCCCCAGCCCACATATTTGTTTTTTGAGACAAGGTCTCACTATATAGTTCAGGCTGGCCTTGACCTCACTAGGTAGCCCAGGCTGGCCTTCAACTCTTGGCAATCTTCCTGCCTTAGCCTCCTTCCTGAGTGTTCAGATTATAGGTGTTTACCACCACACCTGGTTTAAAGAAACATGAAATAGCCGGGGATTTAGCTCAGTGGTTCCGGCCACTGCTTCGCAAGCACAAGGACCAGAGTTCAATCCCCGGTACTTAAAAAAAAAAAAAAGAAAAAGAAAAGAAAAGAAACATGAAATTTAAAATTGGTTTATGGTGATGCTGCAGGGACAAAGACAGTTTGCAAGTGGTCTCAGTGATTCTGTAACAGTTCAGAATCAGTTGAGGCAAGAAGTCAGCACCCCTCCAATACGAGATCCTTCAACATCAAAACCCAAAAGAATGTTGAAAAAGCAAGTGAAATGATTTGCTCAAACAAGTGGTCGTCTATTAGGGAAATTTCTGAGGATCTGAACATGTTATGGTTCCCCCTCAAAACATTTTAGCAACAGATTTGAATAGCTGAGTGAGTTCCACATTTGCTCCAGGCAAAAGCAAGTGTCAATTTCATTACAGTTGTGTATCACGCCCCTTCAGATTCTAACTTTAAAAAATGCCATCACAAGAGATGAAACTTGGGTCTATGGTTTATGGCTCTACAAACAAACAAATAAAATTACCATATGACATAAAATTTAACTCCCAGGTATGTACCAAAGGAAATGAAAGCAGGGTCTTAAAAGAGACACTTATATATCCATGACCACAGCAGCCTCAGCCACAACAGCTAAAACCAGCTAAAATGTAGAATCTACTGGGCGTGGTAGTACATGTCTGCAATCTCAGCACTCAGGAGGCTAAAGCAGGAGGCCTGCCCCAAGTTCGAGGCTATCCTAGGCTACATAGTGAGTTCAAGGCCTGCATGAACTACATAGAGAGACTCTGTCTCAAAAACAAACTAACAATGAAACAGAATCCAGCTGCTCAAAGCCAGATGAGTGAATAATCAAATGTGGTAGATAAACGCAATGTAATACTATTTGGCCATTAAAAGGAAGGAAACTCTGACATATGACACAACATGGATGAACCTTAATGACATATGGTAAGTGAAATAAGCCAGTCACAAAAAGACAAATATTAAATGACTCTATTTATATGAGGAACTTGAGTTGTCAGAACCATAGAGAATGTGATGGTTATCATTGGCTGTGGGGAGGAGGGAATAGCTATTTGTTTGTTTGGTTTTTTTTTCAGCTTGTATTTTTATTTTTAATAAATTTATCTCAATCTTCTCCCCTTACTCCTCTCTCCTCCCTATGTACAAAAGCTTGTTTCCATTTACTGAGTTATTGCTTAATGAGTACTGAGTTTCAATTTGCTAAAATGAAGATTCTGAAGACAGATGGTTGTTTCTAGAACAATACGAATATACTGAATACCACTGAACTATACACTTAAAATGATTGAGATGGTAAATTTTATATGTATTTTAACATAGTAAAAAATTGGGGGGAACCCATATTTCACATAGGGGTCATTTACTGTGTGATATTTCCTAATAAGAGATACCCAGAAAAAGCAAATTCATAGAGATGGAGGGCCAGGTGTGGTGGTGCACACTTGTAATACCAAGATTCAGAGTATAAAGCAGGAGGATCACTGCAAGCTCGAGGCCAACTTGGGCTACATAAGAGGTTTAAGACCAGCCTGAACTATAAAGCAAGACCCTGTCTAAAAAAAAAAAAAAAGGAGAGGGAAAAAAGAAAAAAAACAAAACCCAAAATCAAAGGAAAGAATGGGTAGTTATTGTTCAATGGGGTACAGAACTTCTATTTGTTGTGATGAAAGTTTCAGATAGTGGTGATAGTTACATGCTATTGTGAATGTACTTAACGCCAACGAAGTGTACCCAAAATCAAGTAAAATGTAACTTTTATGTTATGCATATTTTACCATTACAAAAGTTTTTTAAAAAAATCTGTGCACCTTATAAAAAAATCTAAACATTTTCACTCTGCTAAGAACATGCTGAGTGGTTGTTATACACATTATGTCTGCATAACAAAGCTTACTGGCATATTTACTCATTATTATTATAAATATTATTTTTGTTTGAGACAGGGTCTCACTATGTAGCCCAGGCTGGCCTTGGACTCATGGTAATCCTTCAGCCTCAGCCTTCTGAATGCTGGGGTTATAGGCTTGTGCCACCATGCCTGGTTTCATACTGACTTACTGAATAAGTGAATAGTTAAGGAAATGGAAACATACGTATACATTAGAAGTAATGCTTACTGAAGAGGCTGTCAAGAACAAGGAGACATTAGTATTAAAATGCACCATGCTCCATGCCTGTAACCCAGTATTCTGAAAGGGTGAGGAAAACATCACAAGTTTGAGCCTACCTTGGACTATGCTGCCATTTAACACCACCTTGACTCAAAATAAAAAATTTAACAGGCTGGGGGTATATATCTCCAAGCAAGGCCCTGGACAAAATAAAGTAACATATATAACTATATAGCAAGGCACAGTAACAAAGTAACAGAGTAGTAAGGACTCATGGAGTAAAACCAGGTAGCAGAAGTACCATAAAGTAACATAAAGTACAATGTTAATAGGTTGCCAGTGGTATATACCTTCAGTCCTAGCTCCATGGGAGACTGAGGCAGGATGATCTTTTGAGTCCAAATGGGCCACAGTCAAAGGAAAAGAAGGAAATGCTAATGGCAAAAATCAAGACACAAAATTTTTTAAAACAAATGATCACAACTATTACTGTGCACCCAGTGGCAAGAAACAAGGAGAAGATAAAGCAAATATCTACCTACCTGAAAGGAACATACATTACTTTACAATTTAAATTATTTGTTTTAAAGTACATGTCCAAGATGGTCTGGTTATAGCCAAATGATTTGTGTCAGGAGAGGCCTGGGTACACTAGTAGCTCTACAGCCACAGGCAGTTACCCAAGATTATCACCAGTCTTGAGCATTCCATGGCAACTCCTCTGCTCCTCTATATACAAACACTAGAGTAGCTCCCAAACAGCAGGATGCCCAAGCAGTCCTACCAAATCTTGGATGATGCTGTATTTTCTGTACATAAGTAGTACCCCTTTCATTTCACCATGGCCCCCAACTCTGCGTGGTCAGAAGTGGTTGTTGTTCTGCCAAACTCTGTACAATCTGCAGTCTCGATTGGACAGCTTATTCTGTGCTTCAGTGTGTCCAAATCCCACTACATTTAGCTCACAGAAGTACTGGCATTGCCACAGATTCTGCTGTTCAGTGCACTCAGAGTTCAACAATTATAGGGGCTTCAGGGAATCTGCAAACTCTTTGAACATTTATACTGAAAACTGTACATGATGATAACCCAATCATATAATGGGCAAAGGATTTGAATATATAAAAAAGACATACTAATGCCAACAAGTACATGAAAGGTAGGGTATAGGGATGCACACTATAATTCCAGCACTCTGGGAGGCTGAGGCAGAAGGATTATAAATTCAAGCCCGGGCCAAACAATTTAGTGAGATACTGTCTTATTAAAAAAAATAAAAAAGGCTGGAAGGACATAGCTCTGTGTGAATGCCCTGGGTTCAATCCTCAGCACCATGAGGTAAAACAAAACAAAACAAAACAAAACTTAAATATTCAAAATTATCTGTCATTAGAGAAATGCAAATCAAAACAATATGGATGAATCTTGCAAACATGCTTAGTGACAGATGCCAGGCATAAAAGACCACATATTAGGGCTGGGGATTTAGCTCAGTGGTTCTACCACCTGCCTCACAAGCATACGGACATGAATTCGATCCCCAGTACCAAAAAAAAAAGGCCACATATTATATAATTCCATTTATATTAAATGTCCAGAACTTTCAAATCCAAAGACAAGCAAGGTTAGCAGTTGTCAGTAGATGGAAAGAGAGGAGAAAAGAGTGACTTCTATCATGTACAGCATTTTTTGTGAGAGGATAATAAAAATGTTCTGGAATTATACAGTGGTGATGACTATAACCTTGTGAATATACTAAAGCCCACCAAATTATACATCTTAAAATAAGTGAATTTTATTGCATGTGAACTATATCTCAAAAAAGTGGGTACGGTGGCACACTTGTAACCCCACCACTGAGGAAGTATGAGGCAGGAAGATTGCATGTGCAGGTCCTGCCTGGGTAACTAAGCCAGATCTTGTCTTAAAATTGAAAGAAAAGAAAAAAAAAAAGAAAGAAAGAAAGGAAGGAAGGGAGAGTACTGGAGGAATGTGACTTAGTGGCAGAATGCCCTTGGGTTTGATCCCCAGGGCCAATTAAAAAAAAAAAAAAAAGTTTCAGAGAGACATGCTACAAAATAACTTCCCAGTCCTATTCAAGAATTTACAGTCTAGTGCTAGGGATTTAGCTCAGTGGCACCATGCCTGCCTTGCATGCACAAGGTCAAGTTTCATCTCCAGTCCCTGAGGAAGAAAAAAAAAATTTACAGTCTCCATGGTGGCACACATATGTATGTAATCCTAGCATTTGGGAGACTGAGGTAAGAAGGATTTCTGAGTTCAAGGAAAGCCTAGGGTACATAGTGAGTTCAAGGCCAGCCTAAACTACACTGTGAGGTTCTGTCTCCAAAAATAAAAAACAAAACAGAACAAAAGAGTTATAGTCATAAGCCAGGTGCAGCGGTGAATGCCTGTAATCCCAGCACTTGGAAGGCTGAAGCAGAAGGATCCCAAATCCTACCTGAGCAACTTAGACACTAACTCAAAGTAAAAAATAAAGGTTCCAGTGGAAGGAACCTGGGTTCACAGCTCAATACTGGAAAAAAAAAAGTCTATAGTCATATAAGACAAACAAGAGTAAGGAACTGTCCCAGATTGGAAGAGAATAAATTAAAGAGACATGACTACATCTGATTGAGATTCTGGAACAGACAGAGAATTAGGACAAATGGTAAATTTTGAATAAAGTCTACAGCTTAGTATCTTATCAATATTAAATTTGTTGGCCAGGCATGGTGGCACACACCTGTAATCCCAGCACTCGGGAGGCTGAGGCAGGAGGATCCCTGAGACTTTAAGACCAGCCTGGGCTACACAGTGAGTTCCAGAGCAGTCTGAACTACATCATGAGACCATGTCTCAAAACCCCAAACCCCCAAAAATTAAGTTTCTTGCTTAGGTAATTTTAATATAGTTAAATGTTAACAAGAGAAATCAAGTAAACAGTGCACTTGGAGTGAGTGGAATTTTTTTTTTTTTTTTGGTACCGGGAATTGAACTTGGGTTCTTGCTTTGCAAGGCAGGCCACCGAACCACTGAGCTAAATCTCCGGCCCTGAGTGGAATATTTTTAAAGTTTAAAAAATTTTTTTCCTGGTACTGGGGATCCAACTCAGGACCTTGCAACTGCCAACCAGGTACAGTGTCACTGAGCTAAATCCCTGGCCCTAAAGATTTTAAAGTCTAAAATTGTTTTAAAATTAAATGTTAAAAAGTAATGTAAATTTTACAGGTCATGAACAGGCAAGTGTTTTTCTTTAAAGCCAGGTGTGGTGGCGCACACCTGAAATCCCTGCACTTGGGAGGCTAAAGCAGGAGGATCGCTGTGAGTTCAAAACTAGCCTGGGCTACACAGTTCCAGGTCAGTCTCAACTACATAGTAAGACCCTGTCTCAAAAAAAAAGGTCATTTTAGACTTTGTAGACCACAAATTCTTTAGTATTTACTCAACTCCACTACTGTAGCAGAACAGTCTAAAGTAATACAGTAAATAAAATAAATAGGTTTGAGCTGGGCGTGGTGGCACATGTCTGTAATCACAGCACTGGGGAGGCTGAGGCAGGAGGATTGCTGTGAGTTCGAGACCAGCCTGGGCTACGTAGTGAGTTCCAGGTCAGTCTCAACTACATAGTAAGACTCTGTCTCAAAAAAAAAAAAGGAGGGGGGATTTAGCTCAGTGGTTCTGTCGACTGCCTCGCAAGCGCAAGGACCTGAGTTCAATCCCCGGTTCCCGGTTACTTAAAAAAAAAAGGTATGGCTAAAATAAACACTGACATTCAATTTTCCTACAAATGCCATGTATTATGAAATATTCTTTTGATTTATTCCCCACTTAAAAATGTGGGCTGGGTTTGGTGACACATGCCTGTAATTCCAGCATTTGGGAGACCCAGGCAGGAGAACTGCTTCGAATTCAAAGTCAGCCTGGGTTACATAGTGAATTCAAAGCCAACCTGAACTGTAGAGCAAGACCTTGTCTCAAAAAAACAAAATAACAATAACAAAAAAAGTGAAACAAGCAGTTGGGCTAGAATTGGCCTATAACTTCTGACTTTAGGTCAGAACTTGCCAATGTATGCTTCAATTTAAAAAAGAGGAGGGGGTTTCACATCAAACAACGGTCAACACCAGGTTAAACAAATGAAATAAGGTATTACTCTAGCTTTGAAGATGATTTATTTATTGCGGGATCTTTTAGAGCCTTCATATGGTACTAAATACAGACACTCTAAGAATGATAGTATGCAGCTTTCCCCAAACTTAATCATCGAACCCTGCTTATCAGAGGCATCTCTTCAAATCAGTGGTCTGAAGAACACACGTATTAAAGCACCAATTCAGATATTTTTATAAAAGGAAACTCCCAGACTGAGAAGTTTTTAAAACTTCTACAAATAAAAGGCATTTTATCCAACACCACATATGTAACATCTCAGTAAGCATTTCACATTTCTTTTAATCTTAAGAAACACAGGGTTGGGGGTTTAGCTCAGTGGCATTGTGCTTCTGCCTCCTTCCCAAGTGCAAGGTCCTGAGTTCGATGCTTGCTACCAGCAAAACAAAAAAAACAAAACCCAAGAAACAGAAACAGGCCAGGTGTGGTGGTAATCCCAGGTGTGGTGTTGTAACCCCAGCACTTGGGAGGCTGAGGCAGGAGGACTGCCTCAAGTTCCAAACCAGCCTGAATTACATAGTGAGACAGTCTCAAAAGAAAAAGAAAAAGAAAGACAGATAGACAAATAGAAAAGCATCAAGCATGAAGTTTTAGCTTAATCCCACCAACCTTTTTATGGGGGGGTGGCATGGTCAGCAGAATTGGCTCATAACATGGCATCTCTGCTCCATAAGACAACATAAAACAATCTTGAGCATTCTAACAGGGGGCAGAAAAGTGACCTAGTGCTTATAAATGACAAAATAAGGAAATTTCATTAGAAAACTAAAGCTACGCTAGAAGTATCATCTATAGATTACATCTAAGAGAGGACAAACTGACAAGTCAAATCCATAAGAAAAGCGCTGAATGGAAAGCTTATCTATGGACTGCAAAAATTCTCTCACATCTACACACACTGCTGGGAAAAGAAAGGCTTAAGGATTTATGACCCAGGGAAGAGAAGGCTGGCATGACCAGCTTCAAGGGGTCCTCCACCGTGTGTCCCCAAAGAGTTCACTGGCTTCTGTCACACAGTTTTCAGAGGCATTTGCAAGTTGTTCTTAGAAAATTAACTGATGTGATGGCTTCCTGTTTAATAATTCACAAAACAAACATTTCAGACACCTCTATTAGATGTGGAGTCATTCCAAAGTCCTCGAAAAGACAGATGCTGACCAGGAAGAGATTACATAAACTCAAGTGTGTTGGACTTACACACAGGAAATGTATATTGGAGGATAGAGAAGACATGAAAAGAAAAATCACATTTACTCTGTTGGTAGAGCCAGTACTGGAAAGATTAACACAACTTAGAATCAGAGACTTTCAAGTTGGAAAGGAATGTCATCTAACATCTGAATAATTTCTTCCATAACTGGACAATACATCCCATCACTGGTCATCTTTGATGATTTTTCCATTAAATTCTTCTTATATTAAGCAAAAAATCTTGTGCTCCTGTAGAATCCACCTAATAGTCCTAGGTCTGCCCGTCTGCCTAGCCAAAGATGATGTGGAAGCTCTCTCTCTTTTTTTTTTTCTGTGTGGGTTTTTTTCTTTTCTTTTCTGTACCGGGGATCGAACTCTGGTCCTTGAGCTTTCGAGGCAGGCGCCGGAACCACTGAGCTAAAACCCAGCCCCCTTTTAAAAAAAAGACTGTTATTTTCCGTTCAGTGTTCTTTTCTAGGCTAAACATCCCAGTTCTTCCAAAGTTCCAGAAATGGCTCCAGTTGCCTCAAAGCGAAGAAAGGAAAGCACCCAAGACCAAAGGAGCTTCGAAATCAGTATGTATAGGATTCCAGAAGCTGACGTTCAAAAGACGTTTCCTCAGTTCGAAACTCAGATTCCAAACCAGGTGTTTGGTTTGAGTTCAACAATGCAGAGTTGGCATCTCTGAGGATTTCAAAGCAGATGGTACGAGAACCGTATTTTGAGAAACACTGTCCCGTTTTACAAGTGAGAAAACTAGGCTCAGCACACGAAAAAGATCTGGCCTACGGAACATAACGGGCAGTCGGAGGCCAGGTCTCAGTCCCTTACCGCTTATCGCTTTCTTTCCCGCCTCCCAAATCTGTTCACTTCGCTGTCTCTCCACCCAGGGCAAGTTGATTACAAACACTGCCACACCAGGGCGGCCATCGCGTACCGAGAAAAGAAAGGGCGTCCTGGTGAGCCCTCGTCCGGAAAGGAAGCCCTTCCTTTTCTCAGGGCTCAAGTTTCCCGGTGCTGTTCTTCAGGAAAGGAAGACCACACCGCCCTGACCTTTCTTCTGGGACCGAGAGCCCCAGTCACGGCCAGGTTCCTCTCTGGGCCGCTGAGCTCAGGCTCGGTGGCCGGGGGTCCGCAGCCTAGGCGGCCCCTGCCACCACCCCCGCCTGTCACGTACCTTCCTCCGCTGACGGAACGCCGCCGACGCCGCTCCAGCCCACCAGTTTCTCGGCCTACCAGCCAGTTCTCCCGCCTCGTCAGCCTTTGGGACGAGACCTTCGACCCCTCCTACGCGGACTCGGGTCACGCGGAGCCGCCCCTCTCCAGAGACTTCCGGCCACAACCGGAAAAGGTTGGTCCGCGACTCAGCTGGCCCAGGTCTGGGCTCTAGGGCTCCACCTACAGGCAGGAAGTGGAGGAACACCGACTTGGTAGCTTTTTAAAATTTTTTTTGAGGCAAGGTCACACTTTGCAGCTCAGGCTGGCCTCAAACTCACAGCGGTCCTCCTGCCTCTGCCTCCCGCGTGCTGGGATTACAGGCGAGCGCCCCACGCCCGGCCCATTGGTAGCTTTTTGAAGAGCCTGGGGGTCTGCGCTCCTTTAAGAAAAGGGCGATTCCGGAAATGCTTTTTTTTTTTTTTTTTGGTACCGTGGATCGAAATCCGGTCCTTGCTCTTTCGAGGCGGGCGGCACAACCACTGAGCTAAATCTCCGGCCCTAGATAAGTTTAGAGGGTCTTGATTCACCAGATTGTAAGGATGATGGTGATAACGATGGGAACATGTAAAAGGAAACAGGAGCTACCTTGAGGAGCTCACTGGCCAAATCTGGCAACTTCAGCATGAAATCGTAATAGTGTACAGCCCATTGAATAAAATATCAATCCATAAATTTTTACTGACATAAATGAGAAAGTGAATAAACTCTTCCTTTTAGTAAAATGCCGATGAATGAACATGATGGAGCTAAAAAATCATAAATGATAAAATAGAGAAATAGGCTGTTTATACAGAATGACTCCTACAAATTACTTATTGATTACAAAGGGAAACTACTAATGTTACAGAGGTTACACCTAGCGGAACGAATAAGTCCAAGTGATCAAGGGTAACTTGGACAAAGTCATGACATAGTCAGAGACCACTATAGGGACAGAGGACAAACTCCTGGGACTTTAAAACCATGATTTGTGTCTTCTTGTGACATGAGACTTAAACGTGCCTTTTGCTAAACACAGTGGCTTCTCACTTGGGCCTACAAATGTCCAATAGGTAACTAAAAGTAGAGCAAAACTTGATTTTCATTTGGTAAAACCCCCGAGTCAAATATTTTTCAGCTCTGCATATTAGTCTTTCAGGGAGTGTCTATCTAAAAGTTGGAAAAACAAGGGTTATTAGTCCTAAGTCTATCAAACTATCTCATTACCCTTTAAGACTGACAAGACCAGGATAAGAGAGTTACATTCAACTACTCCCAGAATCTCCATTGCCCTAAACCTATGGTTGTCTTGAAGTCCAGCAGAGCCTCTCACAAGAATTAAATTACTCAAGACATGAGGATTCCTCTGGAACAGCGCAATCAGGACTGAGCTAATGATGGACTGGACCATGGTCCTTTGGCCCCCAGTCCTTTGTTGTGGGTCAGTCTTACCCTCTTCGTGAGAGTGTGTA
Organism: Fukomys damarensis; assembly: GCF_012274545.1. NCBI lineage: Eukaryota > Metazoa > Chordata > Mammalia > Rodentia > Bathyergidae > Fukomys > Fukomys damarensis. Next base: position 4,877,698 of record NW_022900924.1, on the reverse strand, counting down.
TCCTCCCACTATTACTCAAGCTGGAGTTCTTTCCTTATCTTCTCTTACCTTCTAATTAAAGCTTTGCCTGTAAAGTCATACTGTTGCTTTAGTTTTGATTTCCATTATCACTGAGGCAAGGACCCATGTTCGCTGGTGACATCACCAATAACGGGAGAAATAAAGATCATGTGCTTCCTAGTAAGATGCACTGAGAGGGAAATAACATTTTTTCTGGGGCTTTTCTGTTAAAAGTGCATGACCTTGGGGGCTGAGAGTGAGTCCTAAAGCACTTGTCTAGCCTTACAGAAGCCCTGGGCTCCATTTTCCATATAGAAAAAAAGTGCATGGCCCAAAACTCAATTTCATGAGGAAACATTAGATAAATTCATATTGAGGGATGCTCTGTAAATAACTATTAGGTCATGAAAAGCCACTTTTGAGCATGAAGAAGACTGAGAATATATGGCAAAGATATGGTGTGTGATTCTACATTGGATCCTGGCCTCAGCTGATGTAGCAAAATAGCTGTAAAAGACAATATTGGGGCAAGTAACAAAATTTGTGTATGGATTGAGGATTAACTATTAATATATATTGTATCAAGTAACATTCTGATTGGTGGTAGAGCTGCAATTTTCTCCCAGGCAGTCATCCTTAACAATCATCTTCATTGTTTCATTCACTCAACAAACATTTAGGGCCTACAATTTTACAAGGGATTGGGCCCAAATACACAGTAACCATACCACGACAGGAAAAATAAACTTATACGAAAAAGTCTGTCATCTGTGAACAAGAGGTCACTTGGGGATATTTGCAGTCACACAAACCTGGATTTGAGTTTAGGCACTAAGAAAGAGAGAAACAGCCCTTGACATTCAGGAGCTAGCCTGGCACTTACAAGTAGACCTTGACATTCTCGTCTTGAATATAAAAATGTCACAAAACATCAACATTGAACATGATCACTCTGTGAGCAGAAAGGATCAAGATAGCCTGAACCCAGACAATACATGAGCGTTGCCCAAATCACAACAATGAAAAAATTCCCTACCATGGCTCATGTAGAGATTGCAGTTTTAGTGTCAGTATATTCTCCCCTCCTTCTAGAAAAAATTATCAGCATATCCATTTATAGACAGCATCTAATCCAGATCAAAGCATTCACTTTCCTTAATTCCTCCTTTAAATCCCTCAAGCAAACATTCAGATGCCCATTGTTCTTTGAGGTTTGCATGTGCCACAACAAGTGATCAACTAACCTGTTTAACACTGATTTCTGCTTCAAAGAGTTGTGAGGGCTGGGTGTGGTGGTGCATGCCTATAATCCCAGCACTTGGGAAGCTGAGGCAGGAGGATCACTGTGAGTTCAGGAGATCAGCCTGGGCACGCAGTGAGTTCCAGGGCAGTCTCAACTACATAGTGAGATCCTACCTCAAAACACAAACAAACAAAAAGTTGTGAGGATAGAGAATAGATTTAGCACAGAGTAAGCTTTCAATAAACATTTTTTACTAATTTCTGCTTGAGCTAGTACCTCCTCTGAAAAAAAATCATTATGAAAGATATTTTTAAAAGGTCTGGAAAGGTAATGAAACCACAAGCTTTAATTAAGTAGACACTGAAACTGAGCGTGGTGGTGCATATCTATAATCACAGCACCCTGGGAGACTGAAGCAAGAGGAATGAAAATTTAAGTCCAGCCTGGGCAACGTAGTGACTTCGTGAGACATTGTGTGGGAGACTTGGCAAGAGGAATGAATGATTAGTCATGAAGGGGCCTTTGGGGCAAAAGCAACAGGCCCTGAACAGAGTGAGTGGTTAAACTGTGAAGGGATCAGCGGGGGCAAAAGCACGTGGGTCTGTGTCTTGTGTACTCAGCACAGCACAGTTGGAAAGCGACAAGAAGTTTAGTGAAGCTTGTGTCTGGCTGTTGTCCTTGCCCTTGCCCTGATACAGCTTGATGCAGCTCTTTACCCAAGCTGTTTTTCTTCTTGCACTGACTTTCTAAATAAAAGCCAAAGAGTTCTCAGCTCAGGACTTGCTCCCTTGAAACACCCTTGCACTGGGCTCTCTCAGACAGTCCCTCTGGGTCTCTCTGTTTGGACCAAGTTTCACCTCTGAGTAATGTTTTCATCCTCTGCACCACCCTATGGTCACACATCACAACAACTCTGTCTCAAAAGAAAAAAAATTTTAAAAATCCTGGGGATGTAGGTCATTGTGAAGATCCTGGGTTTGATCCCAAGTACTGAAGTTGAGGCAGGAGATCAGGGCATGGCAAGGAGGCTGGGCAGTGGAACCTGACCTGTCAAACATAGGGACCTGTTAATCACAGAGAGACAGGGTATGTGAAGAGCGAGCTTCTGAGTCCTGCACCAGACCTCAGTCAGGAAATGCTGTCTTCAGTTTTTCTGGCACAAGTTCAAACTGAGCACTGAACCTGATATCAATCTTCTGGCACGAGATTGAGCAGGTTTTAGATAGAATGGCTTAAATATAATGCTTGAGCAGGGGATATAAAAGATGATGGCCTTTAAATTTGTGGTTGCTGTAAGCCTTTTCATCAGCCTACCCTGCATTTTGTAGGCTGTACTTCCTTTCCTGCTTTACCCGGCCCACACTCACTCTGCAGAGCACTTCTTTTGCCCTAAATAAATGTTAAACTTTCTCATTCAATTGTTTTGTCCAAGTCTTTAAATGGGACATAAGAGCCTGGAAATATGTACTACAATATGTACCTGGCAATGGACTTGGCAAGGCAGCCTAGAGGTAAAAATAGGGCCAGGAAGAGGTAAAGCTTCAAGGCACAGCTTTGTTTCTCACTGAAGTCTATGAACTCAACCCTACGAACTGGTTTAGTAGTCCTCTTTCTCTGGCTCTCCCTTAGGAAGGCCCTAACCCCCTCAGTATTCTTCCTGTCCTTTCTCTCCCGGGACATGTTTTCTGGTTGTCTTGTTCCAGAGAATCACAGCACAGAGCTAGAGGGTGGTAAAAAAGAAGTTAGTGGAAGCTGGGGACCCCTGGTCCCACCAGAGTCACGAGAGGAGAGCTGACAGGGCACGGAGTGAGAAGCCTATAGTGCTTCAAACCCATGGGGCTGAGCTCCTGCTCAGGCTCGAGTTCTGTACAAGTGTCCTTGGACAGGGTGGAGACAGGATGGTCTGTGAGGGTCCAGCCAAATGCCCAGGTGGGGCAAGACCCTGGGAGAGAGGGTGGGAGTCATAGTCGGTGTTCCTGTTTCCTCTGAGGAAAGCGAGTGGTGAGACTCAGGTGGTAGCCACAGGGCCTCTGCCAGTCCCAGAGCCACAGCTGCTGTACACTGAGGAAATGTAATCCCTTGAGCACCTCCTGTCTGTTTAAAACAGATGCAATACAAACATTACAGTCTTGTCACTTTCTGCCATTCTCCCTCCTGTTGGCATTAGGGGGAGTTGTTGCCTTTCAAATAATTCATTTGTTTGGGAAATTGAACCCTTTTAACCTGGACAAAGTTTGTTGAATACCTTTCATCGATATTTTATTTACTTGCTAAAAATTCTGTAAGGACCTGCATTTAGAAAGATCTTGTCTTCTTTAGCCGGGTGGTGCATAGTGGTACACAGCTGTTAACTCCAGCACTTAGGAGGCAGGAGGCAGAAGGACTGCCACAAGTTTGAGGCCATCCTGGACTACATAGTGAGTTCAAGGCCAGCTAAACTACATAGCAAGACCCTGTCTCAAAAACAAAACAAAACAACAACAACAAAAAACCAAAAACCTAGTCTACCTCAGCTAAATGACTACTTATTAACTAAAAAAGAATTATACAAGCTGGGAGTGGTGGCGCACGCTTGTAGTCCCAGCACTCGGGAGGCTGAGGAAGGAGGTTCGCTGTGAGTTCGAGACCAGCCTGGGCTACATAGTGAGTTCCAGGTCAGTCTCACCTACATAGTGAGACCCTGTCTCAAAAACAAAACAAAACAAAACAAAAAAACCCCAAACCAACCAACCAAACAATGCTTACAAACCTATAATCAATATCTTATTTTTTTCATTGCTGAGACAAAGTACCCAAGAACCAAGTTAAAGGAGGAAAGGTTTATTTTGGCTCACAGCTTGTAGAGGTTTCAGTCCCTAGTCAGCTGGCTCCAAGGAAGTCTGTATGTCCATATTCTATATGGCACGGGAGAGGAGCATCACAGAGGAGAAACAATCCACACAAAGCAGGGCAGGGAGAAGGCAGCAAAGCAGCTTCTTTCTGTCCCTTTATATTCCAACCGGGTGCCTCACCTTTGGGGTGGTGCCACCCACACCCAGGCTGGGGTATCCTTAATCCCAGCATCACAGACCCTAATCCAGCCACCTTCGAAACTGCCCACCTATGACTGCATGAGGTTTGCGGGGGACATCTAGATACAAGCCATCAAGATTTTATTTGAAAGTTAAGATATATTATAGAAAGTGTTTATTTTGGGTATGATGACACCTTGGTTCACCAACTTAATTCATTCTACGATGCTGGAAAAGGTGGCCACATTTATGTCTGTGCAGTAAAGATGACCATAGTTGTGTTCATCACCTGATGCAAAGAAAAACAAAGTTTTGCCAACTGCTTCTGTTTGTTAACCAAATTGTTTGTTTTGCGAACAAAAGTGTTTGTGATCCCAGGTACCACTATATTTTCAAGGTGTAAAATTTAATTTTTTTCTCTACAGTTATTTTACATATATAAAAGTCCATTGAAATGCCACCTTATTGTAAATTAGCTGTAGATAATTGATGAAGTAAAAATGTATATGTGTCCTTTATAATGCATCAATGAGAGATTTCCCAAGTTCCCATTAGAGTAATATACTTACTTTGATTCTTAAGCAATGGTGAACAAGATCTGATTTACACATGGGAAATGAATTAAAGTAATTTTGAGTGTGTTTTACTGGTGAAAAGAAATTGGTTAATCTGGTGGCAAAGTTTTTTTTTGGTATGATTAGTCTATATGGCCAAATTAAATTTTCTTTCAGGAATATTTTAATAAGAATTGGCCATTTCCAAGAAACACCCACTCCATGGCCACCAATAAAACAGAACCATAATGATATAGGAAATTTACCTACCACATGGCTATGATTTAAAGAAAAAAAACCACAGACACTCGAGCACACCCATAAAGTCCAATATTAAAGTCACATTCTTTCTTACAGACTATGATTAGGAACCTGATTAGATACAAAAATAAAACTTAGTACAAAGGCTCAGCTATTTAGGTCAAAGAACATTTACAGAAGTATCTGTCCTCAAAGGCACTCCAGTTTGAGACTCAATTTTAGAATAAGGCGTAACAAATGTTAACAGAAGTCATACAAGGTGAAGAAAGAGGGAGTCTACGATTCCTCACACACTCTGAACCTAATAAAATGAATCTAAATTTAAAAATTATTTTTCTTTAAACAATTACCAAGAGAGGAATCAAAGATAAATAGAAGGCACAACAATTTTGCTCTGGTTGTTATTCAGATTTGGGGGATTTGCATTTTTTAAAACAAACACAAATGAAAAACTCTACTTAAAAGAAAATAATATATCAGGGCCAGGGATTTAGCTCAGTGGTTCTACCTCCTGCCTCACAAGTGCAAGGTCTTGAGTTCAGTCCCCAGTACCCAAAAAAAAAAAAAAAAAACAAAGAGGC
>NW_022900924.1:4869995-4871985 GCF_012274545.1 Fukomys damarensis | reverse complement strand
TGGTTCTGCCATCTGCCTCACAAGCGCAAGGTCCTGAGTTTGATCCCTGGTACCAAAAAAAAAAAAAAAAAAAAATCTAAGAGGGCTGGGATTCAGCTCAATGGTTCCACCACCTGCCTTGCAAGCACAAGGTCCCAAGTTTGATCCCCGTACCAAAAACAAACAAGTAAACTAACAGTTCAAGGTAAGCCTATCAATTGCATTATAGACATTCAAAATCTACCTTACAGTTTACATTTCAATGATAAAAACATTAGGCTTTTAAATTTAAAATTTAAAATTTCTATAAGCAAAAGACAAGTTCTATTAACATCTTTCATTCAGTTTTTAATCGTATCAGTGAGAATCAACTTTTCACATTTTCCCCACATGACAATGTTTCCACATCAGAAGGTAGTCATTGCCAGGTGTGGTGGAGCACACCTCTAATCCCAGCAGTTGGGAGGCTGAGGTAGGAGGATCACCATGAGTTCCAGGCTAGACTTGGCTACATAGTGAGTTCAAGAACAGCCTGAAGTACATAGTGAGACCTTGCCTAAAAAAGAAGGAGGAAGAGGAATAGGAAGAGGAAGAGCAGGAGGAAGAAGAGGAGGGGGGAGGGGAAGGGGGAGGTAGTCATGACTTTCAAAGAACAAATAATTTGGGGTTTTCCTGCCTCCAAAATGTTTATCAAATCCTATACTTCTCACAGGCTTTTGAAACATGCAGAAAATAAGAAATATTCCAATGAATGAAACATACCAAATGCCAGTAATGAGACATATTCCTTTGGGGAAATGGCTGTTTAAAACAAAAATTCAGCCTGTATGTGCAAAATAAGCAAGAAAATTCAGTCCTCCTCCCCTCCCCTGCCCCTCTGCCTTCTTCTGGGGGACTTAGCTCAGTAGCACCACACCCGCTTCACAAGCGCAAGATCCTGAGTTCGATCCCCAGTACCAGGAAAAAAAAAATCTGTTACTCCTAAAATATCGTTCCACAAAAATTGGAAGAACTGAGAGGCCGGGGGTGGGAGCACATACCATTAACCCCAAAAGAAGTAAAACTGTACAAACTTAAGCCGTTTACAACAGACATCAAAGGATGGCTGAAGAAATTCACCATTCTGCAGGAGCGGGGATTATACGCTTGGTGAAGACCAGTGAAGACCAATTCATTGTCTCGGAGCCATCTCTCTTTCTACTCCAAACCTCAGCTTGTGCTCTCACACCACCTCCCACCCAGCCCACCTCGAGGGCTCCAAGTCGCCACAGGTGTTATCTTCCTGGTCCTGGTCCTTGGCAGCACAAGTCCTCTCTTCCACATTCAGACTGACTTCGCCTGTGAACATGATGGGCCTGTTGCCACGGACCTTCTGCACAGGTTCAGAATCATCAGAGAGGGCTTCCCCACCACCATTTATGCTCAGCACTCCACATTTCCTTCGTTTTGAAAGGAATCTTTAAGTTCTGATTTGTCCACCTCATGAGACGAGAGCTGGCGGTTGTCAGGTTGTCTCACAATTCTTCAAGCTTCAACCTCACCTTGCTCCCCAACCTCATGGATTGGTCTGGTTCCTCAGGGGAGGAAATAATATTCCTGTTCTCCCACTCTTTGACCTCTCTGGGGGTGGAATCAGAGATTCAGGCTCAAACTCTGGCCAAGGCTGTGATGCTGGTATTTTAATAACGAAAGGAGGTATCCCGGTAACGGGAACAGATCCACTAGGAGGAAGATTCTTACTGAGAAAACATCCTCAAGTCTTCCCGTACTGTCTACATGTAGGTGTTGGGAAACTCTTCTGAGCATCCTCAGAAGCAGTTTCTCCTAATTCAGGCACAGACTTTTCCTCCTGGATTTCAGATGCAGGTTCTTGCTGTGGTTCTGGTTCTGGATCCGGCTCTGGTTCAGCAATGGATTCCTCTAAACGTTCTTCAAGGTCATTGCTGACAGTGTGATCACAGAAAGTTTCAAAATCATCAGGTACCAAAAAAAAAAAAAAAAAAAAAAAAAA
>NW_022900924.1:4869354-4869934 GCF_012274545.1 Fukomys damarensis | reverse complement strand
AAAAAAAAAAAAAAAAAAAAAAAAAATCAACCATCTCAGGTGTCCGCTATCTTTGTTCAGTTTCCTCTACTTCAGTGACAAAGCCACCAAAGACCTCATCTTGGTATCTGAAGATATCATTATCAACATAGACTCTATTTACAACAGAGCTCTCGGGAGCAAGGACAAACGTCTGCATGAACCTTCACAAAGCACGGTTGTCGTCAGGGAGCAGTCCCATTACCCGGCCGGCCACATCATTGAGGTAGCACGCGCGCATGGGCATTGAGGTGGTCAGGCTTGGGGCGACCGTTGGAGTTTTGGGACGTCACTTCCCTGTGAGTTTCCTTCTGTCCGTAGACTGCATCTGCAGCTTTTCGGTTTGAATCCAATCCCTTACGGACGCAGGAAGAGTTCTTTCCCGAAATCTGTGTAGCGCATCTGGGGCCTAGTTCAGCAGTGTGTGATACTGTCTCACAAACTCTGGCCCGACCAGCAGCAGGGGACTAGGCTTCTCAATAACCACTGTTCTGCTCAATTCAACCTCCTGCGGTCCATGCGAAAACTAAAGGGGACAGACAAGCTGCTCAGCACACTGCCG
>NW_022900924.1:4857613-4868960 GCF_012274545.1 Fukomys damarensis | reverse complement strand
GCCGCCGAGGGCCCTTCGCGCGCTCCCACCGCCCGTTGGAATCTGCGCTTGGGATCTGCGCTGCGGCTGGTGCAGTTTCTCTTCCCACTTCTCCGGCTCACGACCTCGTCCCAGGTAAAGGTATTCTTAAGAATTTACAAGTTCTATAGATTTTCAAAATTAAATGAGGAAAAATCGCGCAACCATCCTGCTGTGCTAAGCGTGCTTGTGCTGTATTAGGCACCGTCAGTTAAAATTTATGGTTGTGTCTCTGAAAGTCTTGTTCTAAGAATGTCTTGGGTTCGTTGTTATTTTATTCCTTACTAGCGGAAGAGAGTCAAGCCATTTCATAATAAGGAACTTGAAACACCTTGTAATTTATGAACTGGAGAACACCTAGGGAACTAATGTTTTCTCCGTTTGTGATCTCTTGGGCACTGGCTGTGCATGAAGATTCAAGCTTTGGATATATACATAATCATTCAGTTATAATCACTCCATCCGTAGCCCATCTTCATTTTCACTTTTTATTCACAAATACTTTTGGTTCTGAGGGACTTAGATGTCTATAATCCAAATAGATTTCCTGGAACCATTACTTTAGTAACATTTGCTCTATTAGAAAATGCTAGTTTGCTGTGTAAGTTAATAGACATCCTTTAAATCCATTCTTTGGAATTTAATTTGTTCCTTTTGGCTGGGCATACTGGTGCACGCCTGTAATACCAGCCCGTGGGAAACTGAGGCAGGAGGATCGCAGTAAGTTCAAGGCCATCCTGGGCTACAGAGTGAGATTTGTCTCCAAAAAAAAAAGAAAAAAAAGTACCTCACAGGAATCTGTTTGGAATTGTATCGTCAGTACTTGCAAGATATGTAAATATATAAGGATTTACAAGATAGGCTTACAATGGCCGATCATTTGATAGCTGTCAGGTGTGAAGGGCTGTCTGTGAGCTGGAGGTCTGAAGGATCCAGTCAAAGGTCAAAAGCCTGGAGCTCGCCATAGTGTCCTACGCAAGTTGTCTCCGGAGGTCGAAGGGTCTGCCTTGGAAGGCTGAAGGATTTGTGCCAGAAGCCAGGAGAGGGCACCCAACGAGAGGGTGAAGACGGGAGCTCCTCCGAGGAAGCAGGCACAGGGCCTTCCTTCTTTGTTTTTTCTTTTATTCCATTCAGGCTGCAAGCCTATTGGTTGATGCCGCTCACATCCAGGCTGGGTCTTCTGCCTTCAGTAAGTTCCTTCAGCCACGTCCAGAACTCTGCTGATCCAGTTAGTTGGGTGTTTCTTACTCCAGTTGACACAACTGGTTAACTGTCACAGGATGATGCTGGCCTGCCTTCTGTTCTTCCTGTAGGTTCCGCTGAGCCATAGTTAGCAGCTTGTATAAGTGATCACTGTACAATAGCTGTTTAAACAACTCTTTCCTGTTATGCTTTCTTTTGATATTATGTGGTTTATCTCTGACCGCTCTCTCAGAAACCATTTTTTGTCTCACTGCACCTAGCGTCATGCTCCGGTTGTATCTGTACCAACAATTCTTTGTGGCTTTGGCTCCTACGGACGCTTCTGAATTTTAAATCTTATATAATAAATATAGTATGTTTAACAGTTATTCTGTTTTGAAGCGGAGACATGATGACCAGAATAAGTATGAACAGAGGAGACAATGACAAAAGAGGAGAGGCCTGGGCATCCAGGTTGTTTCAGCTTTAGGGACTTTGGGGAGAAACATCAGAAGACTTATTAAAATAGGATAACAGTATTTTTGAGAAGTTGCCGCAGATCCCTTTGGCGACTGTATTGGTTGACTTCTTGCAATTTGAAGGTAAAAATTGGTATTTTGGTTTTGTAAGTCTTGTGAAGGGACAGGGATTGTGATTTGGGAGCATGAGAGAGCAAATCTCTCTCAGATTTCTCACCTCGTAGATAGGAGCCTAAACCACTGCTTTCAGGGAACATATGGGACTCAGGTTAGAGCCTCTCCTTGGTTCAAAATTCAGGCAATTACTTTATTTGTTTTTGGTTTTGGTCCTGGGGATCGAACTTGGGTCCTTGTACTTTCGAGGCAGGCGGCAGAACCACTGAGCTAAATCCCCAGCCGTTTAGGTAATTACTTTAGGTTTCCAGCTCTACTGCCTTGCCAAAGCATCATCAGGATAAATGTGAGAGATGTTGTTTTCCACATGGCCTGAGGAGTCCTGGGAGACTCTTTCCTGATCTATCCCTTCTCAAGTGTCTAAGGGACCCCTCAGGGAAGGCTTCCCCTGATCTCTTGAGTTCTGAAGACCTTGGGAGCCCCAAGCAGGCCAGGAGTACATCAGGCCAGGAGCTCAGGTTCTTTCTCTAAGGAGTCAGTGGGTCATGGTTCAGGGAGTTCCACAGGAAACACCCAGCAGATCACAGTGACTTTGCCATGAGGCCATATATGAATTAGAGGATGGTGAGAGAGGGGTCAAGGGTGGCAGTTTAAATGATAACACAGTTTCACAGATCATTTCTGCAAAAAGCACAGAAAGTGAAGTCCTTTATATTCAGGCTTTCTGACTCCATTATCTGTGGAAAAGCCCAGAAACTATTGCACTTAAGGGGTCCCTGAGAAAAATGTCATTATTGATGATCCGGTCCTCAGATGCCCACCTGTCTCCCAGGGAAATAGGAGTCTCTTCCACCTGTTTAATGAAAATAACCATACTCGGCAGGGCCCTCAGCTTCCTCTTTATTATCCTCAGGAAGTAAATGCTTGGGAATTCCACCAGCAAAATATGGTAGGTTTGCAGATGGGCTCCTTAGACCCATGTGACCCAAATGCTGGACATGGCCTTGTCTGTGTTTAAAGATCAGGATCTAGGGCTGGGGTTTTAGCTCAGTGGTTTCACCACTTGCCTTGAAAGAGCAAGGACCCAAGTTCAATTCCCTGGTTCCAAAAAAATAAATAAATTTTAAAAAATTTTAAAAATCAGGATCTAAAGAAGATAAAAAAAAGAAGGGATGAGGAAAAAAGGGACAAAATATGAGCTGCTGTGATTGGCAGTGCTTTAAACACATCCCGGTTGTCTAAGGGAAAACCCAAGGACAACTGAGGAAAGAGTTTCTGCTTTAAAGGCAGGAAGACTGGTCTGGGCATAAGACTGCACCAAGTCGTGGCCAAGGCCCTGCTCTGTGTGTCAGGTACCAATGTCCCTGACCCGTGGCACTAGAGATTGATTGTCCCTACTCCCGGAGAGGGGCCAGGCCAGCCATAATCCTCACCTCTCAATCTGAAAAAGAGGACCAAAGGAGAGTGGGTCAACCTACGATGCCCCTGTCCATGGACAGCTCTACCTCCTGTAAAAAAACCCAAAAAAACCTAAGAAACAAAAAACACGCGATGTCCATGACCCTGGACATCATGGGTAAACAAACTCAGGGCTAGGGATGTGGCTCAGGGGTGCCGCACCTGCCTGGCAAGTGCAAGGCCCTGAGTTTGATTCCTGGTATTGAAAATTTTTTTTTTCAATTACTCTGTTTTAACTTCCTTTTCTAAAAAGAAAACTCTAGATGTGTAGCCACAGCTGCTTTACTCCTGCTCTGTCAGCTCAATCTGAAGTTCACATATTCCAAATACTGTATATTTTTCCGATGCCCACATAACGGTCTTGGAAAAGGAGCTTGCTAACTACAACCTGTAAAGGTTCTCTGTCTTCCCAGGAAGGTTGCAGTCATTCATGGTAGACACGCTTAACATCTCTTTGGGAAATCAGAAGGCTGATAGGGAGGCAAGAAGGGCAGCTGGGCAGCTCAGTGGTCCTTCAAGTTCCCGAGGAACCGTTCTGGTCCTTCCTCAAGGGATGCAGTGACAAGCTATGAAAACCTTGCATGGGGGATGGTCACTCAGATTTTCACAGGACTAAGACTGTGCTCCTGTGAAGCCTTGCAAGATCGGAGGCTTCCCTGCAAGAAGCAAGACTCCAGTTCTGCTTTGAGTTCTAGGAGAATATCCATAAGTCAGATTCATTAAGTCCAGCAAAGTGAGTCTTACACACCTTTGATGTGCTTCACGCACGATAGGCAAGCACCCCAGCCCCATAACATACCCTTTGGGATCTCAAACAACCTTCAAAGGACACCTAAAATATGTTCACCCATACTGGTGTAGGGACATAGGGGTGGGGATGTGGGGCTTCCGAAAAGATGTGGCTAAGCTGACATCCTGAGGATGAGTAGGAGCAAGCCAGGTAAAGTAGGGAGTAAAAGAGTAGTTTAGGAAAGAAAACAGCATGTGGAAAGGTCGTGAGAGAGCCTGCTAATTGAGGATGTAAATGTAGCTATCATACCTGTGGTTACAGCAAAAAAGTAGGGAGTGAATGAAATAAACCTGGTTTGACCTTGTGGGGCTTGGCAGGCTCCAGCCTGAAGGCCAGAGCAGTCAGAGGACAGATGTACAGAGAGGAATAATCTGATCGGGTTTGTTTTCTAGAAATATCAGGCTTGCTGTTGTTCAGGAAGCCTCTATTCTAAGAGACAAAACTGAGAGCCAGAGAAGGGAGGGAAGGGCTAGTTCATATATGTGGTGGTACATTTTTGTTATCACAGTTACTCGGAAAAGAGGAGGACTGCAAATTTGAAGCTGTCCTGGGCAATTTAGATCTGTCTCAGAGTGAAAAGGGCTGGGGATGCAGCTCAGTGGTAGAGTGCTTGTCTAGCAGTATGCAAGGAAATGTGGGGTTGGTTCAATCCCAAGCACTGTAGGAAAAAAGTAGGGGGCAAAGTCCAGACAAGGACTAGATAGGCACATTGGACCAGAAAGAGGACTTTCATAGAGGCATTGGCCTTGTCTATCCACTGGGTGGCAGCAGAGGCTGGAACAAGCTCCGGGGCCTGCCGCAGAGATCACTTCAGCTTTCTTCCCACAAATCTTTTGGTTTTCATCTCCTTGATCTGGGCATGAGAGCATTGCTTTCCAAGCCATCTTATCCCGATCCTGGAGTCTCCCCAAGGAGAGCCTTGGGCGTCAGGAGACTCAGAGGCGGGGTCTTAATTCCAATTCTCCTCTTCCCTTGGATGCTTGGGAAATTGAGTCCTTGGCTGTCAAAATGGGAGAGTAATTGTTCAGTCTACTCCAAGTCAAATTCTGTAGACAGGCCTCCCTCTGAGCCTTTGAATCTTCCTTTTATGCCCTCCACCCATCCAGACTCTTCATTCGTGGGGGCGAGTTGGACTCTCAGGGCCTCTCAGGAGTCCCAAGGGCTAGGCCAGCCCCGAGAAGGAGAGAATTTGAACACAGGGCCTGAGTTAGACCAACACGAATAGCCTCAGCCTAGGACCTCTGTGTATAATAAAAAGGGTGGACAATTTGAGTCATTTTAGGAAGATGGACTCACTTTGAGACCATAATGTTTTTGTTTGTTTGTTTGTTTGGGGGGCAGGGGGTGTGTGCTGGGACTATAGGTGTGCATCCGGGACCCAGCAATACCATAATGCTAAGTAAAGGGAGTTCAATCTTTTGCAAATGAGAAAGGGACCAAGAGATGGAGGGAAGGAGGAGGGAGGAATGAAAAGTAAAATAATTAAAATGCATTGTGTACTTATACGACCTTCCCATGATGAATGTAATCATTATGTATTGCAAACATGTACTAGTAAATTCTTTTAAAATTTAAAAAATAATAGAATAAGCCTGCTTTGGTGGTGCATGCCAGTAATCCCAGCACTTTGAAGGCAGAAGCAAGAGGTTGAGTGAGCGATAAGGGCAGTCTGGAACACATAGTGAGACCCTGTCTCACATACACAAAACCCCAAACAAAATGACAAAAACATAAAAGAATTTCAAATAAAAAATAGCAATGTTGTGCCAGGGGTGGTGGTGCACCCCTGTAATCCCAGCACTCGGGAGGCTGAGGCAGAAGGATCTGTGTGAGTTCGAGACCAGCCTGGGCTACATAGTGAGTTCCAGGTCAGTCTGAACTACATAGTGAGACCCTGTCTCAAAAAAACAAAAAACAGAAAAAAAAGCAATGTTTGGAGAATGCAATTATATTAATACTATACATTTTTTCTGCAACTGAAATTTAATGAAGCATCTCTATTTTTATCTGACAATCTTACCACAGGAGCACAGTGAGTGGATTGTATTAGTTTCCATCTGAATGGAAGGGGTACCGGTTGTGGTGGTGCACACCTGTAATCCCGGTACTTGGGAGGCTGAGGCAGGAGGATTTCCATGAGCTTGAGGCCTGCCTGGGCTACATAGTGAGTTCAAGACCAACCTAAACTATTACGCTGTCTCAAAAAACCAAAAAACAAACAAAAAAACCCCAGAAGGAGTGTGAATCTTGCACTCAGCAGCATTCTGTCCCATACCTCAAGGCCCTTTGTGGCTCTGTTGTCCAGATAGAATGTTCAGAGTCCATTCTGCCCCTTGTTCCTATTGGGTTTTGTTACAGCTGTTGTCTCACTGTGAGGTTCCTCCACCTGCAGTGAGCTCTTTTCTCCTCCTCTGACCCTCACCTTATCCTTAGGAAGTAAGGTCATGATTTAGATCCTAAATGTTTCCCCAAAGGCCATGTGTTAAAGGCTTGGTTTCCAGCCTGTGGTACTATTTATTAGTAGATGGTAAAAAGACCTCCACTACCACACTCACACAATGTGACGTACTATGCCATCCCAGACCCAAAGCAGGGGGACCAGGTGAATATGGATTTGCAACTCCTGATATCAGATCTTTCCTCCTTTTAAATTGTTTATCTCAGGTATTTGTCACAGGGTGTAGCGCATTAACTAATGGTCAACTTGTAACGCCCAGCAGAACTGAATCAGCATGGTCTGGGCGTGGAGGATCCACCTGGAGATTGTTACCAATGGCCATAGAAAGAGATCTGGAGGGAAAGATCGTGGCCTGTTGATTTTCTGGGAGAAGCTTGCTGTGGATGGTTTTCCTGATGTGAACTAAGCTGTTCTTGTTGGAGGAGGAGCTCTGAGTCTCACTGTCACTGGGAATGGCTGCTCTTTTCATCAGGGGAGCTCTGATCTTCAACGTGAGCATCACTTCGTGGTGCCCATGTGGGTCCCTCAGAGTGATGGCACGAATCCTTCATCTCACTGGGGTAGGTTTTTTGGCTTCCACCACTGGCCTTTGGGCCTTCCAGGTGCAGATCCTCAATACGGACAAGCATGACACGTTGCGTGGGCTCTAGGCCACTGGCTGGACTAGAGGAGGACACTGCCTTGGACTGTTAAGCCTTTAGCTGGACTTGGTGGGAAACTGCTGAGATCCAGGCCCTCAGCTGGATTTCTTGAGTCCCTAGTGTGTGGTTAATCTCTTGCACTCTTTTGCATTTGACTTTTTGGGTGATTACCATAAAATAATCCTATACACTTATGTGTCCTGTATTCCCTTGCCAAAACCCTGACTATAACACAGGGGTTGAAAGCTAATTAACACGGAAAGGTAGGCATGAACATCCAATCAGTAGAATACATCATGGGAATTCAGTCAAAGGGAGTGACTTGCTTAAGACTCGCAGTGAGGGGAATTGGAACTGGAGGTTGAACCCAGGTATGGGTAAGGATCTCCTACATCTTCTTGGGACCCTACTAGTAGGCTGGATTCTTCTAGGGAAATGGAAGGAGCCCACATTCTGCAGCCCGGACACTGGGTATTAAGTCCATCAAACTGTCATTCTGTCTGGCTCCTGCACCTAAGTCCTCCATTTAAACAAAGAGCCCACTTGTCGAAAGCTACCGTATGTCAGTGATTGAAGCACCATATACACTGACGTTAATCCTTGTAGCACAGGTACTGTTGTTATTTCCACCTTACCGGTGAGGTCCCCAAAGGCAAAAGTGTATGCTCAAGATCACCCACAAAATAAGGGAAAAGCTAGGACTCAAATTCTAGTCTGACCTTGGCTTATTTAATTCTATCATAACTGCTGTCCCTACTTCCTAGATGTTGGATACACTTGGAGTTTCTAAGTTGAAAATCAATCTAAAAATAATAACTATATTGTTTCTTCCTTTCCAAATTGGACAAGTTATATTTCTTTTACATGTGGTATTGCATTGCCTGGGGGCTTTCAGTAGAATTAATTGTAGGTACCCACGATGTGTTCATTTTGTTTTAGCAGTATTGGGGATTGAACCCAGCAGGGCGGGTACTTGCAACTGTCCTACCTTAGCCTCCTTCATTGCTGGGATTACAGATGTAACCCACACCTGCCTGATATGTTCCTTATTTTAATGGAATGTTTCTATGTTGTCTATTGCTGTTTAAAGAAAGTCCCAAAATCTTTTTTAAAAGAACAAATATAAGGCTGAGGGGTATAGCTCAATGGTAAGCCATTGCCTAGTACATGTGAGGCCCTAGGTTCTAGTCCTATGATTTTTTTTTTTTTTTTTGTACTAGGGATTGAACTCAGGACCTTGAGCTTCCCAGGCAGGCACTGTGCCACTGAGCCAAATCCTCAGCCCCCCTTTTTTGAGACAGAGTCTCACTATGTAGTTCAGACTGGCCTTGAACTCCTTGTATAGCGCAGGCTGACATCGAACCCACAGTGATCCTCCTACCTCAGCCTCCTGAGTGCTGGGATTACAAGCATGCACCACCACACCCATCTTAGAATGATTTTTTTTCAGTGATAAATTTTAGAATTCTTATTTTACAGTTTTGGGAGTTTAGGAATTCAAAAGTAGCTTAGTTGACTTTGGATTGAAGGTTCATGAGGTTACAATAATGATGTTAGACATATTTTTCCAGTGGAGAAATACAAATGGCCAATAAGCGCATGAAAGATGCTTAATATTATTAGTCATCAGGGAAATGTAATTAAAAACTGTGAGACACCACTTCCCAAGAAGATGGTATAAAGGCAGACAGTAACTAACATTGGCAAGGATATAGAGAAATGAGAACAGTCATACTGTAAAATGGTGCAGCCACTTGGAAATCAGTCTGGCAGTTCCTAAAAAAATGTTAATTATAGAGTTGCCATATGACTCAGCAATGTCACTCCTAGGTATATACCCGAGAAACTATATATATCTACACACAAACTTGTACATGAAAGTTCATAGCATTCATAATAGTAAAAAAAAAAAAAAGAAAAAAAGAAAAAAGAAACAAATGTCTCATCAGCTGATGAATGGTTTGAAAAAAACGGTCTACCCATAAAATGGAATATTATCTATCCATGAAACAGAGAAGAGCCTTTACATGCTACAATGTGCACAACTCACAAAAACATCAAGCTAACTGGAGGAAGCCAATCACAGAAGACCATGGTTTTGCTTCTCTGGTCTGGCCCCAGTCCAGACGCACAGCTGTAGCTATGAAAGAGCAAGTGGCCACCAGCCTCCAGGAGCAGCACCTTCAGGATCTGTAGCACACTGCAGCAGAGACCGCTCTCCTCTCCAGCATCCTCCAGCCGGTGACTGGGCACAGCTGGGTCCCCAGGGTCTGGCTGTTTCCCCAGCTGGAACTCCTCTAAAGGAAACGTGCACCGGAGCGTCCCATTGGCTGGCTGACGCTTACTTTTTCAGAGTGGTGCTGTTACAGGGGACTCTTCTTATCCGACTTCCTCCCCTCCCCTCCCTTCCCTTTGTATAGAAAGATGTATTCTTCCATATGGCCGTGTGCCGTATAACAGTAAACAGTAGACTGGTGACTGTGGTCCTGTAAGGTTGTAATGGAGCTAGAGAATTCCTGTAGCCCTGTGATGTCCTACCCACCGTAACACTGTAAGCAGTGTGTTACTTGAGTATTTGTGGTGGTGCTAGGGTGAACAAACTGCACTGCCAATCATATAAAAATATTGCCAGGCGTGGCGGCGCACCACAGGCATGGTGGATGAGTTCAGACGATTGCCACCCCTAGCAACTTAGTGGGGACCCTGTGTCAAAAAGAGGCGAGAATGTAGCTAAGTGGTAGAGCACCTCTGGGTTCAATCCCCAGAACCGCAAAACTTAATTAATTAAAACAGCATAGCTGGGGATTCAGCTCAGTGGTTCCGCCGCCTGTTTTGCAAGCACAAGGACCCAAGTTCAATCCCTGGTACCAAAGACAAAAACAAAAACACCCCCAGTATATATAATTATGTATGCTATGTAATGCTTGATAATAATTGTACTAGATTATGCGTTTGCTATACTATATCATTATTTAGAGTGTACTCCTTTTACTTAAAAAGTTCACTGTAAATCACCATGCCCTGTTGCATAGGCAGGAGCCTCACAAGTCTCATGCCTCATGTCTCTGGATGGCATGAAGAGACCATGTGTAAACCGTTAGGCTTCTGTGAGTAGACTCTATGATGTTTGTACAGTGACAAAATCACCTAAGAGTGCATTTATCAGAGCAGCTGTTAAACTGTGTGACTGTGTATGGAACATACAGCACAGGTAACTCTATAGAGACATAAAGTAACGGGGCTTGAGGGAGGCAGAAACACTGTTGCTAGGTATAAGATTTCTTCTAGGAATGATGAAAATGTTCTGGAATTAGTAGCGATGGTTATGCAACTATGGAAATTGCATACTTTAAGTGGGTGAATTGTATGGTCCATAAATTGTATCTCCATAAAGCACCTGTATAAACACACACACACACACACACACACACACACACACACACACACGGAAATCAGGTGGGTCTGTACCCATCTGCATTCTTTTTTTTTGTACTGGGGATCGAACTCGGGTCCTTGTGTTTTCGAGGTAGGCACTGGAACCACTGAGCTGAATTCCCAGCCCTGTATGACTTACTTTCAGAAGTTCAGTTGGGTACACATGCCTGTAATCCCTGCACTCTGGGAGGATAGAAAGTTCTAGCCTAGCTTGGATAATGTAGTGATTTAGCGAGACTGTTTCTCTGAATAAATAAATCAATAATAAAGGTCTGGGGGGCTGGGGATTTAGCTCAGTGGTTCTGCCACCTGCTTCACAAGTGCAGGGTCCTGAGTGTCATCCCTGGTACCAAAAACAAGACAAAACAAAACAAAAACCTAACTAACTAACCAACTAACTAAATAAAGGTCTGGGGAAGTAGCTCAGTGCAAAGGTCAGTGCCCAGGACCAGCCCCCCAGCCCCGATAGAACAAGCTTTGTCATTTCCACCATATTTTATTTGTTGTAAGCAAGTCACTAAGTATAGCTTCTACTCAAGGGAAGGGTTTCAGGCTCCTCCATTTGAAGGCAGGAGTGTCAAAGAATGTGGGCCCATATATATATATATATATATATTTTTTTTTTTGGTACCAGGGATCGAAGGGGGGTCCTTGTGTGTGTGAGGCAGGCAGCAGGATATGTATTTTTTAACAACAAAAATATGAAATAAAACAGTACTGTATGGCACAGAGAGAACAATAACCTTGCTTGAGGTCACTTCTGGCATGGAGG
>NW_022900924.1:4835875-4857183 GCF_012274545.1 Fukomys damarensis | reverse complement strand
CACACACACACACACACACACACACACACACACACGGAAATCAGGTGGGTCTGTACCCATCTGCATTCTTTTTTTTTGTACTGGGGATCGAACTCGGGTCCTTGTGTTTTCGAGGTAGGCACTGGAACCACTGAGCTGAATTCCCAGCCCTGTATGACTTACTTTCAGAAGTTCAGTTGGGTACACATGCCTGTAATCCCTGCACTCTGGGAGGATAGAAAGTTCTAGCCTAGCTTGGATAATGTAGTGATTTAGCGAGACTGTTTCTCTGAATAAATAAATCAATAATAAAGGTCTGGGGGGCTGGGGATTTAGCTCAGTGGTTCTGCCACCTGCTTCACAAGTGCAGGGTCCTGAGTGTCATCCCTGGTACCAAAAACAAGACAAAACAAAACAAAAACCTAACTAACTAACCAACTAACTAAATAAAGGTCTGGGGAAGTAGCTCAGTGCAAAGGTCAGTGCCCAGGACCAGCCCCCCAGCCCCGATAGAACAAGCTTTGTCATTTCCACCATATTTTATTTGTTGTAAGCAAGTCACTAAGTATAGCTTCTACTCAAGGGAAGGGTTTCAGGCTCCTCCATTTGAAGGCAGGAGTGTCAAAGAATGTGGGCCCATATATATATATATATATATATTTTTTTTTTTGGTACCAGGGATTGAATTCAGGTCTTTGTGCTTGCCAGGCAGGCCACCAAACCGCTGAGCTAAATCCCTGGCCTAGGCCCATATTTTTAAACCACTGTGGCTTCTACTGTTTTCAGTGAGGTTGAATGGTTTCTGTAATCTGTGACTCCCTCTCTCTTCCATTCTAGTTTTAAAAGATGCTGAGTGGAATCTAGTGGGTTTCTGTCCGTGTACTGAGAAATGTAGTTGGATCTCGTTGCTATGACTTTGGAGGTGGGGTCTCATTGCGCTGCCCCGGCTGGCCTCACTGTGCAGCCCTCTTGCTCAGCCTCTCGGAGTGCTGGGCTTGATCACAGCCGTCCACCACCGCACCCAGTTTGCCTCAGCCTCCAGACTAGCTGGGAACATAGCCTTGTCTTACCATGCCTAGCTCGTTCTCATTCTTTATTCCCTTAGACCCAGGACTGAGCTTCAGGTGAACTAGAGGCTGAATTTTTTGGTGCACGCTAGCCAAGCACTCTATCACTGAGCTATGTGTCCAGTTTAGCATACCTAGGAAGCTTCTAGGCGTGGTTCTGAATCTGCAGATTCTTGCTCCATATCCTGGTCTCCAGGAAGAAAATTGCCTCGTGGCTCTCTGTCCATCTCATTGGTTTTCCTTCTGTGGTCTGGTCTCAGTCCAAAGAATCGCTAATTGTCCAGAGGCACAGCTTTACCTGCGAAAGAGCAGCTGGCCGCCAGCCTCCAGGAGCAGCACCTTCAGGATCTGCAGCACATTGGAGCCAAGACCACTGTCCTCTCCGGAAACTTCCAGCCGGTGACTGGGCACAGCTGGGTCCCCAGGGTCTGGCTGTTTCCCCAGCTGGAACTCCTCTAAAGGAAACGTGCACCGGAGCGTCCCATTGGCTGGCTGACGCTTACTTTTTCAGAGTGGTGCTGTTACAGGGGACTCTTCTTATCCGACCTCCTCCCCTCCCCTCTCTTCCCATAAATGTCAGCCCTAAAACATGGTCTGAAGGCTTTCCCTACCCGTCCTGCTTCCTCCCCTTTTATCTTGCACAGGCATTCCCTCCATAAATCTCTCGCACTTCTAACTGTTTTGGCAATGGCTTCCTGGAAGACCCAACCGACACTCGCCCCCTGCAGCTCTCCTGGAGTGCCAAGATCCCATTCTCCCGGGGTATGAATGTCCTTACTGCCCCTCTCCATGGGCCAGTATGCTCTGTCCCCGCCCTCCTCTCTCTGGAGCATGCTCTCTCCCATGTCTCGCCCTGTGCCTGGCACACAGTAAGCTCAGTATTTGCTTTTGAATGAACACAGTGTGCTCTGGAGCGGGGCACTGCCCATCCCATTCTCCCAGCACAGAGAGTCTTCCGGGTAGGGCTGGGAGTGCCAGCTCCAAAGGCCGCAGGGAGGGTCTGCTTCAGGCCAGTGGAAGAGAAAAGCCTCTGAAACGGGAGGCTGGGGGGAAAGCGGCACATCTGCGAGGCCCTGCGGAAGTAGACCCACCTGCCAGGGGGAGTCAGGCCTGGCTTCTGTCTTGATTTGTGCTGGGTGACTCCCAGCGAGGCTTCCCGCTTCTTGAGCCTCCTTCCATCCGTCCTGGTTATGGATGCGCCACCGAGGGAGGGGTGGGGTGGGCGGTCAAGGGCAGAGAAACGGAAACGTAAACGGCAGGAGCACGCTGAAGGCTCTCGGTGGTCCTGGGCCTCGGTCGCAATGTCAGGGTGGAGGGCAGAGAAGGAAATGGAAATGAGAGAATTGGGAGAGAGGGAGAAGTGGAAACAAAAGGAGAGGGGGAAGGATACAAACGTAAACACACAAAGGAGCAAAGGACGGGGAGAAACAAGGGCATGAGAAGTCGGGAGAGGGAGAGGGAGAGAGAGACACACACACCTGTCACCCCAGCTACTCTTGGAGATTCAGACAGGAGGATTTCGAGTTTGGATTAAACCCCGTCTCAAAACAATAAAAGGGTCTGGGGATGTAACTCGGGGATAAAGCACCCCAGATGCAGTTCTCGGTACTGGAAAGGGCGGGGGAGGCAGAGCAACAGTGAAAAATTGTAGAGACGCAGAAGGAAAGAGAGAAGGAAAGAAATGGGGAGGCAGAGTGGGAGAGAAGGATAAGGAGACAGAGGGAAAGGAAACAAATTATGAGAGTCACAGCTGGGTAGAGAAAGGGACCAGGAGATAGCTATGAGAGAGAGGCTAAAAGATGACAAAGACTGACGGGGCCTGGAGGAAAGAGATGGGCAGGAAGGAGGGAGGGAGGGAGGGCAGGAAGGAAGAGGAGGAGGAGGGTGAGGTCTGACACATGATCCCATCCAGGCCCGTGCATTTCCCCACGGTGAGGGGACGGTTTCATTCAAAAATATGCTCCATCCCTGGAGCCATTGGCCCTTTTCTATTGGTGCAATAGTCCAGGATCACATTCCTGACATTGTCCACACATGGATAGATGTATGATAGATAGATGGTAGATAAAGAGATACGTTCACATGCAATTTGGTCTTATAACAAATTATCAGCAAAAGTGAAATTTAAGTGATAAAATACTCAAATATATTCTAATCACTAGTGTTTAAGTGAATATTTTTTTTTACTGTTTAGGACCTGGACCTGCTCTACCTATGTTTTTATTTTTGTTTCTCTTCTCTCATCTCAGATTTGTGGAAGGAGGGAGGGAGGGAGGACAGGAAGGAGGGAGGGAGGGCAGGAAGGAGGGAGGGCGGGCCAGAAGGAGGGAGGGCAGGAGGGCAGGAATTAGGGAGGACAGGAAGGAGGGAGGGCAGGAAGGCTCCCACAGACCCACCCCCTCCCTCCCCACTGGCGCCCACCATGTACTCGGTCCCACCCCAGGACTGGTGAGGATGGCATAGCCTTGACCATCTTTCTGTCTAGCCTGTCCTGTCCTGCTGGTTTGGGGCCCTTCATCCTCCTCCCTCCGAGGCCTCTGAGGGGTACGGTGGTAGGAGGCAGGGTGGGGGCAGAGCCTGTCCTGTAAGCTAACTGACGTGGCCGCTCGGGTGGAGTGGGAACAGAGCACCCAGTGACACCCTTCCTGGAGGCCTGAGCAAGCTCCAGCCTGCCTCCCTTTGGATCCCACATGGGGAGAGACCTCAAAGATCTCCCTGCATAGAGGGGGAAACTGAGGCCAAGACAGAGGCAGGGACAAGCCCAGGCAGTGGCCTAGCCCTAGTCCCGGAGTCCCCATCCAGTCAGAGCTGAGAGAGGTCACAGACACTGTGGCCCAAAAGCTTTTCTGAGACTTGCTGTTACCTGGGAAAGCTGCCTCCTGCTCGTAGGTGTCCTGAGGCTTTAGTGACAGTGTTTCCCATATCAGGTGCGGTGCTAAGAGTCTTCTTGCCCAGTATCCTGCGAGGTTGCTGCTGTGATTATGTTCATTACACAGAGGAGCAAACCAAGGCACAGAGAAGGTTTCTAAGCCCCAGGTCACACATGCCAGCATGAAAACTGAATCTGTCTGACGTCCCAAACCGGGTGTCTGCTGCCGGCCCCAAACCTCTCGGATGATGGAAAGGAAAAGAGTCTGCACTGTGGCAAAGGGGTTGCAGAGGTGGGAGGCTGTTCCTCTGAAAGGACAAATACCAGAGTGAGGGTTTATTTTAGATGTCAGAATTCCACCCCCCCAGACAGGGGATTCAACTCGGCGTAGTTTTGTCCTTGTCCTTAGGAGCCGGTCTCCCTCCCACTCCTGTTACTGCTCTCTCTACTCCACACCCGCTTCCCCAACTTCCGGAGAGGAGTTTAGCTCCTGGGCTACACCCACCCGTTCTTCCTTCTCTTCCTTGCTGCCAGTTAGGACCCTTTGGGCCGCAGGCCCAGGCTGGTTCTGAAGCGTCGGAGCTGGGCCTGCCCACCCTGCAATCTTCCCCCTCTGCTGCACAGACTCCTGCTCCTGTCTCTCCCTGGCTCCGCCTCCCGGGGCTGTTCCTCCTGGAGAGCCTTGGATGGAGACTGAGGGGATGTTGAGGAAGCAGTAAGCTGACAGGCAGACGGACAGGCAGACAAGCCACTGTCCTGGCCAATCCGGATTCCCAGCTGAGCTCCCCCAAACCTACCCTCCTAAGCGCTAACTCCTCCCCAGCTGGGGTCTGATTGTCATCTGAGGTTTTCTGACTCTCACGGAGCCTCAGTTTCTTCCCTTGCACTATGGGTAAAAGTAATTATCTTTACCAGACGGCTTGAAGATGAATCAGTTGAGGGACACAGCGACAAATGCCGAGTGTATCCCCTCCTTAACAGAGGGACCCCCGTCTCTCGAGGTGGCATGTGATACCCGCTGGATCCCCGGGTGACCATAGTCCACCGATAAAGGTGGACGGAGAGCTGGCCCTGGTTCCATTCTCTGCTCCAGAGCATCAGCCCTGCTCTGTGTCTTTTCCAAGGGCTACTCCTGCTGTGTCAGCCCATCTATTAGATCAGGGAAGCTGCTGCTAAGTCAGGCCTGTTCTTAAAGTTCCAGAGAGTGGGGGAGCCCTGGACCACTGTCCCCAGGTTATGCCAAGGGCCTTTCTAAGAACCAAAACTTGGAAGGAGCACCAGGGCCTGGGCACTTCCTTTCCCTTGGGAACTCCCAGGGTGGTACCCTGGAGCCCCAGCCCTGCCCTCACCTCCTTTACCCAGCTCTGGCCCAGATCCATGGCCTCTCGCCAATCTGAAGGAATCTCGCCAATCCTGCAGTGGGAGGAAAAAGCACAGGTCTGGGGGGCCTCCTCCAAGCCCCTGAAGCCTCTTTCCTCCCCAAGGAGACACAGCACCCTGCTTGGCCCTACCTCCCATGGCCCAAGGTTTTGGCTTCCGCAGCCCCTCCAGGCGAGGCTGGCAGGTGACTGGATGGCCGTGAGCAGGACGAGCGAGTGGAGGCGTGGGCCCTGCAAGTGCACTCCACAGCCAATCAGCGGCCTGCCAGGCTGGTGGATTCGGTTACAAGCCCAAGATCACCCCATACTCCTTCCTCCTCCTCCTCCCGCAGTTCCATTCATTGGTCCCGCCACACGGCCACACGAACCCTGCTGGGTACTGCTTCCAGCTGCTAGCTGCAGGGACAGGCATCAAGGGCTCTGTCTGACCAGGCTGGGCACAGGCAAAAATGAGAGTTCTGGCAGTGCTGTTGGGGGTGCTGGGCTTCCTGGGCGTGGCTCCAGGGGGTTCCCCTGCCCGCCACTGGGACAGCACCTCCTGCCACTTGACCAGGCACATCCCTGGCAGGTCTCTGGGGTCCCTGAGCTTTCTGGGCAAGGATGCTCAGGGTCTGGCTCTGTTCCTTGCCCACTGGGATGCTCATGGGAGGCTGCAGGTATGCAGCTGGCAGGATGAGCCGGAGCTCGTTGATGTCTTCAGTGCCCTCTGTGTTCACGAGACCACTCAGCGCTTCTTTATCCACACGCCAGGACCCGAGCTGCAGAAAGCACTGGCCGCCCTTCAGAGTCGGACCTGCCAAGGGCCCACAGGGGCCAGGGTGGTGCGAGCAGTAGAGCAGAGTGGAGCACCAGGCAGAAGGCACCTTCGAACGAAGAGAGGATGGACCATGCCTGGCACCCTATGGTGTGGAGTCGGGGACTCTGCTGGAAACTCCTCAGAGCTGGGTGAGCCGTGGGGTGTGGCTGGGCATCTGGTTAAGGAGGCAGAGGCAGCAGCCCTTGGCCCCTGCTCTCTCTCAGGTTGTGTCTTTAGGGGGATGACTTTACCATTTGGAATTCAGTTTCCTTGTCTGTAAAATGAGCATGATCATGAGTCTTCTCGTGGGATGTTTAAATGAAGTCATGGGGCCAGGGATTTAGCTCAGTGGTTCTGCCACCTGTCCCGCAAGCGCAAGGACCCAAGTTCGATCCCCAGCACCAAAAGGAAAAGAAAAACAACAACAACAAAAAAACCATAAATGAAGTTATGGATGGGAAAAGTTTTCCACAAATTTGGGAGTCCCTATTAACCACCATCTGAGGGAAGAGGCAGGCTGGGGTGGATCTAGGCTTTTCTGAGCCAAAAGCCACTCCCCAAAAGGAGGGTTTGTTTAGTAGAACAGGTACTGAAACTTGCAGACCTAGGTTCAAATTCCAACTCAGCACATCCAAGCTGAGCAAGTTATTTCCCCTCACCGAACCCATTTTCTCGCCTGTAAAGCTAAGGTGACACCTTCCTTGCAGGGCTGCTGTGAGCTTGGGTGTGGGAAGTACTAGGTATTTGGGATATGTCCAGCACAGGGCGCTACTGCTTGTATCATGATGGAATGCTATTTGCATCTACGTGGAGGACTAGGAAGGATTTGGCACACCAGTGGGGCAGTTCACCATCCTGGCCAAGCCTCGTTGTGTTAGTAAGAAATGTTGCACCCTGCCTGTTTGTCATTCCATCACATACACATTCATGGCTTTGGAGTTTTATTAGGGGTGTGAGCTTGGGAACTCTGGGGGAAGTTGCCACCTCCCTCGAGGAAGACCTTCCTGGCAATCATGGATGGGCTGCCCAGCACTGGAAATTGCCCAAAAGGGTCTGCAGTCTGAGTGTGCTTTGTAAGCCTGGAAACTTTAAAGAGTTTCACAGAGGAAAAATGATTGGCTGGAGGTCACCCAGGGGGTTTATGTCAGGGCTGGTGTGAGAACCAGGACTTTGCCTCCTTGATACCAGATAGGCATAGGGATCATGCCTGGGCCCCTGCTGAGCTGATGCTCCTTCCTTCCACGCAGGAATCTTCCAGGGCCCCGATCTCTGTTGCCGGGAGCATGACCACTGCCCACAGAACATCTCACCTTTGCAGTACAATTATGGCATTCGAAACTTTCGATTCCACTCCATCTCCCATTGTGACTGTGATGCCAGGTTGGCAGCAGACAGGGGAGGGTCTGGGACTTGGGGGATAAGACAGAGTCACCCAGTTCCTGAGTGTAGATTCTAGGGTTCCAGAGAACCCGAAAGCCAGCCTACACTCTTGTGCAGGTGAGAAAACTGAGACCCAAGGGAAAGAATTACTGGACCCCAAACCATCTGGCTAGTAGTAGTAGGATTGGCTGTGGGAGAAGCTAGGAGGCTCTCTGTGACCCAGGGACCTGAATACCAACTCTGGGACAGGTTTCAGCAATGCCTGAGAAACCAGCATGACTCCATCTCCGACATCGTGGGTGTGGCCTTCTTCAATGTGCTGGGGATCCCTTGCTTCGTGCTGAAGGAGCAGGAGGCGTGTGTGGAGTGGTACTGGTGGGGCGGGTATGTGGCTGCCCGCCCCGAGTCCTTTCCCAGCCTGGTGAGGGAGAGCTGTCTGTCTCTCCTCCAGGGCATGATGCCTTGTTGGTCTTGTCTTTTCCTCGGGGTAGGGCTTAGAGCGCAGACCCTTCTCAGATACCCCCCATAACCAGAGGGTGGGGTGGGAGAGGAGACTGGCAGACACTCGGTCTCTGTGGAGAGGACCCGGAGGGCTTCTGGGAGCAGAGGTTCAGTCATTGATTGTTACCAACTGCTACCTTCCAGGTGTAAAACATATGGTTCCATGCCCCTTGCCCACCTCCAGCCCAGGACCTATTACAATACTTCTTGGAACTCCCTGGCCACCTCCCTGCCTCCCAGTCCCCAGAGCCCAGCCCCCACCAAGCCACAATGGAAGCAGCATCCTCAGAAGAGGCGATCACAGCAGAAAGTGTCTAGGCACACCAGCACGGCCAATGCCACAGTCTTCCAGGCCCCCGTGGCCTCCTCCAGACCTGATGTGACCCTTACAGCCCAGCTGGTGGTCCTTCAAACAGCCCTCCATGGTCCACGGGGTAGTAAAAAACCTCAGGGTAAGTTCTTAATCTAACCTTGGGAGTTCCTGATGTGAGAGGTATCCCTGCCTCTGTGTGCATTGGGAGGTGGGTATGTGTTGTCTCTTTCCTGTCCAAACACTTCCCAGAGTATCCCGCCACCAAGCTACATCCCCAGCTCCTACTGCTGCAATTTTTGTAATCTACAAATTGGACGGTGTTACTCCCCGAGCCCCTCCCCGAGCCATCTCATGCCATCATTTCAGCTGACAAAGTTCTAGCATTCAGAGGCCCCCAGCTTCTATAGATCCTATCCTCTAGTTAAAACTCCCATTTCTACAAACTTCATGTGGTTCCTGCAAGGGCTGGGGATATAGCTCAGTGGTAGAGTGAGACAACCAGCCTCCTCTCGCCTCAGGGCCTTTCCATATGCTGTTTTGTCTGCCTGGAGCACTGTTCTCTCCTTTTTTACTCCTAGCCTTGCTTAACAGTCTCAGGACTCTGTGTTCTCCCATGGTGGCACTGCTGTATGAGTGTAGCAGAGGGAGACACGGTGGTTGCGTGACTGAGCATGTGTACTGGTGTTTTTTCTGGGTGGTGGCCGGCGTTGGTAAGGCATCCTAGTGGACTGGGCTCCCTCCACCACCACACGTTCCCAGGAACCCGCTGTGCCTGCTGCAGCTTCCACCTCCTGGACCAATGTACACACCAGATCCGGCCCCAGGAAACCAAGTTCCAGCTGCTGAACAGTGGCCGTGAGCCCCTCTTCCACTGCAACTGCACGCGCCGGTGAGGCCTGCTGGGCCCCTAAGGGATGGGCTGCCTCTGCTGCCAGGCACTGGGAATAAGCGCCTTGCTGGCAAGATCCTGTCCCAGCCTAGGCCTACCTTTGCCTGCAGCCTGGCACACTTCTGGAAGCTCCACAGACCACCTGTAGGTGCCAACATGCTTTGGGAGCTACTAGGCACCACTTGCTTCAAGCTGGCCCCTCCGCCAGACTGTGCTGAGGATAAAGGGTAAGCAGTGGCAGAGCCAGAAATGGACTGGACTGCTTATATCCCAACTGTGTGTCTGGGCCAAGGGGATGGGGAAGGGCCAGGAAGCTCACTGTCATCACCCCGCTAACTCATAGTGTTCTCAGTACAGCTCTGCAGGACTCAGGGCTGTATCTTAGCACCGACATTTATGTGAGTCCTTGGTAAGTTGATTCAAGCCTCCGTTTCCTTATGTGTAAAATGGTTGTGGGAGGAAATTGCTTGTGCACTTAATCCTTTTTTTTTTTTTTTTGTGGTACTAGGGAATGAACTGAGGCCCTTGCCAATGCTAGGCGAGTGCTCTAACACTGAGGCACATCCCCAGCCCTTATTGCTTATTCTTTATTGTTTGGTTTTGGTTTTCTGAGACAGAGTCTTGTTAGGTAGTTCAGGTTGGCCTTGAACTCATGATGTAGCACAGGCTGGCCTCAAACTCATAGTGAACCTCCTGCTTAAGCCTCCCAAGTGCTGCGATCACAGGTATGCATCACCACTCCTGGCTCTTAATGCTTACTCCTAATCCACAATCTTGTTTGGACTGTGATTCTCAAAGCCAGTCCCATTTTACAGATAAGAAAGAAACCAAGGGCCAAAGTGAGGTATAGTCAGCTAGTAGAAACAACCAGGACTCTGGGCACTGACCCAAGTTTATTCTTCCTCCTTCTAGATGTAAGCCCACCCTCTCTGCCTGACCCTGGCCCTACTCTTCCCTAGGCCTGCATTTTCCTGTCTGTATAGTAGGGTGGAATTCTTTAAGCCTCAATCACCTGCTCCCTTTTCTTACCTGACAGCTGCTCCAGAGAACTGAGAGCCGTCAAAGTGTCAGCACGGCACTTACTGCAGCTTCAGCAGAGACAACTCCAACTCCAGCAGGATAAAGGCACTGATAAGGCGTGGGCACGGCCTTTGCAACCCCCAGCCACCCCCCTGTCATTCTACAACCAATGCCTGAACCTAACTCAGGCAGCCCGAAGACCCGAAGGGCAAAAGAAGTTCTAGAGTTAGTGACCCCAGTGTCGGCTTCCCTAGGCATCAGCTTGTACCCTGTCCCTGGCTATGCTAGGCCCTGGGAATCTTGACTTCCCTCTGACGGTTGGTAGGGAAGGGGCTGTTAAGGATAGCCAGGAGGCTGCACGGGGTGTGTGTGTGTGGTGTGCACGTGTGGACCACAAGGCCCAAATGCTGGATCACGTTTCCTGCTGTGCTGGATGACCTTGAGCTGGTGACACAACCCCTCTGTGCCTGGATATGATGTTCAAAAGGCTTCCTCTGTTGAGCTTTGGCCTTGTCCGGGAACTTTACATACAGCTGGAGATGGGGAGAGAGTAGCTTAGTGCAGCAGCAACAATGGGCTCCAGGAAAAGGTGCATGTGTGTCCCGGTCCCAAGAGCAATGCATACATAGCTCAAGAACCTGCTTCAGGAAGCCCCGCCACCTGGCTGTCAGGCCTGGGGCAGCCGGTGGGAAAAGAGGGATGTCACAGAAATGCCTGCCTCTGAATCCATGTGAGGGTGCTGGAAAGGCCTTTCCAACTCCGCCTCTTCCGGGGAGGCCTTTTCTTTTAATAATTGCCGAGTCTTTCCTAGCCCATTCCTGGACTACTCTTTCTGCCCTAACCCTGAATTCAAATCTCCATGCCCTTGGGCAATGGACCTCCCTCTTCCTACTCTGAGCTTTGGTTTCCTCACCTGAAAAACGGGATTGTAAATATGACCTACCTCATAGTGTTGTTGAAGATTAAATTATATGTGTGTGTGTGTGTGTGTGTGTGTGTGTGTGTGTATTGCTTAACACTCAGTAAATATTTTTCCCTTCAGCACACAGCCAAAGTGTCTGATCTTGAGAGGTTGACTGATATACCTTCTTGAAGGCCTCAGTTTGCTCATCTGTATAATGTTTCTAAGAATGGCCCTGAGCCCACAGGGTGGTGGCACAGACGAAAGATGGTTTGAATCCTGTATGTAACTGGTGCCCGGTGAATATCAGCTCTATCATTCCTTTGCCTCTCTCGTCCCTGCTTCTGACTGACCATCCCTAGGCCTGAACTGTTAACAAGTTAGGAAGGAGACAGGAGTAAAGCTGGAGAATTTAATTCCTCCCCTACCATCCCAGATGGGGGCCCAGGAGGGGCTCTGCTGATTGTCACAGTTGAGGTGCCAAGACTGAGTTTTGGGAAACTCCAACTAGCCGCCCCTGGCCAGGACAGAGTGGCAGGTGTGCATACAGCTGGAGTGGCAGCAGGAGAGAGGCAAGTGGGCTAATGGAAGATGCAGGCACTGTGGAGCCACCTAGGCCCATCTGCCCACTTTACCCTCAGGGCCCCAGGCCTCCTTCCGCTAGCCCCTGCCTGCCCTGGGGGCTGGGAGACAGGCTGTCAGGGTCAGGGGCCTCCTGATCAGGTCCCCAGGGGCCGCCACCACCAGGATCTACGGTCTCGAGGCGCAAGGCAGGCAGCAGGCCCAGGCTTCGAGGCACAGGTGATGGGGAGGCCCAGGGCCCAGGCAGCCCAGAGGGCCCTTCCTCACTACTGCCTCGGCTGCTGCTGCCATTGCTCCTGTCTGGGGCCACACAGGGTACCCGGCGACTCTGGGGCGAGGGGCTACGGCTGGCACCACGGCGCTCACGGGATGAGGGTCGGAGGGCAAAACTGGGGAAACGGGCCAGTCCTGGGCTGCGGCTACGGTGTCGCTTGGACTTGCCAGGACTGGGGCTGCGGGACTTGGGTGCGAGCAGCTCCAGAGTGCTGTCGTCCTCACCCTCCGAGGAGGTGCCTGAGCTGTCTGTGCTGCTGCTGGCCGACTCCGAGGTAGGCAGCGAGATCTGGAGGGAACGCTGGTCACTGGGGCATCCCGTTCCACACGGCCAGTGGGGCCTCTTGGAACCACTCCCCACCTCCCTGTAGGCAGACCTACTGGTCTGATGTCACAGAGCACAATGTGGAGACTGTGGCATTCTACGGGGCCATGAGTCCCTCCCTCGGAACCCTACAAGATGACCTATTTACCTGGAAGGGTTCTGTGACACCAATGAGGATGCTGAGGTTGTGGCTGTAATAGCCCAGGATGAAGTCTCCATGGCCCTTGGGTAGTGATTCCTCACTGAATGTCACCTGGTGGACCCAGGGATATATCCCAGATTGGGGTCAGGGGGCAGGCTCAGGACCCCCAAGCTGAGTGTGGGGCTTTCGCCCTCTCGCCCCCTCCTTTTAAGTACCTGGTAGATATTCCCGTCCACATCTTCATGTTTGGCCCAAACATAGGCCACATAATCCTTGCAGTGGCGGAAACCCACCTGGGGCAGGGAGAGTGAGGGTTGGAACTCCAAATTCCAGTCCCCCGGGGTAGCATCAAACTCTGGACCAGCCAGGGACCCAGTCAGTCCTGCCTTGGTACCTAGCTGTTCCCCCGCGCCCCTTCCTCCCCTAAGCCATTGACCTCCCCTTCCCTGCTCACCCGGTACAAGCCGATCCAGTCCCAGGAGCTGCGGGCAAACACTGTTTCCATGCGATACCTCACCACAGCCTGCTCTGGCCGCACCCACTCATCTGCCACCTCCAGCCGTACCAGTGGCACATCGTCCCTGAAGGCAAACTGCCCAGGCGAGGCAGGGCAAAGGGCAACATCAGGGGAGACTCTAGCGTCCCACACACCCAAGGGCTCTTGGGCCAGAGTCAGCGCACATTAGGTGGGATGAAGGGACTTTCATGCTACTTCACAGACGGGAAACAAAGATAGAACAGAACCAGGATAAATATCAAACTTCCTGCTTCCCAGCCCAGGGTTCCTTCTGTCCATAAGTTCCTTAGAGAATCGCGGGGGACACGGCTTTGAAGTGAATGCACCCTACATTGGGCCCTGGCCCTGACACTGGCAAGTTCTGAATAGGTTATCGGCACGTGCCTTAGCCTCTCTGACTAGCAGGGTCCCCTTAGGGATAAACTCAGAGGCTCTTATTTAATACCTGGGATGGTTCTTATTCATTCACCGAGATAACATTTTTGTGTGTACGGTACCAGGGATCGAACTCAGGACCTTGCACTTGTGAGGTGGGCAGCGGAACCACTGAGCTAAATCCCTGGCCCGACTGAGAACATTTTTAAGCATCCTGTAAAATTTCCAAGTAACAGATGCTCAATAAATAATTTGCCTATAAGCTAGCAAGAGAGATAGGTAAATTCTTACAACACAGTGCTCTGGGTTAAGCTGAATACCCCTGAATAGACAAGAAGAACCCTGGTTGGATCGGCAGAGACCTCAGTTCATTTCTAGCCTCTCTGCCCCTAACTTGCTGTGTGACCTTAAAGTGAGGCTGTAGCCATCCCAAGACTTAATTTCTCCACACGAATCTTAAGCACTGAGGGCCCACTAACAATCGTCTTATCCCTAGTCCACGAAGACATGTGAACCCTGAGAATACTTCCCGCAGGGTCAACCCAGCCAACCAGGTCACCGCAATGAGTGAGGTAGCTGGGGTAGTGGGCAGCCATGGTATTGGCTCCACCCGTGTCCCTAAGGAAAGGAAAGGTTTAGGTTTGGTGGTGCCAGACTCGGGCCTTTGTCTACTCCTCTGTTGATCTAGTTTCAAATGTCCCTCCCTCTGTTTCTGAGCCAAGATGTTCCAGAAGCAACGGGCACATTCTCTCCTGGGATGAATGGCTAAAGGCCTACCTGAAATGCCCTCCAAGGGCTCACCAGGTCAAAACCCTATGAAGCCCTGTTCTGACTGTGCTGCCTTGGATAAGAGACCTAAGTTTTCCACGATTTAGTTTCTTTAGCTAGAAAAACAGAAAGGAGGCTTTGGACACCTCAGGGCCTGATAAAACAATCAAAGGGATGATGTATATACAGTGCCCTACATCAGATGTGACACGTAGTAGGTACTGAACAGGCAACATTTTTGAGGGACAGTCTTGAGAGACAAGATAGGAAAGACAAGGTGATTTTTCTTTTTTCTGTGCTAGAGATTGAACACAGGGTTTTGTGTGTGCTAGGGAAGTGCTCTATCGTTCAGCTATCTCCCCAGCCTCCCAAAAAGAGTGATTCTCAAGAAAAGGTCCCTGGCTGAAGGTTAAAATTCATGCTCAAGCCCTGTCACAGGAGGTCAAGCAAGGGCAGAAATCCATCACCAACTAATGACACTGACAAACGTTTCACTAAGTGACCATATGACCAAGTTACCAGGCAGAACATTCTCTGGTCTACAGGGGTCTTTCTTTTTTTCTTTTGAGACAAGGCTCTCTCTATGTAGTTGAGACTAACCTGGAACTCACTGTGTAGCCCAGGCTGGTCTCGAACTCACAGCGATCCTCCTGCCTCAGCCTCCTGAGTGCTGGGATTACAGGCATGAACCACCATGCCCGGCTTACAGGGGTCTTTCTTATCAGATCAAGATACCTGGAGAAGCCAGAGTGCATTTTCAGGATTGGAAAAGATGGGATCTACCCTACTACTGTACTTCTGCCTCTGAGCCTCTGTGTGACTTGGCATACCTGCCTACCTCAATAAGACCCTCAGGTTTCTCCACAAACAAACAAACAAAAGCGAGTTCATCTTTCATATCTGATTCTGACATTCTAGGATTTCTTTCCCCCTTTTACTTTGGCAACAAGAAACCTCAATGCTAAATACAGTTACCCTTCAGGATTTATGGGGAATTGGTTCCAGGAACTCTGGTAGACACGAAAAGCCAAGTATGTTTAAGTCCCTTATATGAAAAGGTATAGTATGTGCATATGACCTCGTATACCCACCTGTATATTTTAAATAATTTCTAGGCTATTTATAATACCTAATACAAAGTAAATGCTATATAAATAGTTGTTATACTACATTGAGGAAAAAATAACAAGAAAAGTCCACATAAGTCATATAAATTCACTATAGACTTAATACTTTTTCTGAATATTTTCTATACACAGTTGGTTGAATCACAGATGCTGAACCTATGATACAAAGCACTAATTGGCCAGGCATGGTGGTGCACGCCTGTAATCCCAGCACTCGGGAGGCTGAGGCAGGAGGATCGCTGTGAGTTTGAGACCAGCCTGGGCTACATAGTGAGTTCCAGGTCAGTCTCAACTACATAGTGAGACCCTGTCTCAAAAAACAAACAAACAAACAAACAAAAAACCCAAAAAAAACTTTGGCTTTGTGCTTTTTTTGTATCTCTACTTCCTTCCCCATCACTACTTTACTCTCAAAATGCCTAGGCCTTAAGGAAGAAAGAAAGAATGCCACATAGGAGTTGAGTAAAAATGATTTGGCTAGTTTTATACATGTGGATTTCAATATAAGTTGCCCTAAACCTTTCTTAGCGGAAGCAAGTCAGTCAGATTAGTGAAAACAGCGTGAACTCAGGCTGGCTTGGATTCAAACCCTAACTCTTCCTCTTAGTAGCTATGAATCCCTGGGCAAGCGATGTTGTGACTCTCGGCCTCTTCCTACGAAACTGAGGATTATAACCCCCGCTCCCACTCTGTTAGGACAACTGGCTGCCGTAGGCATGAGGGGTTCCTGGTGGGCAGTGGGAGGCTGAGCTGGGCCACAGAGGTGCCACGAGGGGAGGGTGACGCCAGGACTCACCCGCAGAAGGAACTGAGCGGCCACAGGCTTGTGGTCACTGACTGTGTACTCCATGTGGCTGCGGTAGCTGTGCTGGGTCACCTGGAGCCGGTGGCTCTCGCGTCCTGAGGGGCTAGGACCTCCGCCCGGAGCCTTGACCTTCCACAGGATCCGGTCCGTCCAGGCTGGCTTGCGCTTCTTGGCGCTGCAGTGAGCAGGGGTAGCTTGGACTTCAGGGGCTGGGGATCAATCAGAGCTCCCAGCCTGGCCTGCAGCCCCTTCTTCCTCCCGCAGTTTCCCATCTGTAGCAGACTTCAGCCTATGTCCCCCACCCTATCCCAGGGCTCACCTGGTATCATATTTGTTGGTACCCACATCAAACTTGAAGGTGGGGGCAAAATGAAGGGGCCCCTCCTCGAAGCCCTTCAAGATGGGCCAAGTGTTCTTGGCTATGTTGAGCTGTGGGGGTCCAGAAGGACAGAATGAGACAAGCACATAGGACCTCCATCACGCAGGGGGTGTGGAGCTGGTGAAGGTAAGGACCACAGCCTAAGGTAAACAAGTGTCTTCCAGGGCAGCCTGGGCTAAACAGTGAGATCCTGTCTAAAGAAAAAAGAGACAAAAAGTGTGTCCCAGGAAATGTTCTGTGTGCATGGAGTTTGGGGTGGGGGCTAGGGTTCCCCACCTGGTCTTTCTCCCAGAGTTGATGGAGCTGGTCGCTGTCGATAGCAAACTTGACATAGTGCAGGTCGTAACTATCAATCCGGAAGTTCAGGTCTCCGAACCAGAATACAAGGCTGTTCACAGGGAGGGGTCAGTGAGGCCCCGGTGTGAAAGGACTCCACACAGTTCCATCCCGGCCCCGTCTGACAGCACAGGTGCCTCTAGACACGCCAGTGGGTGGGTAGGCGGCAGCACAGGTTTTAGCCCAACAAGAAGCCAAGGGGACGGGGCGCAGGTCTAGAGGAAATGAGGTTGCACCCGCCGCTCAGCAAAGCTCCGCTGCGGGCTCTACCCCTCCCCAGCAGACCGCTCGCCTCACTCCCTACGGGGAGTTGGTTTGGATGGTCACTGCTCCCAACAAACCCGCGTCTCTCCACGAGCCCCACCCCGACGGGTTCTCCACAGGGCCCCTGGCCATACTCGTGATCCAGGATGCCTTGTGCACCGGGTCCCTGGAATTGCTGGAGACTCAGGATAGTTTGAAAATTGTCCTTGCGCTGCTCCGCTTTGTCCATATGTGCAGGCAGGTGGCAGTTGAGGAAGCAGAGCATGTGCCCAAAAGCCGCCAGGCGCACACTCACTCCACCCTTGTTACCCTAGGAAGGAAGGATGGGGCGGTCATGGGCGGGGCCCAGGCAGGCAGGGAGAGGAGGCCAGGGCAGGCACCAGGGTGTGAGGGTCCTAGGGAGGGGGTGGGCCCCAAAGGAGAGGGTGTGGTGTTAGGCGGAGCTAGGGGAGGCCACGGATAAGACGTCTGTGAGTCGGTGGGGCTCCAGGGCCACTTCCGGCCCCATTTCCTCCCGGCCTTTCCTCCAGGCTCACCCAGTAGCCACCCAGGCCAGTTCGTGTGCAGTCAGTCTGCACGTCCCGCAGGAAGGGCAGGTGGTAGTACTTGGCGAACAGCAGGAGGATGACGCCTTGCATCCTGACGGTACTCACCTGCAGGGGGAAGCCGGAGGGGACAGGGTTGGAGGCTGGGACACAAAGCCCTGGCCTCAGACCCTGCCTTTGTCTTTTCCCTGTCCTTAAGGTCTACGCCTATTTCACTAACCCAGTAGCTGTGGCCCAGCAGTCCCCAGAGTGAGTCAGCGGGGGTGAGGGTGGGGGTGGGGGGAGATGGGATCAGGAATCCAGGAGGCCCCTGCTCTTCCAAAGGGTGAAGGGCATTACCAGCACGAAATTAAAAGGCCCCAGGGCGTCCATGAATAGCTCGCTCCACTGGTCCGTGAAGAGAGCGTCCTTGAGTCGCTTGTTGATCATGGAATTCACTTCCTGCAACCTAGGGAAGTTGGGGGTGCGGTGGCCTCAGACTGGAGGGGCCTCCTAGAAACCCCTGCCATATTAGGGGTCCAGAAGGCCCCAGGAAGTGAGGAAGGGGTCCGCCTGCCCTTCCCCTCACCCTATGGCGATCATGTCTGCGCTGTCACTGCCATCGCCACCACCCAGGTGGAGGAGGGACGTGACATCATCTGGAGGCATGGCGGTGCCCACGTTCCATGTGACCACAGTGACCCTGGCATCAGGGACATAGGAGGGTTTACTGCTGGGCACCATTTCCCCGCTCTCCCTTCCTCCCACGGGGGTCTATCTGGGGAGGTAAAGTGAGGCAGATGGGACCCACCATGGGCCCAGGGATCCTCCTATCTCCCTGGTGAGACAAACTGAGAAAATGACCAAAACCCTAGGCAAGGGTTCTGAGGGTTCCAGAGTGAACCCAGACCCCTCCCTTGGGGGAACCCTCTGGAGACAAACTGAGTCAGAGTAGGTCATCATCCTGGAAGAACAGCCAGTCTCCAAATTCAAGCCCCCAAACCCTTTCTAGGGAGAGGCCCTCCTCACCGGAATCCAGCGTCGCTCTTGCAGGTAGGCTGAGCTGACCAAGAGGAGGACGGTGAAGTGGGTGTGGAAAGAGAAGTGGCCACTGGGGCTGGAGTTCCTCGGGCTTGAAGGCTGGGGCTCAGGCCCCTGCCGGGCACTGCACCTTGGAAGCCAGGCCCTGTACCCTGGGTGACAGGCCCTGTGCTCTCGGAGTCAGGTCCCACACCCTGAGTGCCAGGCTCTGCACTTTGGGTGCCAGGCCTGGGAACGGCCATCTCAGGGGCTGACGGGACACAGGGAGGGCGGTTGGGGGAGCGGTTGGGGGAGCGGCTGGGGGAGCGGCTGGGAGATCGAGGTGGCTTGGGCAGGGCTGGGGGCACTGTCTGGCCTGAGGAGGTCCCTGGCCGAAAGGTAGGGGACAAAAGTCCAGGGGAACGGGTGCCAGGCTCTGGAGGGCTCTGGCCCACATCCAAGGGCAGGGTCTGGGGTGGCCGTGGCAGGACAGGATCCTCAGGGCTGTTGCGAGGAGCCTCAGGTCGGGCTCGAAATGTGGGGGAGAACCGGAGGTCTGGGGAGGTTTGGACCAAGGATGGGAAGACTGTAGGACCGGACGCCTGGGCTGGAGGCTGGACATGCCCCTCAGAAGTGAGGAGAGGTCTGGGGACTGGGGTATCCTTCTGCCTAGCTGTTGTCTGTCCTGTAGGTGTGGGGGCTGAGGCCATAGATGAAGGAATCAGGGTGTGCTCCTGAGAGGGTGACAGAATGGGACTCAGCAATGGGGAAGAACTGGAGTAGGGCGGGAGGGGCTCCTCCTGAGAAGCCAGGGCCAGGCTCAGGCCTGAAACTGCCAAGGCTGGCTTAGGTCCCATGGAGGTGGGTGACAACTGCTTCTTGTCTCTAGAAGCTGGAGCCACGCTGGTCTCCAGGGTGGCTGGGGCAGGCCTTGGCACAGCGGAGGCAGACATCGCCAGCTGCCCTAGGGATGCTGAAGCCAGGACTGAGCCTGAGGCTGCTGGGGAAGGCTTGGGTCCAGCGGAGGCAGATACCACCAGCTGGCCCACACATATTGGAGCTTGGCTGGAGCTTCGGTGGACAGGAGCTCTCCTGTGTCCTCCAGGGGTAGAGAGCGGAGACAGGATGGTTTGGGGAGATACCAGAGCCAGCCTCGGCCCCTCTGAGGAAGGTGACATTGCTGCTTGTGGCCCCACAGGTGCCAGAGCCAACCTTGGTTCCAAGGGTCCTGGGGCTGCATTCTTCACTGGGGGCTGAAAACTTGAGACCACCTTGTAAAGGACAAATCAGTGACTCAGGGTGACCCTAACTAGGAAGTTGAGCCTTGACTTCCATATAGACCCGGGCCAATTCCAAAGGCATATCCTTCCAAGGAAGTTCTTCCTTCTGTGTCACTCCAGTCCATGCTGCAGGTCACCTTCTGTCTCAGAGGAGACAGGACATGACGCCTGTCCCTTCTCAGTCTAAGACTTCCTGCTCAGGTGTAGAAACTGAGACCCTGACTTGAATAAAACAGAGTGAATCTGAGGGTGCCCACGCCCCGCCTCTCCTGATCAGCTTCCCTGGGCAGCCCTCTCACAATCATAGTCCCAGGGGCTCTTCCAGCCATAGGCACCGGCCTGACCGCACGGGCCTGCCTACACCGGGCACACGGGCTCCCACACATTAAATACCTCTCCTTCGCTCCATGGGGCCCCGAAGCCCTTCGGTCCCCCCTTATCAATACCATCCAGCACCCCAACCTTGGTCACAGCCCAAAACTCCGAGCAGGAGCCAGAGCCGGGGACCAACACTGGTCATGTAGATTCCTAGCCCAGCTCTGCGTGACCTTAGGCAAGCCTCTCTGCCCGAGGCCTCCGTTTCTCTGCCTGTACGTGAAGGGACTGAATGAAAGATCCTTGACCGCAGTTTCCTCTTGGAGTCTGGATCTCATGCTCTGCACTTATGAGCCCACCATTTGCTGTAGTGGAATTCCACGGAGGGCTGTGGCATTAGCCCACGCTCTCCCAGCGTGGCTGCACCATTCAGAGCAGGTCGATCCTGGTCTTACACCTCTCGGTGCCCAGGTGGTACCCTCTTACCCTGTCTGCCCTCTCCTGACCTGGGAGTGCAGGCAAGCAGGTCGATCTTACGTCTGGCAGGTGGTGGGGGCACTCAGGGGCTTGCTCTGCTTTCCCCATCCGTCCTGTATTTACAGTGTCACTTGTCTTCAGAAGACAGGATAAAGTGTCCTTTGCCAGGGAGGACAGAAGGTCTATCTCTGCCCCAGGGTGGCTGCGTCCTGCCTCTAGAGAAGCAGTTCTGTCTGCCTCCTGTCCTTCTCGGTTCAGAGAACCTGAAACTCTGCTTCTACCTCCTTTCCTAAAACTCAGCTCTTTCAACTGCATTTTGGACATCTTCCTCGGCTCCAAGTGTCCCACTGTGTGCCCCCTCCCCCTCAACCACCATAACGCCTCCGGCACTAACAACTTAGCCATCCCAGATGTCACAGTTTTAGTCTTCAGAGACAAGCCTCCTCATTTTGCATTGGCTCAGAGAAGACAAGCAACTTGCCCAAGGTCACACAGCAAAGCTAGAGAACATCTGGGTCCCCTGACACCATAGTCCAGGTCCACGGCTCTTCTGGGGGCTCCTGGAGATGGCTAACTCTCTCTCGTCTTGGGCATCCCATCCTTGCCCCTCGGTCCCCAGGGTGACCTCTTTGCACAGCCCCTTCGTGGTAGGCACAGGAGAGCGCAGCCCCTTAGCCAGGGCATCAGGGTGCCTGCAGTGTGTGT
>NW_022900924.1:4806614-4835708 GCF_012274545.1 Fukomys damarensis | reverse complement strand
ATATATATATATGTGGGATGTGAGACTAGGGATCCGGAATAGCGGCTCTAGGTTCCAGGTTTTGGGGAGTCTTACCTTGGATGGTGCTCCAGTTTGAGAAACCCCATGAGGCACAAGCAAGGAGCCCAGGCCAGCCCGGGTCCCTGGCCTCCCATTACCACTGCCGATCTGGCCCTCCATGTCTGCAGCCCCCAGCAGCCCGGGCTCCCTCGGGCTCTGGCTCCAGCTCCTCCGCTCCCGGGAACCGTGATGTCATCAGCCGTTTCAACCTGCTGAGAATTTAAAGGCACAGGCCCCTACTTCCTAGGCTGGAGGTGAACAGAGCAAGGTGGCTACCCTCTGGAAACCCTGCAAGTTGGCTGCTGAGGTCGGAAGGGCCATGGCGGGTGGGGTGTGCTCATCCTCCTAGCCTAGGTCCCAACTGGAAGCCTGCAGGAGACCACTGTTTGTCCCCGCCCTCACGCCAGAGAGCCTGGCAAGCCCTTGCTCCTGGGAGGAGCGTAAACACACCTGCAAGACAGGTGGTGGTTCAGAGGTCAGTACTCTCTCCAGGGCCTCAAGGACACTGAGTTCCTAACCTGATCCCGTCCTTCCTGACCCCCTGCCGGCTCAGGCCTTGTCGTGGCCCCCACCCTTGCTCCATTTTCAGGCCCAGTATCTGTTCTTCTTCCTCTTGCACTGCCCCACTTCTGCGTGGCTTCACTCGTCCCGTTCCAGAACCGGACACTCAGGCTCCAGTCACTGGAGTCCTCTTCCATCTCGGCCTAGGCGCCGGCCCCTCCTTCCGCCGATACCTTGCTGCCCTCAGATGTCCCCACACCTAGGCCCGGCTCAATGAGGCTCCTTTCAGCTCTCCTCTCTCTAGGACTCTGGGTTTGGTTCAGGAGGGAGCTTGCTCAAGGTCACCTGGTGAACTGGGGCGGTCGAACTTCGACTGTGGAACTGGAGGAGCGGTAGTGACGAAGGTACGGACCGCGGTCCACGGTAGTAGAACGAAGGGATAGCGGTAACGGCAGTGAGGGTGGAGGTGAGATGGGGCAGCGGAGTTGGTGAGGGCGTCATTTTGATGGATGAGGTGGTGGCAGAGTTGGAGGTGAGGGTGGAGATGGTGTTAGGGTGGGTTTAAGAGCGCACAGGGCGGTGGTGCTCAAGTCACCGGAGAGTAAAGGAAAATTTGAGCTCACCTCTGACTCTTATTTGACAAGTGAGAAAAGTTAGGCTCCCAAGATTACCAGCTTCTACTGCAGTCTTGGAAGGGATTGGTGTCGGGGGGGGGGGGGGGGGGAGCAGATCCAGGCCCCTAGGACCAGTCCTAGGGTTGGGAACTCCCAGCTCAGATGCCCCCGGGCCTTGACATTGACTCACTGGGGGAAGTTGCTGAAATTCCTGATTTCTGTGAGGGAGAGAGAAGGAGCAGGTATCTCTTAAGTTTGCCGTGAAGACTAAACAAGGTAATTCATATAAAATGTTTAGCACGGAGCCTGGCAGGAGCAGGCTCTCCGTAAAGGCTCTTAGGTGTCTTCATCATCTTCATCAGCCTCACTCTCATCGCCGACTTCAGCCCACCCATTTGGTAGACGCTGCAGCTGAGGCCTGCAATGGTTGCATCCCTGGGAGGAAGGGGAGGCAGGGCGGGCGGACCCTGCCTGAGAGGGGAGCGGTAGGAGCTATATTTGAGCTCCCAGTATGATGACTAAGGAGGTTGATAACAGGTTCTAGGGCTCAGGGCGCAGGCAGGCTGGGGGCAGCTGCCAGGGAGAACCGCCCCCCTGGAGATGGCTGTCTCCGGAGGCCTCTCTTGACTCCCCCTCGCTTCCTCCTCTTCGGGGCTTCACGGAGGCACGAGGGACCTGCGGCGGCGGGTACAGCT
The DNA here is from genome assembly GCF_012274545.1 of Fukomys damarensis. Classification (NCBI taxonomy): domain Eukaryota; kingdom Metazoa; phylum Chordata; class Mammalia; order Rodentia; family Bathyergidae; genus Fukomys; species Fukomys damarensis. The sequence continues at coordinate 4,833,838 of NW_022900924.1, read as the reverse complement.
TATCCAGCCCCTTCTGGAAACTCTTAGGGCTCCCTTTCAAGTTGTTTGGGTCAGGAATAGGAAGGGAAACCGTCTCAGTCACTCCACAGTTATCTGGTAAGAGAAACGGAGGCCCAGTAGAGGATGGACCGTGCGGGTTCTCTGAGGGAGGTAGTAGATATCTCTTCCCTGCAGGAAAGGTGACTGCTGAACTCCTTCTTGGAAGGACAGTCCGTGATGCCAAACTGAAAGGGAGACGTGCCCGGGAAGCAGAGAGAAGAGCAGGTGCAGAGGTATGGGTGTGGACGGTTCTGCCCGTGGGAGGATGCAAAATCTGGACGTGTGCCTCCCAGAGGACTGGCTCAGACTAAACACACCATGACACAGAAGGGAGAGAAGTCTTTTTCTTCTTTTCTCCTTGTCTTCTTCACTTCTTCCAGGGACACTTGAAGATGGCACAGAAGGATCTGTCCTTCTTTCCCCGGTCACTCTGACACAGGACCACCCAGAGGGAGGTCATACTGGGGCCAGTGTGTGGGAAATGTCCGGCAATAGGTAGAGATTGAAAAAGGGTACTGTGGGAAGGTGGTTAAGGAGCATTGCTTCTCCCAAGACCTCCCTCCAAGTAACAAGTGCTATATGTTGTGTCACTGGTCCCTCCTTTCCTCTCTCTGGGGCGGGTACCATCTTCACCCTCCATTCTGCCATTTAGGAAATGGGCTTGAGGTAGAGGGGTGACTTTCCCAAGGTCACACAGCTGTGGCTGAGCGTGGGCAACCCTCCTCCCTCTCTACAGCTCCCGCTCCACCCAGGCAGCCTGGCACCCGCTGTCAGCTGCTCTGAAGTGAGTGGCTATTTTTATTCCGGCGCGAGGGGATCTCAAGCAGCAGAGCCATGTAGGTTAGAAGGCTCTAGGACACCGGCCTCAGTAGGGAAGGGGAAGCTTACTGCAGGGACCAGACCCTACTACGCCTGCCTGGGGTTCTCAATTCTTACAGACTGGTCTACCCTAGGCTCACCTGTCTCCAGAAATTTCTTTATTGCAACTCAGAACGGAGCCCTGGTCATAGCCCTGATCCCACATCCAACTTATTTCTTAATTTGAATTTGACTGAGCCTTGGTGTCATATAAAGACAGAGCTTCTCTACTCCAGTTCTAGACTGAATTCTATCATTTTAGAATGAGCCCTGACCAGTCACATATTGAGCTGGGATCCAAGCCCAACAAAAAAACTAATTCCAATTTGAGACTTTAATTCTGAACACAGATTGAATCCTGTCTTAGCCTAAGATTAAGACCTAATCACAGACTGATCCAGTTACTCAGTCCAGAGTAATCCTTGTTTTAAATGCAACCCTGATTCTAGTGGAAGATTAAGCTCTCATCTTGGTCATAAACTGAGCCCCAGGGCCAGGAATTTAGCTCAGTGGTGCCTCTGCCTGCCTTGCAAGTGCAAGGTTCTGAGTTCAATCCCTGGGATTGGCCCTGATTTCAGATTGAATTCTGACCCTCTGTCGGAAAACTCTAGTAACTGAGCCCCAACCTCCAACTATGCCCTGAATCTGGTCACATACTGAGCTTTGATCCTGGTCACAGATTGAAGACTAAGCCCAGTTACTGACTGAGCCCTGACCCTGTTTTTTTGTTTTTTTGTTTTGTTTTCTGAGACAGGGTCTCACCGTGTAGTTGAGACTGACCTGGAACTCACTATGTAGCCCAGGCTGTTCTGGAACTCACAGCAGTCCTCGTGCCTCAGCCTCCTGAGTGCTGGGATTACAGGCGTGCACCATGATGCCCGGCTGAGCCTTGATTCTTAAACCAAGGGCTGACTCTGACCTTCCTACCCAAGGAAGGCTGTTGGCCTAGATTATAGCCACACAAGGGGTATGAATTAGTAGCAGAGATTTGTCCTGAGAGATCTTGGGACGCACACGCTGCTGATGCCAGAATATTTCTGGTAATACTGCAGCCACTGTCTCCACTGATGATTCTCCTGGCTGTCTGGTCAACCCTCAGCAGCCCACGCCATGGCTCCCACAGGCCACAGTGTCCAGGTTAATGCAAAGAGAGTGATTTGGTGGCACCTGTCCAGTGAACAACAAGGGCCCACGGGGCACTGGAGTTTGACTCTGTCAGCAGAAAAACCACAGGCTCTGGCCTCAGTCACTCTGGGGCCCCTGCTGGAATAAGGATTGGGATGGAGGAACCACTGGGATATGCTCCATTGTTTTTGAAACTAAAGCTTACTATTTGTATATGCATACGTATTGGAATACAGGAAGAGTATAAAGGAGAAAGACATTCACTAATAATGTTACCTACCAATCATTTTGACTTTTCCAATTGTTTCTTTCTAGAATTTTTTTAGTCTAGGTGTGTGTGTGTGTGTGTGTGTGTGTGTGTGTGGATTATATGTCTAACAAAATTGGCCACTGTACTGCTGTCACAACATTCATTACAATCCATCTCCTTAATAGGAACCAGAATACGATTGACCCTTTCTGGAGCTCTCAATTGGTTAAGCCAATGAACAATTCCCACGGCACCTGATTGGGTCATGGCGGGGACTGGTGAGATGTAAGGAGACGTTTACTGAGGATTTAAAATAGAAAGCTTGTTTTCTTTCCTGGGGTTAGCAAAAAAAAAAAAAAAAAAAAAGATGAAAGACGACCCCACCTTCATTAGAGGTGAATGAAGACGCCTGTGACTCTGGTTACTGTTGTCAGCCAGTTGACAACATGCAGGTCATTGACCTGTGGATAAGCTGACAGTATGAGGAGTACAATGGAGGGACCAGATCTTGGTGACTCCATCAGCTGGGCCGACCCTTACTTCAACACTCCTACTACTATTTTTTGAAAAATTATCTGAGCCAGGCATAGTGGCACACTCTTGTAATCTCAGCACTTGGGAGGCTGTGGCAGGAGGATGGCTGTGAGTTTGAGGCCATCCTGCAGTATATAGTGAGTAAAACAAAACAAAATAATTATTTGAGCCAGTTGGGTGTGGTGGCACGTGACATTAATCCCAGCATTCTGGGAGGCTGGGGCAGGCGGATCGCAAGTTTGAGCTCAGTTTGAACAATAGTGTGGCTTAGTGAAACCCTGTTTCAAAATAAAAATAAAGGCTGGGGACGTAGCTCAACGTGAAGGCCCTGGGTTCATTTCCCAATATTGCAAAAATAAGTAAATAATTGGGCCAACAGATTTCCTTTACTGGTTAAACCACCTTAACTTTGGGTTTCTATGATTTGTAGTCTAGAGGATGATAACCCCAATTAATATTAATATATTTCTATTTGTTGGCCTTTTTGCTGTTGCTGTTATCTAGTACCATAACTATGAACATTCTCCATGTCACTCAGCTACAAAATTTTAAGCAACTGCATAGTTTTTCATCCAGGAAAGTATCATCATTTATTGAATTTAGCCCCTGCTGTGGCATGCTTAAGTTGTATCTCATTTTGCACCATGACAGTGTTTTGATCAACAACCTTGTTCCCTAACTACTAGTCCCTTTTCTGATGATTACTTTGGGGCGGTAGAATTTCTAGGTTGAACAAAAGTTTGTAGGACTTTAATTTGTTGAGTCACATTGCCCTTCAGGAAGCTCTGGTGAATTCATATTTCCACAGCAGTAAACATAGTGTTAGAGATAGCTGACCCTGATCATATTTACAGCGTCTTCAGGTATTTATGGAAAGTAGATGTTATAACAGCTCTAAGTCTATTGTTTTTATAGCTTTACAATCAAGTCAGAACAGGGGAGACCACAGCATGCAAGCAAAGGCTCAGTGTAGACCTGACTTATTCGTGAGTCATAGTAGGCACCATAAATAGGGCTCATACTAATTTTAGGGGTATGCAAATGTTTTAATTTCTTTTAAAATTGGAAGGAAGGGCTGGGGATTTAGCTCTGTGGGGTCACTGCCTGCCTCACAAGTGGAAGGACCCGAGTTTGATCCCGGCACAAAAAAAAAAAAAAAAAAAAAAATTGAAGGAAACACATAATGATGACGATGGTGACGACAACAGCAACAATGATAATAAATCCAGACTGAATTCCATTCATCATTTTATTAATTGTAAAATGCTTGGTTTTTTTTGGATGGTGGTGGTGTGGATTCAAACCAGAGCCTTCATACTGAACAATATTCCTAGCCCTTTTTACACTTGATCTTAGCCCAAAGGCCAAGAAGGGATTCCTAGCCCCTTTTTATTTGTCTGTCTTGAGACAAAGTCTCACTTGTAATTGGAGCTGGGCTTGAACTCACCATGTAGCCCAACTCAAACTCAAGTCTATTTTCCTGGCCTCAGCCTCCTAAGTGCTATATGGTTTTTCTTTGGCGGGGGGGTACCGGGGATTGAACTTGGGCCCTTGCACTTGCAAGGCAGGCGGCAGAGCCACTGAGCCAAATCCCCGGCCCAGTGTTATACGGTTATAGGTATGTGCCACTATGCCAGGATCATTCCCAGTCCTCTTTTAAATTTTGGGACAGGGTCTTGCTAAGTCGCTAAATTGCCCAGGCTAGCCTTAAATTTGCAATCCTCCTGCCTTCCAGAGGTGCTGTGATTACAAGTGTGCAGCACCATGTCTAGCTTAATATATATTTTTTAAATGGAGGAAGAGGAATGCAACAATACCTCCCATCTGTGAAAAAAAATTTTTTTTTGAAACACAGTCTCACTATATAGTTGACACTGAACTGGAACTCACAATGTAGCCCAGGCTGGTCTTGAACTCACAGTGATCCTCCTGCCTCAGCCTCCCAAGTGCTGGGATTACAGGTATGCGCCACCACGCCCGGCTCATCTGTGAATGTTATACTGTAGCCTTGGTGCAATGTTAGGAGCGATTCTCTAATGGGATTCAGTGAGAAAGAGCATAATGATCTCTCGGTGTCTGTGGAGGACTAATTGTTTCCAGGACAGCTGCACCTCAAATCCTAAATCTAAGGATACTCAAGTCCTTTACATAAAGGGAAACAGTATTTGCATAGAATTTACCCACATCCTCCTGTGTACTTTAAACTATCCCTAGATGACTTATAATACCTAATGTAATGTGAATATTACATAAATAGTTGTTATATAGTACTGTCGAGGGACTAATGATAAGGAAAAAAAAAGTTGCACCTGTTCAGTACAGATGCAATTTTTACTGCCTAATATTTTCAACTGGTGGTTAGTTGAATCTGCCAAAGTGACAAAAGGTCCCTTACCATACCTGTGTCTGCTGAAGGCATCAAGAGGGGAAGCTGCACCCTGATCTAATCGAGATGAGGTAGTGAGTTCTGAGTTCAAATCCCAGACCTACAACTTTACCTATTTCACATTTCTAAGCGTGATTCCTAACCGGGAAAACGGAGTTCGCGGAGACATCGATGAGGTAAAAAATTAGCCAATAATGAAAGGCAACACCAGATACTATTCGAATGAGCTTTATGTGTATTAACCCTTTTATCCTTTCAACTCCTACGGCGTAGGTAATGTTCTAACGCCACAGTGTGTGCTTGGGAAATCGAAACCCTGATTGGGATTTCGTCCAAAGACATAAAATGTTCAAACAAGGATTTCCCAGGCTTCCGCGTCTAGTTTAAACTCGAGGGTCTGACCCAGAACCTCCCGTGTCCCTCCACGTTCCGCCCGCACCCTCTGCTGGCGGGAAGTGGCGTTGTGCGATTGCTTCTTGCAGGAGCATCCACTCTCAGTCCGCCGGAGACTTCTCCGGTCTGGGGAAGCGAAGGCCTGAGAGAAGTCGGCACCAAGGAGGAAGGGAGCGGAAGGCACCCACCCGAGCCCTGGACCTGGACCGGCTCTGGGGCGTGGTCTTCTCGGGGCGGGGCCTCGGTGGGGGCGGGGCCAGTTGCTGGCCCAGACGTGGCGCAGCGGCCCGTTGGTTGTCCTCCAGCCTGAGGATCATTTTCCGCCAGGTTCCGATGGGCCTCCTGTTGTCGCCGCCGCCGCTGTTGCTGTTTTTCGTGGCGCTTGTGGTCCCAGCCACCGCCGTCACCACCTATCAGCCGAACTGGAACCGTCTGCGCGGCCTGGCCCGGGGCCGGGTAGAAGTGAGTGCCCCCACCCCCACTCCCGGTGCCACGGCCCCCCCACCCTATTACCCCACATCCTTACGACTGTCGCCAGTTTTGGCCCCAGGAGCACCCCAACCCAGTTCTCTTGCTTTTCTTCCCCGATGGCGCAGAGACCATCCCTTCTGGTCCTCAGTGCCGGGATGCCCAGCAGCCTCTGTGGAAGCCCGGGACACCGACTTTGCGTCCTGGCCCTGCTCCCCATTCGGACCGGCAGGGGCCTTTGGATGTTATTGGTCCAGACCCTTAACTCTTTAAGATCTGTGACAAATAACCTCGGAGCCAATGCCCCATCCCCCATCACTCCACTTTTTCTTGGAATTCCTCCTCCACTCTAGTTCTAGGGCTTCGGGCTCCAGAGCTTGTCTGCCCTTTCTCCTGGGGCAGGGAGCACTTTCTGGGAGCCTCCTCCCACTGTGTAGGAGCCACGGAAAGGGGCTGAGAAATTCGGTTTCTATTTGCCCACCTTCCCCCTAGAAAATTTCCCTCCTGAGTCTACTTTGCTTTGTGACTTGTGCCCTCATAACCTTTTTCTAGGCCTTACTTTTCTGGCTGACACAAGGGGAGCAGGTTAAGGGCGCCCTGGAATAGGTGGCCCTAGAGTCTGGTCTCCTGTAGGGAGACAGCCTCCCCTTCAGGAATGCAAGGTGGGGCTCCTCAACCTTTCCAAGTGAGGGAAACAGCCAGATGGTCTGTGGGGCTGGGCCGCAGGTGGCTGGCAGGGCTTGCGCTGTGTGGGGTGGGGTAGGGACCAGATGGCAGGTACTGCTAATGGGGACCTCCAGGGCAGTTCTGAGCTGTTTTCTTCTGGCTGCCTATACCCTAAGGCTTCAGGGGCAGAAGGGCAGACCCAGGTCTCCACTGCCTGAGAGGCACAGGGCTATCATGTCTGTCTCTTGGGCACTGGGAGTCAACAATCAACAGGGTCCAGGCAGGAGCCCGGGGCTGGTAAGTGCCCTGTGCGCCTCTGCCTTGCTCCTCTTTTCCTGGTGTCTGTAGACCCGAGATTCTCCACCTGTGCCCTGTTCCCCCTTCTGCCCATAAGGGACCTCCACCTCTGTCCCACCCTGGAAACTGTGCTGAAGATAACTCACAGCCTGACCCAACTCGGAGATGAGGATAGAGTCTTGGTGGAGTAAGATGTGAGGGAATCCTGACCTATCCCCTTTGTTCCCTTCCAGACCTGTGGAGGATGACAGCTGAGCCGCCTAAAGGAGGTGAGTATGAAGGAAGGGGTCTCTGGCTCTGACCACCATGTTGCCTCTTGGAGAATGGGCAACATGGTCTCAATGGTTGCGGGCAGGGAAAAAAAATCTCAGGGCTGGGAGTCCGGAGCCTGCCTCGGACTCGATGTATGACCTCACTGGGCTGCAGTCTCCTGTCTGTGGAGGGCGTTGGGGCTGTGCTCTCTAATGCTCTGATTCCTCCCCAGGTGAAGGCCTTCGTCACCGAGGACATTCCATTGTAGTATCCTATTCTGGGGAGGGGGGGGCACTTAGAAAAATCTACTTAACTTCAGAGAGGACAAGTACAATCGATTCTGTTGACTGCCCAAAGGATTCTGAGGTAGTTCCTAAATTGGGTAGTAGACAAGAGATTGATTAGTGAGGAGAAGGGCCCTTTCCTTTGTTGAACCCTACATTCCTCACTTGCCGACGGGTTCCCTACCCATCTGGGTACAGAAGGCAGCGCTGTTCACACTGAAGCCCTAGGAGCCCCAACCTCCCTTTTCCCACTACTACCCCCTTAACCCCCTCCCCAGCCACAACCTGGTGATGAAACACCTCCCTGGGGCCGACCCGGAACTCGTACTGCTGAACAACCGTTACGAGGAATTAGAGGTGAAACCTTGGCAGGCGGGCGGGGTGGGTGAGAGGTGGGGCCCGCAAGCCGACCCCGCCCTTTCCCCCCGCCTCAGCGCATCCCCCTCAGCCCCATGACCCGAGAAGAGATCAACGCGCTGGTGCGGGAGCTCGGCTTCTACCGCAAGGCGGCGCGCGAAGCTCAGGTGCCCGCCGAGTACTTGTGGGCCCCGGCTAAGGCCCCCGAGCGACCTGACCTGTAGATGCGAGGGCGCAGCGGAGCTGGGGCCACCCTGCCTCCGCCCTGAAGACCGAATGAAGTGCTCAGCGTCCCGGGAGCACCTCCCTTGCTGAGGACCGATGCCCGTCTTCCGGCCAGCGGGGACAGGGTGGGGGAAGCCCCCCCCACCAGCTTCTTCCTTTCCCAGCTCCACTAAATACCCCTACACCTCGATCGAGGCTTGCTTCGTCCTTGCCGATGCGGGTGGGTGGTGTGGGAGATCGGAATAGGGGCACCCCCTTCCCTGCCGGGCTTCGGGAGTTGGGGACCTTCCTGGGATCATTCACAGCCCGACCCCGTCCACAAAAGAGGCAGAGAAGTCAGGACCGTTGAAAACCAATAATTTATCAAAACGCTGCGAGTGTAGGCGGGGGAGGGTGTCGCACAGACTTGGCGGCCGTGGGCAGGCACACGGGGAGGGGACTGTGCCGGGAGGGCGGGTGGCGCCCCGCCGCGGGCGATCTGGGGGGGTTGCTAGACATTCTTGCCGCGCAGGCGCAGCTCATGGCGCCGCAGGTGGTTGTAGAGCGACTGCACATAGGTGAAGACGCACTTGGGGTCGGGCTTCTTGCCCATGATCATCATGTCCTCCACTTCCACCAGGGGCACGCAGTCCACCAACATCCTGCGGGGGAAGGGGGGACGACGGGGGCGCGATGGTTGTGAGCACCAGCCCACCTCTTGTAGCTCCCCTCTACCCCGAGGTCTTTTTCATTGCCGCAGCCTGCTCCAAACTGTTCACTGATTGGGAAAAAAAGCCTTCGAGGAAGGCGGGGAAGTCCTGGCCCGGGGCCATCAGCCTAAGCCTAGAGGCCACGGTACCGGTAGCAGAGGTAGGCAAGCAGTAGTGGCGAAGGCGGGCAGAGGGTAGGGAGGCGGCCTTCTGCCCTCCCTCACTGGCACACTCCAGTTGCTAGAGGGCTCCCAGCTGGGCCAGTGCACGGGAGGGGCTGCACCATTGGCAAATCCTTTTCCATGGCCGGGGCTTACCCCAGTGACACCCTGGACCTTTGATGATTATGCACCAGCTGCCTGATCTGGCGCTTCGTGCCAAGAGGCCCAGGGACTCTTGTCCTTGCCCCAGGGAACGTCCATACTGTGGAAATGGAGACCGTGGAGAGAGAGGGGTGTGTGTGTGTGTGTGTGTGTGTGTGTGTGTCTGTGTTGGGAGGCAGGTTTTTTGTTGTTGTTTTTTAACTTATCATCTGCCTTCGGTACAGCAAAGGAGGCACCTTTATTCCAGCCAATACTGACTGGATCCATGCTCAGGGGCAGAACTAGTCTTCTGATGTCTTTCAGAGTGCAAGCTTCACTTTACATTTAGGGAAACCAAGTCAGGGGGCAGAGGACCTCTTTCAACCTCCTAGCTCAGTAGGTGCAAGGTCGAACCTGATGGGGGCCTGGGCTCTGGCATCTGGTGCCTCCTCTGCCCTACCACAGGAGCCATTTCTGCACTCTGGAGTGAGCAGGTTGTGGCTATGACACAAAAGACAGCCCCAGAGCTCTGAAGCTGAAGTCTGCTCTATGGCCTTGCTTTTCTTCCTCTCCCAAATCAAGACTTTCCTGCCTCGCTCCGTTTGTACTCTCCCACCTGCCACACGTGGCACATGGTAAATGTGGAATGAATTTGCTTCAGCAGAGGAGACAAGGCCAGGGACTGTTCCTGATTCCACGAGCCAGGAGAGCCTGAGACCACCTTCCATCTTGTACCTTCAGGATCAAATCCCAGGGCTATAGGTAGGGCTGGGGCTACTCCCAGCTCTTGTGCACTCCTTCAAGGAAGAAACCCAGGAGGTGGAAAATCCCTTCAGCCCATGGTCTGCTCCAACCATCTGTGGATGCTAGACAAGGCCCTGTCCTATTCTGTGGCTCTGTTTCCTTCTCCTTATAACAGCATCTCTACCTCCATTTGAGACCTTGGAAACGCTTAGGATGAGTAAGAGGTTCTTAGTGCTGCCTCTGACGTGCTGTGCGCTCGTGGGGTTTTCTCCGCCCCATACTGGGCTTGTTTCTCCAGCTGTACCATGGTGCAGAGGCAGCCTTTCTCTGAAGCTTCTTCCAGCTGTGGCTATCTTCCCAGGGATTGCGGCTTCCCTCCCCCAATCTGGAGCTCCCTCCCACCCTTGGTGCCTTCCCCGGAGACCTTATAAAGCCATTGTTTACAGTGGGGCACACGGCTCAGGGCTCAGGCAGCCCCGGTGACAAGCCAAACGCCAAGCAACTGGAGCAACAGTACAGCTGAGTCACACTTTCCAACTGGATCAGGGGTTGATCTAGGCTCCTCTCCCTTCAGGCCAGCTCACTGGGCAGAAGTTCCTAAGTCCATATATGACCTGGAGACAGCACCAAACCCATCTTTCCCTCACCTGCGCCACTGAGTACATGCACACAGGATGCCCACTGCAGTGACCCCAGGTCCTTTAGCGCATCTGAGCGCACCCTGGTTGGCTCTGTCCCTGACTTCTATTACTCTGAGCAAGCCCTTTGTTCCTTCTGATCCTGTTTTTACTTTTCTATATAAAACGGGTGATAGGGCAAGGAAGAGAGCCACTAAATGGGGGAGTATGGAGAGCCAATACTTGGACCCAGGTCTCGCCCTAACTCCCTGCCCCGCGGACACTGAGCTCACTTCACTTCTCCGAGGGAATTGTCTATAATGAGGCAGTTAGTTCAGGATCTAAAGTATCTATTGTAGCCTTAAGGTAAGAAGGCCAGAGAGGAAATGCCACAGCTGGCTCGGGGAATCCAGGACTTTCAGCCAGAAACATCTTCCTGTTGAACTGGTCCAGTTTCTGAACTCCCCAGCTTGGGATACGACACCAACAACTCTCCAGTACCCACCTTGCAAGCTTGGAAATAGATTTGTTTGTTTGTTTTGTTTTTTTCCCAGTGCTGGTGGTCCAACCTAAGGTTTCTCAAATGCTAGGCAGGTGTACTCCCAGCATGTTTCCCTCTTACTTCTAATGCCACTGCAGCCATCTAGTCCAACCCAGGCTTCACCCAAGGAATGTTCTAGAATGCTAATCTGACCACATCCAGCCCTCCTTGTTTGAGAACCTTGAGGATTCTTATCCTCAGTAGGAAGTTCAAATTCCTCACTGTGCCCCTTCCTGCATCCTCACACCCAAGACTCAAGTTCCTTCCCTTCTCGTATCTCTGATCTGGTCCTGAGCAGAGGGATCGGGCCCTGATCCCTCCGTCTGGAACTTCTTCTCCCTCCCTTAGCCTGAATTTGTTGCTCAGATCCCAGCTTAGTCTGCACTTTTTTCGGAGAGCCATCCAGGGCCTATAGCCAGAGTGAGGTGCCTCCCCTGGGATCCCATGGTCTCCTGGGTTTTTCCCATCATAATCCTGCTCACCTGCGCTGCTGCTGCTCATTAGTAATGGCTTCACCTGCTCGGCCTTACAACCAGAAGTCAGGGTTCTGTCTGCCTCCTTGGCTTTTAGAGGGCCCCCCGTCGCATCCCCTACCCGCCTCCCATTCACTTCTCTGAGCCCCGATGAGCAGATTCCGGTGAAACAGGGCAGGTGGGAGAGGCAGTGTTTCTCACCGTGGGGCCCCGAGCAGGGGTTAGGACTTTTTGGTTTTTACCAGCCCCTTCTGGACCAGACAGCGGTAGAACTCCTGGATGTACGTGTACACGCACTTCCAGTCGGGCTCTCGAAGCCGCACCATGTCCTCTGTGTCCAGGAGTTGCGGGCAGTCCGCATGGGTCCTGGGGAGGGTAGGGGGCCAGGCAGGGGCAGGTAGGCAGGGCCCAGCCGGGGAAAGGGAGGCAGAGGTTGAGAAGAGAGAAGAGAGACACACACATACACACACACACAGAGACATGAGTTCAGTTACGTTCTCAGTGCTGCGCTCTGCCAGCCCCCCGCATGCCCCCGCCCTCTCGTGGATGTGCCGCTCACTACCCGTCACTAACGGTGTGCGATGCAGACAGGGGTGGGGGGTCAGACCAGTCAGGTGCAGAGAACTCTTGGGACAAGCGGGAACACGGGGTGGGGGCAACGGCACGGCGTCGAGATCGGAGAGGAGGGCTGTGCCCCGGGGAGCGGGGGTGAGGGAGGCGTGAGAGGAGGTGGGGGAGGAGGACGAAGAAATCTAGAGGGAACCAGAAGGAGAAGGGCAGAGAGAGAAAGACAGATGGAGGAGGGTGCTGAGGGTGAGGTGAGCAGAAGGGGCGATGATTCCAAAGTGGAGGGCTTGCTGATGTCCTATATAAGCACCTATATAGGCTGCACGGGCACGGTGCCCGGGCCAGGAGCCTCCTTTTGGAATCTCCAGCCGGGACCCCGTGGGAGCGGAAAGCTCTGGTGATTGTGGGAGGAGAGCAGGACAGAGAAAGGGAGAAATGAGGGAGAAGGGGCAGAGGGAGGAGGCAAGGGATATGGACAGGGCCACCTGGTGGGCTTTGGCCTGGGCTGGTAGGCGGGCCTGCCGCTCCTTCCTTCCGGCGGGCACCGGCACACTCAGCAGCAGGTGGGCAGGGGCGGAGGAGGACAGGGACTCTCTGGGTTAGGGTCTCAGCTGGAGACCGACAGTGTGGCTGGCCAGCTCCAGGGGGTCTCACCTGGGGCCCACACTTACTCTGCGGATGAGAAGGCCACTTCAAAGTTCTGGCGCCGGTTCTGTGGGCTAAGCTGCCCATAGTCAAAGGCCTCGGGGAAGAAGTTGTGGACCAGGGCACAGAAAGCCATCCCATCACTCCAGCTGGAGGAGAAGTTCTGGATGTCCACGTGCTAGGAGCAGGAGGACAGGTCAGGACCCCAGGGAGTAACTCTTCTGACCCAGCGTGTACCCCCACCCCATGTGTGGGCATTTTAGACCTAGGGCAACTGGGCTTAGAGAGGCCCCGCAGCCTCAGAGTATGAACCTCCTCCAACTCCGTTTGTCAACTCCCGTGTCTGTGACTTAGGGGGACACAGCTATGGAGAGGTCCAGTGCCACTGAGCTAAGGCCATGGTCACACCTCCACCATTCCTTTCCTCACAGAAAGTAACTCAGCCCCCAAACCCGCCCCGGTGCAACCAGGAGGGTGCTCCAAGAGTGGGATCTGGTTTGGAATCAAGCCCATAACCCAGCGGGTCCTCATTAGACCTAGGGTCTGGGGCCTGGGGCGTGCCACACATCCTCTTCGAGCCTCAGTTTCCTCAGCCCAGAAGCTTTTTCATGTTTCCTGCCAGAGCACAGGGTAGTTGTGAAGCCTACGGGGGAGTGAGGCGCTAACCCGGGCCCTCTGAGGGCTCACCTCATAGCCACGTGTCTTGGCTCGGCACCAGTCCAGCAACATCTGCTTGATGCTGTTGGCATTGGGGACTCCGAAGCTGGTGGAACGCTGCACGGCCACGCGAGGTCCACCAGGGCTGCTGCAGGGGCGGCATCAGAGCAAGGTCACCATTCAGCAGAACCGTCCTGTGGACCCGTAGGCCCCGCCTCCGATGACCTCCCGACCCCTCCCATCACAGTTCGAGCGCTGCTGCTCCCATCTCACCGGCACGCAGCGCCCCCTGCCTGTGGTCATCAGGCACCCTCGGCTGCTCACCCAGAGGTGCCCTCTTTCTCCAGCTTCTCTATCATGGCCTTGCGTGCTTGGGACGCTGAGGTCTTGGGCAGACTCTGTGCCTTCATCAGTTCTTTCTTTTTCTCCGCCTGGCGTTTTTCAAGTGCTGCCAGGCTGCCAGCCCGTGGGCTGGCCTGGTCCTCTCGGTCAAAGATGCTGTGGGTGGGAGGTGATCATCAGGCTGGAGGAGGGCTGCTCCTGAGCCACGAGCCTTGGCCATCGCTGGCCGAGACAGGGGTCCTGTAGTCTCGCCCACACCGCGTTATCTCCACTGACTGCACCTCTGAACAGTGAGGGAGGCAGCGTTTCATCACGCCCATTGCACAAAGGAGTGCACTTTGGCCCACACAGCAGCAAGTTGGGAATCAGGCTTTCTTGGTCAGGCTTTGCTCCCAAATGTTCTCTGAGAAGGTTTACTGCATCGTCAAGTTCAGAATCAATTAATAAAAAATGACCAACATAAGAATGATGGTCACAATAGTAATAGCTCATGTCTGTCGATCCTTTTAATTTATTCAGTGCTGAGGATGGAGCCCAGGGTCTCCAGCATGGGAGGCAAAGTGCTTTACCACTGGGCGACACCCTTAGCCTTCCTGTGCATCATTTTAAACTTTACAATGGGCGAGGGGGGAGACCCACACTATTTCCACTAAAGACAAGGAAACTGAGGCCAGAGACAATAACTTGCCTAGGACTTCAGAAGACATAGGGGGCATAGCCTGCGTGCAAGTCCCTGATTCAGAGTCCCTGGAGCCTCTGATCTCCAGCCTGGATTCCGATCCAATCCCTGCTTTCTGTCAGCGCCCTCATCCTCTGTAGCATGAAGTATACACCTCTCTCAAGGGGCTAAGATGCTCCGTTACTTGGGAGGTGGCTCGTGACACCGCAAAGTGGCAGTACCAGCGGGCAGTGCCAGTAGGCCTTTCTAAGGGTTTGATGTCACTGCTGCCTCTCAGAGCTGTGAGGCCCTAAGCAAGTCTCGGGTTTCCCTGAGCATCTACCTCTTCCACGGTGTGGCTGAGGATTGAGACCATAAAACAAACAGGAGCGGGCTGACTCTCCTTTGCCCCTTCTTGGCTGTATACCTAACACCTCCCAGCACCTCAGTCTGTCCCTCTGCAGGATGGGTTTGCCATGAGGGTCTCTGTGGCACTGACTCCTCTGTGGTATGGGAGTAGGTGCCCATGCCCACCTGCCCATTTTCTTAGATGAAGAAGAGGAAGAGGAGAAGGTCTTGGTCTGCACTGTAGTGCTGCCACTGCCATCTGCAAAAAAGGAGGAAGGGGTTGAGGCGAGGCCCGGATCTGGACAGCAGGAAACAGGAGAGACTGTACAGAGGGATGGTGATAACCACAGTCAGAGAAGACAAAGTGATGGTGCAGCTGAGGACATAGAGAGTGGTTGAGGAAGAGCCCGAGGAGGCGAGTAGGCAGGCAGGCACAAGGTGAAGTCAGGCAGCCTTACTCTCCGAGCGCCTCACAAAACTGGACTCCACTGTGGTGGTGCGGGCCGTCCGTGTGCCATCACCTAGAGGCACAGGAGGTGACAGGAAGGGTCACAGGGGGCCGTGGGGGAGGATGTGCTCCCACCCCGAGCCCTGCTTGGCCCCTTACTGGACTGGACGAGCCGCTCAGTCTTGGTGACAGTGCTGACAGCAGAGCCATCAGCTGCCCGCTGGCTGTGCCTCGTGGTGGTCTCCGTGGCTGTGTCGCTTCGCCTCTCCCCTGGCCGGGCCCGCGCCTCCTGCAGTCGCCGTTCCCGCTCCTTGTCCCGCTGATCTGGGCAGGGGATGCCCCGTGCATGCCCAGAAGGGCCACCCAGTGCCCACACAGCCCATATGCACAGACACGCGGGGCACAAAAGATGGGACGGAGGGCAGCTTGTTAGAAAAACCGGCACAGGTGACCAGGGCCTCTCTAGGAGCAGCTCGCGGGGGAGGGCAGCTATACCTTGTCAGGGAGTGGAATGGGGGTGGTGGACTCAGAGGAAAACTAGGGAATAGCTGACCTCAGGGGCACTTGGGTCCAAGAAGGGTATTTCTATAGGAATGAGCAGCTGAGTCAGGAGGGTCTAGATCTAGGGAGGAAGGGGCTGGGATCCAGGCAAGGAGAAGCTGGGTGAACGCAGTAGCTGAGTGGTCCGCAGAACGGGTCTTAGGAGGGAGAAGAGCAGCTGGAGGACGAACTGTCCAGATCAGGAGAGGGGGTGACGGGAGGCGTGTGAGAAGTAATCCAACCCAGAGAAAGGGTAGTGGGAGAGAAGCTGCTGAAGAGGGTTGACCGGGCCTAAAGGATGTAGGAAGGGAGGCTGGGGTGGCCATCGGGGGGCTGGGGAAAGCAGCTAGATTTAGAGAGGGAGAAATTGAGAGCATCTGGAGGAATAAGAGACTCGAAATCAGGGAAAGAACAGCTGTGTCTGGAAAGGAATTATCAGGTGGAAGAAGTAGCTGTGTCCAGAAAGGGGGAAGCTGGGTAGAGGCTGAGGGGGCCATCAGTGGATGGGGGGAGCACCTGGGAGAAAGCGTGTCTGAATTCAGGGAGGGAGAGTTGATAGTACTCAGAGAAGCAATTGTATCCAAGGAGACAGTGGCTGAGAGAGGAGTAGCTGGGTCCAGAACAGAGAAGGGAAGCTACTGGCGTAGTGGCGCACGCCTGTAATCCCAGCACTCAGGAGGCTGAGGCAGGAGGATCGCTGTGAGTTTAAAACCAGCCTGGGCTACACAGTTAGTTGCAGGTCAGTCTCAACTACACAGACACTGTCTCAAAACAAACAAACAAACAAACAAAAGACCCCCCCAAAACCAAACAACCAAAAAAACAACAACAGAGGAGGGATGCTGCTTAGGGACAGTCGCTGGGATGGCCAGGGGGAGAGAAGCAGCTAGGGAAGGGAGCAGCTGGATCCAGGCGGAAGGGGGAGGGAGGAGCTGGGTGTAGGGAAGGCAGAGATGGGCAGGGCAGTTACTGAACTGGAGCACCATGAATGGAGCTCAGAGCGGGCAGAGCAGAGCGGGGTGGGACAGCTGCACCTACAGCAGGGCTCTCTACCTCTCTTCCTCTGTCTGAGCTCGCGGAGTGCAGCCCGGATGCGCTTCCGCTCCTCAAAGTCTGTACTCTGATCCAGCTGCAGACAGAGTTGTTACTGCCCACCTGCGGCCTGCCGGTCCCTGCCTCCCTGCCAACCCCTAACCCAGCGGAACCACTGTACCATCTTGTCCAGGACTCCTTCATCCTCAATGGCCATCAACTCCTCAGTGCTCCGTGGGCTCTGGCCCTGTGATGCTTTCTCCACCTGGCTCAGCTCTGCGCCATTAGCGGCTTCCACTGCCGCAGAGGGAGGCTGCACTGGCTCTGGCTCCATCTATGGGACAGGGAGAGGCCAGGGGTACGTGTGTAACCCACCGTGTCCCCAAGGGCAGAAGGCCAGATCCTGGGGCTGTTGGCACAGATTTGGAAATGACCGGTAGCTTCCCTGTCTTCGATGGCCAGGTCGGTGTCAGGCTCAGGGAAGAGACGAAGACAGACGTGTGGTGGGCTTTCCCACATGTCCACAGTTGTATTAATACGACTGGTAGTTAGCAGTAGTCATGATTTCCATTTGGTAGCGTTTGTATCAACACTAGGGCTATTACTGTCCTTATTCAGCAGAAGGAAAAACTAAGGTTCAAGGGAACTAACTGCCCACAGTACCTCTGTAAACACAATGCAGCCTGGCAGCCTGGGGTTTGAGCTGAAGGGAACCTAACTCCTGAGCCTGAGCTCTCTCTGTTGCTTCATTCCCAGCCCCATCCCGGGCAGTGTCCGATTCCTGAGGCCAAGTCCTCCTTGGTCAGTTCCCAGGTGGCACATACCCCACCCTGCCTTGCCAAGGGGGCTGGACCAGGGCCGGAGGGCTCCTGACCAGATGTCTGACCAGGGCTTCCATGAGCCAAGACCTCTCTGAAGCCCTCCTGTTTGTCACCTTCCCCTCCTGCTGGGAACCATCCTCCAAGGAATCTCAAGACCTCACGGCCCCTGTACCTCCACCTCCCAGCCTCCAGACCTCTCGCTTTCTGGCAGGGCCTCTCTGGTCTACTGTAAGAGTAAGGAGAGCCGAGGTGGCAGCTGTTTCAGGCAGGCTCGGCCTGGCAGTGGAGGGGGTTTGGGGACCAAACGGGGGCTAGGCCATGCCAGAGGCTGCCAGAACAGCTGCCATGCATAACTGGGGCTGTTACAGGCGTTCACTTTTCCCAGTCTTAGAGCTCTCAGGTCCTAGTTCTCCGTATAGATAGAGAAACTGAAGCCCATGAAGGTGGTGCACACCTAAGGTCACTCAGTCAGGGTAGGGCCTGGCTCAAAACCATTCCCTCCCTCCGATCAAGAGGGACTTACGAGACTGCTGCTGCAGGGAGGGCCGGTGGAGGAGCGGCGGCGGGTGCTGAAGGCAGGTGGGTGGGCCACAGGGGTTCCAGCATCCTCAGATGCCTGGAAGAGGGCCTCGGGGTCGGTGGCAGCCAGGAACAGCTCACTAGGCTCCAGCTCAGGCTCAAGATCCAGCACAAGTGGGACCCCCAGCCGTAGGCTCAGCATCTCCACCTGCCTGCTCAGCGTGTCCAGCCGCCGGCTCATCGTGGCCGTCTCCACCCGCAGCTCTTCGGTTGCTCGAGCTACTGGCTCCACGGTGGCTACAGCTGCCTCAGCTGCCTGGGTCACTGCTGCTCGGCCGGCCTCAGCCACTGACTGCAGCTCCTCCAACACCTTGCCCAACTGCTCCTCCAGGGCTGCAGCCATCTCAGGCCCAGGCCCAGGCCCAGGGACCCCTGGCATAGTGCTGGTGGGGATTCTATGGGGTGTGATGTTGGGACAGTGGCAGGGCCTGCTGCCTGTGGCTGGCAGGGCCAGAGTCTCTGTAGCTGGCCCGAGGGCGAAGGCAAGGGCAGCAGGGCTGCCCCGCCCCTATCAGCCTCCCAGGCTGCCACCAGCCAGCTGGAAGCTGGGGCCCAAATAGAAACCTATTCTGGGCTCCTCTGTGGAGGGGACAGAGTGGGGGAGGGGCGGCCTGCCCAAGCAGGCAACTGCTAGGCCTGGCCCTGGCCCCGCAGATCGCAGACCTACGGCATAGCAAGGCTGCACAGATTCTAAAGGATTATCGAGGCTAGGGCTCCATGCTTCTCAAGTGGGGAAACTGAGGCAGGGAGCAGGTACTAGGTCTGTCTGAGCTAGCACGCGTACTAGGTGTGAGGACTGAGTCTGCCAGACTCCAGAGCCTGCCCGGCTTCCCCTGTGCAGTGCAAGGCTTAGAAAGCCTTAAATGGGTGGGGGTATGGAGGCACAGGGCGGTGGGACTTTCTCAATCCACTCTAAACAAGGGTCTTGGCCCTGAGGTAAAGGTCCTTCTCAGGCGTTCAGATCCAACTACAGACTCTGAACAAGTCATGGCAGGCACACCATCTGCTCTTTCTGGATGAGGAAACTGGCAAATTGGCAGTTCTAGACCCAGGTCTCACTGTGGCATCTTCTATGGACCTCATGCAACCATCTCCCCATGACACTCTACCTCAGTCCCTTAGCAGAGGACATGTGGGTCCTGTTTTGTTGGAGGAAAGGTGTTTTCTTGCCCCTACGCTCTCCCTTCCACCCTTGAGAAGGCTCAAACCTGGCTTTAACCATCCCACCTCGGCCAGCACAGAGGGCGTTACCTGGGCAGCTGGGTAGCCCACTAGGGATCCCTTCCCCTGCTGAGTTCACAGCCAGTTGATCCCGGGCTGGGAAATGAATAATGGAAGGGTACAACGTATTCAGTTCCCGTGGCACCTGCTAGGCTGCTGCTGCGCCTGACCGGTACCTTGCTGCCTGCATGTCTCCCATCAGTGCTCTGCCCAACCCCCACCAGGAGGTCGCTGCAGATGCTGATCACTAATCTCCAATCTCCTAATGGCTCGGGCTGATGCTGGATGAGCTGACGAGCTGCTCTGCACTTCGGTGCTGATGTCCAGTGTGGGTTGGGAGCAGTGTCACCGGGGCAGTCACAAGAAGAGGGAGGCAAGCCTCTACCGTCCTCCCTGTGCCTCAGCTTTTTCATCTGCTCCTTAGAAATGAACCAAATTATGAAGGATCAAAGATCAGAAAATGGGAAAGCCCCTATCAAGTGAATTTCTTTCTTTCTTTCTTTTTTCCTTTTTGATACCAAGGATTGAACTCAGAGCCTTGTGCTTGAGAGGCAGGTGCGGTGCCACTGAGCTAAATCCCCGGCCCTTCAAGTGAATTTCTGACGTGCCTGGTGGTTTATACACTACAGTTTGGTCTTAGTTCTGCCACCAACGGGCCACAGACTGTGGACAGCCACCTTCCCTCTCTGGGCCTCCGTTTCTCTGTATGAACAGCGGTGAGGGAGCAGAGCAGAGGAACCCTGCTGGTGTGACCGTGATGGATGATGGAGCTGGTGGGGTGAGAAGGGCCTCACCTTAATGCTGCAGCCTCCTCGGCTACCAGGGGAGGCATGGCTGAAGGTGGTGACGTGAGTGACACTGCCCACCCGGGTGAGGCTCCCGGGACTGCTGACATGGGTGATGGTGTTCTTGTTCACACCACTGGTGCTGAGGAGGGTGGGGGGTGTCCGCAGCCCCAGGGTCAGTTCTGGGTGGGGAGAAGGATGGCTGTCAGGCTCAGGGGAAGTGAGGGCAGTGTCAGCCAGGGTTGAGGGCACCTTTCTTTCCACAACACCTTTTGGAGACCCTGAGCCCCAGCCACGGCCCACGTGCTACGTGCAGAGATGGGTGGCTGTGGGTACTCATCCCCAGTAGTGGGCAATCAGTGGGGAGGCCTACCTGCCCTCTGGTTGCTTGTGGGTAGTAGCACCCGGCCCGCGGAAGCCTGGCCACGGCCATCCTTGATCTCGATGGTGAATGTGGTCTTCATACTGCCCCCTGGCTCGGCAGTACCGACAGCCACGGGCAGCGGGGCACTGGGCTCCTCTGAGCAGGCCACGGGCCCCCCTGCTCTGTTTTCAAGGGACCTGGCGGCCAAGCCCCGCCCTCTGGGGCCCTCCTCTTGGGGGCAGCTCTGAAGCTGGGCCAGGGGCCGAGCTATTCCTTTTTGCTCCTTGCTGAACTGGGAGGAGATGTCACTGGGGCCCCGAGAGGAGGAGTTGCTGGAGGAGGAGGCAGAGGTGGTGCTGATGAGGGAGGGACCTAGAAGTCTTGTGGGGGTCAGGGAAGCAAGGGCTGCTCGGGCCGGGCTGTTCCGAAGCCTGGCTGTTGTAGGAGAATCGGATGTGAACTTTCGGACTCGATCCCGCACAGATCCAGCCCGCTGGAATGGGGAAGGTCCGCTGGCAAGCGGGGTGGACTCTAGAAGGGATGAGAGGGCTGTCAGTGGCTGGGTGGGACAGGAAATGCCCAGAGCCTGGGGCTGTGAAGAACAGGCAGTAGAGCTGGGAATTAGTTCAGTGGTGCCTTGCCTGCCTCATAAGCACAAGGTCCCAAATTCAATCCCCAGTACCAAAAACAACAACAACAACAACAACAAAAAAACCCAAAAGACCAAAAACGCAGTACCTTGATTTTGAGCTGGCTGTTGGGGGCTGAGAACAGACAGAGGACGTTGACAGGGTTGGGGTCCAGCCAGGTCTGGCAGATTGAGCAAGGAGGGAGTGACAACCACGTGGGAGAAGAGAAAGGAGAACGGATAGCGGGGCATCCACTTATATTTCCGTCCTTCACACCTCCCTGGCCTCTCAGATCTTCCAGGAACTCCAACCACCCCATCCTCCTCTGCACTGCCCCTGCTCCGGCCTTCCCACTCTGCCACATTTCCTACAGGGACCTCCTTCTTACCCCCCCCCCCTTGGCCCTAGGGTGACTTGGATACTCCCGGGTGCCAGGGCTAAGGTTTGGCTGGAGGAAGAGGGTCCAGATCTTCCCTGCCCGTGGTGCTGGGGGACACCTCCTGGCCAGAATTGCCCACGGCTCCTTCTGTGAGATGGGTGCACTCCCTTATTGGGGAGAAGAATGTGCCTGAGGCCTGTTGCCTTTCAAGGCTGCAGGGAGGCCTCTGGCCATGGGTGGCAGGGTTTCCTCCTTCTTCCCCCCCCCCCCTTGGCCCTAGGGTGACTTGGATACTCCCGGGTGCCAGGGCTAAGGTTTGGCTGGAGGAAGAGGGTCCAGATCTTCCCTGCCCGTGGTGCTGGGGGACACCTCCTGGCCAGAATTGCCCACGGCTCCTTCTGTGAGATGGGTGCACTCCCTTATTGGGGAGAAGAATGTGCCTGAGGCCTGTTGCCTTTCAAGGCTGCAGGGAGGCCTCTGGCCATGGGTGGCAGGGTTGGGTCTGGCTGGGGGCGGGGACACCTCAGGGGCAGTAGAGGGGAATGTCAGGGACTGTGTGGACCCAAGGAGACTGGAGCTGTCCAGGCACCACAGTTCATTCTGCAGGCAGGAAAAAGGATGGGGCAGGGAAGGCAGATGCCTGCAGCCACCCCTTCTATGATCCTCACTTGCTCTGCTTTTGTTGGAGGGGCCTCTGGTGGGGGCTTGGGCAGCAGGAAGCTCTGCGGGGCCAGGCAGGAGCTGCAAGGGAAACATGTTATAGGCAGGACTGACTCCTAGATCAAGGAGCTCATCTGCCTGGCATCCCTGCCCCTGGTCCAGACTCACCTCGTTGACCACCTGCCCCTCTGTGTTGGGTTGGGCCAGTGATTCTGAAAGCTCAGGGGTGGGAGTCCTGGGGGTGCTGGGAGGTGGCTCTGAGCTGCCTGGAGCCTCAGCGGCAGCACACTGGGCTCCGGCAGGTTCCAGTGAAGGCTCAGGAGAGGCAGCGGAGGGTGAATCGTCAGGCGAGGCAGTTGAGCTAGGTGTGTCCCCAGGTGGGGCTCTCAGCAAGAGTGTCACGGTGGTCACATCCTGGCTGGAACCCTCAGGGGTTGGGGTTGGCTCTGGAACTTCTGCCTGTTCTTCTTCTTTGTGTTCTGACACCTGCAGGGGATCCATAAGATGCAACCGAGGCTCCTCCGCCTTGAGTGCCACCCCCACTCATGCAGGACCAGGATGGCAGGTACCTAGGGCAGGGCATGCAAAGCAGAGGGCTGGGCACGGCTTCCTATGAGCACACCTGCACAAGCCTCTGATCTCTACTTCCCAGTCACTTGGCACTGCCTAGCCAAAGGTGGTTCTGAGAGGACCAGTTCCTTACGTCACTGTCTGGGGATAGCAGGATACCAGCTGGGGGCGCCCAGCCTGGGTAGATCCCGGGAGCAGAGGACCCTGGCCTTAGCCTCAAGGAGCGTAAGGAGTCCTACCAGGACCAAGGACTCAGCGGCCTCTGCTGGCCATTTAGGGTATCTGCGTGGCCTGACTTTTCTCACACTCTGTGGAGAACATAGCAGACTCTCTGAACAAGTGCCCTACCAGGTCTGCCAGCACTTTGATGACCCAAGGTAAAGATGTAGGCTGTCTGGAAGGCAAGGGGAAATGTGGGGATGGGTCTATGCAGGGAAGTACCGGGGTCAGATTTGCATCTCTAAGATATCCCTCTGGCTGCTGAGTGGAGACTGGATGGCAGAGGTGCGGGTGGACAGTAGGAGTGGAGGTGGGGAGGTGCCTGTGTATCGACGAGGGTGGCAACAGGGGAGGGGCAGAGAGCTGGGCGCGGTGCCGGCAGGCTAGGTGTCCCCCAAACACAGGCTGGGGGTTGCCATTCACAGTGGCAAGGACAAATAGGCACTCTGAGCCCGGGCATTTATGGGCATTCCTGGGCCGCCCTCCCGCCGCGTGCCGGCTCCTGACCTCACACTGTTCCAGCCTGTGTGCCGCCTGCTCCTTGCTGTCTTCTCTGGAGCCACTGTTGGGACGCCCACCGCACAACCTCCCAGCCACGGTGGCAGCTGGAAGGGCAAGGGGCAAATGTCAGGCAAGTGTCCGGGAAGCACTGCAGGCAGCACTCAGCAGGGCAGGGAGGGGGCCGGACAGGGCACCTACCCTCAATCTCCTGAGCCCGTACACGGCGGATGGCAGCTCGGATCAGCTTGCGTTCCTCATATTCACCCGCACTTCGCAGCTGTGGGTGAAAAACAGGCCTCCAGGGTGGGGCTGTGGAGTGCAGGATTTCTGCCCTTCCCTGTGGCCTACCCTGGCCCGGGCCTCACCAGTGTGGTTAGCTCCTCCACGTCATTCATGGACTCCAGCTGCCCTGCCAGCCGTGTCAGGGCAGCCCGCTGTTCGGCTTCCTGATGCTGAGAGCTGTGGAAATATTATGACTGTAACTATCACCACCGTGGACAGGTCGTGAGCTAAAGGTAGGGGCCAGGACAGGGTGCCTAGAACTTCGGCAGAGAAGCAGAGGCTCTCTATGCACGTCCTCTGACTGCACACTGATAAATGTACGTCCCTGGACCCGGGGACAAGCACAGTCATGTCCACACCAGTGTGACAAGGATACCATGATCAGCACACAGACTTCCGATTGTGCACACTTTGCCAACTCACACACAGGAGATAAACCTGTGCTCAGAGCTGCCTGCATGCGTGAGCTGAGCCCGGTACGCACTCTCCCTCCCACCTGCATGTCTGATCTCCGACTCACTGCAGCCAGTTCTCCTTGTTTTCCTGTCGCTCAGCACGGAAGCGTTTGGATGCCAGGGCTTCCTCCTCCCGCTCCAGCTCCTGCCGCTGCAGCTCCCGGATGGCTGAACGGATGCGCCGCCGCTCTGCCAGATCTGCTGTGACCTCTAGCTATAGGGCAGGTGGGAGAGAGGGGCAGGTCACTTTGGTACCAGCTGCCCACGGCTTTGCCTAGGGCACAATGGGTACTCAGTCTGCCTCAAGCCCTTCACATGCCTGGCCACCCACCCACTGGAGGTTGTCAGGGGGAGACCCAACTCAGGGATCAAGGATCCTGCGGAGCCTGCTGCATATTGTGGTTCACAGAGCACCTACTGTGACTGACTCTTGCCCTTTATAGGCCCTCACCAGACCCCCAAGAGCCACACAGCCACTGCGAGAGGAGGAAGGTCACCCCTGTGAACGACTAACAAGAAGCCCTGGAGAAAAACAGGGGATTTAGTCAGCTGGAGTGCCCCTGGAGCAAGGAAGGCATCCATGTTCTAGTCCCAAGAGCAACATAGCTCTGCGGGTAACAGACTGGGAAACTAAGGCAGGGACATTTAAAAAATTTTTTAAATTTTATCCCCCCAGCCCCCTTGAGGGGCATTTTCTTAGGAATCTCCCAGCTCCCCGCCTGGCTGTGGAGCATCTCCACCCCCAACCCCTGCATTGGCCTTGACCTAGCCCTAGCCACCATCAAAGGAGCCAGGCCCCATAGTGGGAGGGTCAGTCCCCCAGAGAGACAAGGCTGCCCTAGGGGCTACCCAGAGCCCTAGAGAGGGTATCCATGGGGGACAGGTACTCCCACCAGCTTCTCAGCTCTGCAGGAAACTCAGGGTGGATAGTCTAATAAGGTTCAGGAAAGGGCACCTTTTCTGGGCCGAGTCAGCTGATCCTGGTGCCTCCTCCACACTGCCTGGAAAAGCCACCCCCCCCCCGGGATCCTGTACAGCTCAAGAGAGAGCACCGCGGCCCAGGGCCTCCCAGGAAGACAGTGGGAGAGATAAGCCAGAAGTGTGTGGTCTGATAGCCTGATGGGAGCAAGTAAAGGCAAGGTGATTTCCTCATGCCCGAGCACCCGCTATCCTCTTCTGCTTTAGCTTTCCCTTCCGTCATTCCTTCCCGCCTGGTAGGCGAGCTGGGGAACTGGAGTGGGTAGAAAGAGACAGGTTTCAGCAGGGAATGTGGGCTGGCTAATTCAGCCATTAGCCAACTGGTCTTGGTCTTAACAGTGGCAAGGAAAAAAAAAAGAAAAAAGAGTGGTAAGAGCCTGGAAAGACAGAGCCCTGGAGCTCCACATTCCTGAAGAGCTATGGGAGGTTTTCTAAAACTCAGACCAGAGCACCAGTTGGTTCTGCCTGGATGGTCAGGGGCATGTTACTAACTGCTCTTAACTGTTTTCTTATGTCTCTGTTTCTTTACTTGCCAGATGGGACAAGGGCCCCACCTCAGGAGAGGGGATGGAACAGCGACTTGGGGTCTAGCCATCAGGAGGGAGAGGAGAGTCCAAATGGGAAAGGTAGGATATACTTACTAAGAACCTGACTGCGTCAGACCATGTACTAAGCCCCCACTAGTCCTCACCTCACAAAAACCCTAGATACGATATTATTCCTGACAGAAGAGGAAACAGAGGCTCCGTAGAAATGATTTGCTTATGGTCATATGACCTGAGTTAGGATTTGAACCCAGGACTCTCTCTCTAGGGCCTGCCCTAGATTGAAGAGAGCTGTGGTGCTGGGGCCTGTTTGTCATGGTGGAGAATTCCAAGGACCCTGGAATTGTGTTGGGGATCCCTCTGGCCTAGGATAGAAATGTCAAAGCCAGGGGCCGGGGATTTAACTCAGTGGTTCTACCAGCTGCCTCGCAAGTGCAAGGTTGCGAGTTAGATCCAGGTACCAAAAGAAAAAAAAAAAAACAAAAAAAACCCAACACTTGGAGATTGGTGGCCTCAGGCGCCAGCTGGCCCTCCTGTGCAGAGGATAAGGAGGCCCAGAAGCACAGTGACCAGTCTTTTGTCTTTGGGGTCCCCATTCCCAATGCCCTGGGCTCAGAGACGTAACCCTTATCCCTAAAAACAAACCTAGTGTGGCAGTGTGGCCGCTTCTGCAATCCCTGGGAGCCGCATTGGACTCCCTAGAAATGAGGGTGTGCGGGCACCTGGCCTGGTTTTCTCTCTGTTTGGGACACTCTGATTCTGCTACCACCATCGGGACTCTGACTTCCTCGGGGGAAGTTGAGAGCTCTCCTCACTGGAAGCTGGGACTCCCTCCTCTGGTCCCCCTAAGCGGGTGGGGCAGGGCCACGGGGTGGACCCTCGGTATGACCGGTCCCTTTGCGGCTGCAGACAAAGGTCAGCCCACAGTGTCCCCGCTGTGTTCTCTGCTCCCCACCCTCCCAGGCACCACCGCCGTGCGTGGAGGGAGGGAAGGAAGTACAAAGAGCCATTGTCCAGCAGGGGGAAGGGGAAAAGGATGGGGCGGTTTCCGAAACTGCCCCGTGAAATTCTCCTGGGAGGAAAGAGGGTGCTTCCTCCTCCCCAGAGGCTGGGCCTCCGGTTACTTTCTGCTTTTGCTGCTAGGGTCATCTCTGAGGGGTCAGTCTCCCCATCCAATTCTTCAGGTCTTTCTTTGCTGAATCCCAGGACCCCAGTCACCTGCGGGCAACCAGCCGGCAGTAGAACAACGCCTCGCCAGGGGGCGCCAAAGGCTTGCAGGCCGGGGTGTCCGCCCACAGAGCCTCCCCCCGGGCTAGGGCCCGGAGGGGTGGCCAGACAGGAAGCCCCCCGCCGCCGCCTGCTTTACTGTCCCAGTCTACAGAGAGGAAGGTCGGAGTTCACAGAACTTAAACTGCTTCCCAGGTCACCCTGCTAGAGTCCTGGAGTCGGAACTTGAACCCGGCACAGAGGCGGAGCGCGCGCCTGCCGGTGGCGGGCGG
>NW_022900924.1:4798910-4806332 GCF_012274545.1 Fukomys damarensis | reverse complement strand
TGGTCTCGGGGTGTCGGGTGGGAAAGGCTTTGGGCGCCACCGCGGAGGTGGGACGCGCGAGGGCCTCCCCGGGGCAAGGGCTTGAGACCGGCTGGGCCGATCTACCGCCGCGCCAGTTTCTTTTGTGAAAACCCTTTTGGTGACCCAGGAGGAGATAATGACTGAAGTTCCCCGAGCTTCCCCATAGAGATGAGGGTGTGCGGGCACCTGGCCTGGCTTTCTGTTTGGGACGCTCAGATTCTACTCCCCCACTAGGACTCTTCTTGGGGTGAAGTGGCGCTGACCGATGGGCCCCTGTGGAAACCCCACCCCACCCACTCTAGGCCGTACACAGCAGGCTGCAGAGGCGGCTGGCAGGCACACACCCAGATTTCATCGAAGGCACTGGCCTGAAGACTCACACGGGCCAGGTGCTCGCTGGGAGGACATGGCAGCAGCGGGCACTACCCTGTGGCTAGACTAGGCTAAGTGGCTCCAGCATCTGCCTCCAGGGGGGTGATGTGGGGGTGGAATGGGTCATTTGTCTCCCTCTAGGGAAAGTAAATCTTTAATTTTCTCTCCTGGACAAGGGTCAGGGCCTGGGGGGTGGGGCTCCGGTCCCTCTTGCAGATCAGCTGTTGCCTGGTTTTGCTGGTGGGCACGGCAGGTCCTTGCTCTGCTGTGTTGCTCCACAACCTCTCTGTGCAGGGGTAGGAAGACTCCGGGGAAGACTCCGAGTCAAACCATCCTGACTCTGTCCTAGGCCATGGACGCTTGTCCTAGGACATGGACGCTCAAATTCCAGAAGGACATTCAGGCTACTGGAGGAAGATAAGATCCGGGCTAGGCATCTGGGCCAGGACTTGAGGGTTTGTTTGATGAGCAGTGATGGGGCAAAAGGAAATGCCCTGGGCTTCTGGGGGTACTTGGAAGGGCCCCGCAGAGGCCGGAAGTGACCAAGATCTTTATTAGATCTCTTTCTGCACTCTTAAGTCTTTGGGTTCCTCCTTTCCCCGTGACAAATCCCTGTCTTTGATCCCCTCACCTTTTCTGAAGTCCAGAGGTTGGGTGTCCTGAGATCTGGCCCATAGCTTGTTCCATCACTATGCAAACCTTAGGACCTACTTTTTGTATTTACACACACTTCTTCCTCTTACTTTACAGGGAAAGAAACAGACTCAGAAGGGAAAAATGATGAACTAGAATCCTCAGAACCTACAGGCCCAGCAAATCCTATTTCTCTCATGAGTTCTTCTAGACTTGACTTTCCTAGGACTCATGGTCCCTTTTGGAATTTGGATTCTGACACAGCTCCTTTGAGCAGGTGATCTCGTGTCTACGCGTGGCAGTGTCCTGTCTCTGCTGTGAGAAAAGTGCATCCAGCCTGCCCCCTGCTATACCCCAGCAATATTAATCATTGCTGCTACCATTATCCCTGGGCCAGCTTTCCAGAGGTGGGCACTGCTAAGGCTGTTGCTCAGAAGAGGCAGATCCAGCCTCCCCATACCTGTGGCCGCATATGGGTGAGTCCCTAGCAGTTATTGTTTAAACAGGTGGTGGTAGTAGGGGGCTGGGAGGGACCAAGGCCCAGCACCTGGCACAGACAGGCACATGCCAAAGGGTCCTCTGCATCAGCCACGTGGAACCGGCCTGGCCTTGTTCTCTTGATCCCCTCCTTCTGACCCATCCCCCATTACCTCTTCCTGTCAGCTGAGAAGCTGCCTGGACTGGCCCTCCCTCTATGGCCTGGCTTGCCCACTCCGCAGTGAGATAATAGGGCAACTTACCAGTTTCCGGAGGGCTCCCTCATCCAGTCCAGCTAAGGCCTCGTCTGCCATCTTGCTGGCCCCTAGGTCTGTCGTGAATTTCCTGGTGATATCCCCAGGGCCTGTGGCACCTGACACCAGCTCAGGGAATTCTGCAAGGGATAGACATGAATTGTTAGGCCTGCTGGAACTTGTAGAAAGCACAGGCACTTGGGCTCTGTGCCTCAGTTTTCCTCTCTAACCCCTGACCATCCACTGCTGTCCTGTCCTTGCTTTCTGACCCTGTGATAGGGCTCCTAGCTGGGAACTGCCCTTTATCAGAAGCTGGTCTGCTGAAAAAACTCACCAAACCAGGAGTAGCTAACCTTGTTCCAGCCTTGCTAGATGGGCTGCCAGTCTGTTGTGTGGCCTACGCTGGGCTGTCGTCCTATCTATGCCTCAAACAAGAAGGGCAGGGACCTTGACTGAGAAGCTGGGGTGGAGGGCTGGGGGAGAGGGAGGCCTACCCGAGCTGTGCTTACCACTAGGGGGTCACTCCAGGCTCCAGTTTCCTGCCTCATCTGTTATCCCCAGAGGCTGCCCAACGACCAGCCACTGCCAGCAGCCTCTAGCTGGGCTGAGCCCATGTCCAAGTCCTTACTGTCACAATCACTCATTGCTCCAGGCATGGGAGCTACACTGTCTTCCATTTCTTGGAGTGAGCTCTCTGCACATCCTTCACCATTCCTGTCCTCTCCGTGTCCTACCCTCATGAAGACAGGTGTTCTGGCACCCAGCTCCTCCTGCCAGTCCACACACTTAAAATTCATTCCCCAGCTGGAAGGGTCCCAGAAGCTAAACTTGGTCACCCAACCTCTGGACTTCAGGAAAGGTGAGAGGATCAAAGACAGTCAGGGATTTGTCACGGGGGAAGGAGGAACCCAAAGACTTAA
Organism: Fukomys damarensis; assembly: GCF_012274545.1. NCBI lineage: Eukaryota > Metazoa > Chordata > Mammalia > Rodentia > Bathyergidae > Fukomys > Fukomys damarensis. Next base: position 4,803,655 of record NW_022900924.1, on the reverse strand, counting down.
GAGTGCAGAAAGAGATCTAATAAAGATCTTGGTCACTTCCGGCCTCTGCGGGGCCCTTCCAAGTACCCCAGAAGCCCAGGGCATTTCCTTTTGCCCCATCACTGCTCATCAAACAAACCCTCAAGTCCTGGCCCAGATGCCTAGCCCGGATCTTATCTTCCTCCAGTAGCCTGAATGTCTTTCTGGAATTGTGTCCATGGCCTAGGACACCCAGGTGTCCAAGAATCCCCCCACATTTCCCCAACAGCTGATTCATTTCTCAGTCATCCCTTCTTTCCAAAACAGTCACTTGGCGAGTCACCCATCTGATGAGTGGGTCTGGGGGAGTCCTAATCATACAGTGGGGGTTTATTGGATCCTGCATGCTCAAGTCACTACTTGCTTCTCCTACCCTGGTAGGGCCAGGTGGGTGTCAACTGCACAGCCCCAGTCTGTTAGGCTTCATGCCCCTTGTCTACCTACTGCTTGGAGAATCCCTCCACCCTCCCCAACCCCCGCCCTCCCAGAAAGAATAGCCCAGAGGTCTCTAGCCTTACATTCTGTGGACCTTCTGTGCTCCTCCTGAGGGGCAGTGGTCTCTAGTGCCTAATCTTGGGCCAAGGGGCTTGTGAGCGGTTTCTTCCTACTCAGATCCTGTCTACTGCCATATCACCCTGAACGCGCCTCCTCTCATGTACTCAGATTCAGGCTGCTGCCTCTCACCAGTCCCATGGCTCCTTGTCACACAGTTGGGGCCGCTGGAGATTGAGGGCCCTCGGAGTTCTGTGGGAACGTCCTCAAGATATCTGCCCCCATAGACTAGAGCCCCTGGGGGTCGTGGAGCCTCCGGGAGGACCATGGGCGTCCATCTCCCATGGCCTCAGAACCTGTGCCTTAGTGCTCCCGTGACTGGGTGGAGGCTCCCAGGTCTGGAAATACCAAAGCCCCTTTTCAGATAGATATCCGGGTTCCACCCCTGTAACCCGTAGGGGGTTCTGGCACCGACCGGAGACTCGCACACCCACCTCTCAGTCCAGCCCGCCGGTCTGGCGTGGGTTCGGGTTAGCGCACTCGCGATCCGACAGAAGGGATAGAGACGGTCTGGTAGGAGGAGCAGAGAGCTGGGTTGCCAGGCCCGCTCAGCAACCGTCCCCTGGACTCTGCTAGAGCCTCGCCTCCAGCAGCTCCAGCAGCCTCGCTGGCCCCGCCTCATCCCACCGCACTATCCCAATCCTTGGGTTGGGTTCCGCCCACCCTCTTGTCCCATTGGATAAATTCAATTTTGACGGCTACGCCCTAAAGAAGACCCTGCCCTTTTCTGGCCAGGGATGTTGGGTATTGTAGTTTTGGGGGCTGCAGTCGTGCTATCATTGGCTGATCCGATGAGCATCCGCAGGCTGGTTGCACGCTCTATGCCCCGAGCCGGGCTAGTGGCGAGTCCCAGAACAATCAAGACAGCCTCCCCGCTTTCCTCTTTGTTCTTAAGACCAAGTCGCTTCCCTCGACTCCACCCACTCGCGTCAGTGGTGAAGCTCGGATGCTGTCCCGAACGCTGCGTTGGGGACGTCTGGTCTGGGCCACCTCAGAGCAGGGACTGAGTGACCAGCAGCTCCTTGACCTTATGTTAAGCTGCCTGGGACTGTCTGAGATGGAGCAGGATGAATCGCACAGCCTGTGTTCTTCTCACAAACATTGCCCTCACCTAAATTCTTCTCGCCAAGCCCTTCAGGCTCTGTCTGTTGGACCGCTGGACACCTACAAGGGAATACGGACTCCAGACTGTCACTCAACAAATGGGAGAAATGGAGGCCCAGAGACAGTCAACATTTCCAGACAAAGAGCCAGCCAGGGGACCCCCTCGGGAAAGCCACTCTCTCTGTGCTTGAAGATCCTGGAGCTGCTCACTGGTCTCCATGGAAACTAGAGGGTGGAATCTGGGAACACGGGTCCTGAGTAATATGGAATACTGAGAATCTGGTTACCCCAGAAAAGCCTGGATTCAGGTCCTCTGTCACCCCTACACACACGTTTGAGGAGAAGCCTAGTATCTAGGCCAAGGCTCTGAGGCTCTTTCCCATGTATCCTCTCCTTTCAATCCACTACCCCAGAACTGTTTCCCATTTTGCACACTGGACAACTGAGGCACAGAGAAGGAAGTGATCTGTAGGATACACAGGAGGAGAGGGGCACAGAGTTTGAAGAACATGGTTTGAAGTCTTAGGCCATCTCTCCCTAGCCTACGTGCCACCTTATTCTCCAGAAGGGTGAGCACCCTCCAAGCCAGCTGTGTCACACTCCTGCATCCCTTGAGACCACTTCTTTGGGCAGGGCGCACACCTAGGCCCCTTCAGATTTTTAGGGCCTGCTTGAGTGGCAGCTGTTGGCTCCAGTGAACAGGCTAATTATGGTAGCTCTGGGCCTCTGCCGGCTGGGAAGAGACACAGGGGTAAGAGCCTGCATGTCTGGATGTTACGTGTCGCTCAAGTGTGCATTCACTCCTAGCGGTACGATAGGGTTATGTGACTTACTGCCCTGTTCTGCCGTCAGGCACTCACGGCCCATCTCCAAATCTACTTGCCTGCCTTTTTCTTTTCTTCCTGGCAAAGGGTGGTGCCAGGGAAGGGGGTGTGATTAGTGGTGGTGGTGTGGCGGTGATCTAGAGATCAAAGGGCAGCCCAGGGCTGGTACTGGGGAAGTTTACAGCCACAGCCCAGGAAAAAGTAAACATCCCTGGGGAAGGCCCTGATATTGGCTGAGCACCTGTTGCATATCAGACAACTATTTTAAGTTGGCCAATGTGAAGATAGATATAGCCTGATTCCACAGAGGAGGAAATGGAAGCTCACTGAAGTGAAGGCCCTCTGGGCTGGCACTGGCATGAACACAGTGGAATTCAGTCTGATGCCAAAGCCCCTTCTCTCACACTTGGGCACAATCCTTGAATTGGGGGGGGTCCCTAAAGGACTCTCATCGGAGGTGGTGTGGAAACTGATCCTTGATAGTGAGTGCAAAGAAATCCGCCCCCCCCCCGCCAGCCCGACAGAGAAGAGAGGGAAAGGTATGGAAGGGAACTTGTGGCAGAAAAAGCGTGAGCAAGACCTGGGAGGCTTGTGAATGGGAAAAGGAGGGGAATGGGCTGTGGGCGGAACAGGAAACGGGGTGGTTCCCTCTGCGTGATAGGTGAGCTGGGCGAAGTTATGTTGAAAGCATCTGCTCATCAGAACGAGTTGGACGGGCTCACTTCTGGCTCTCCTAGAGCAAAGGACTATTACAGGACGGATCCACATTCTTCCAGATCCGACTCTGGACTGGCAGAGTGGGGAGTGGCTGGAGCTGCTCAGGGACCAGGGTAACATTTTGTTCCATAGCCTGAGTCTATGAATGAATTTCTGAGTCATCCACGCTTTCCCTCCTCTCAGTCAGGGTCCTACAGAGGAAGCCCAGGCCTGGGGACAAGAGGCGAGAAAGATGGTATTCTTAGCTCTGGATCCTCCCCATATAAGGCCTTGGTCCTCTGAGAGACTCACTTTCCTTATCTACACAATGGAGGTATTGTGTGGGCTGCGAGCTTACTAAGTTTCTTTGCTTGTTGCTGAGACAAAATACATGACATCCAAGGTTAAAGGAGGAGAGGTTTATTATAGCTCACAGTTTGTAGAGGTTTCAGCTCATAGCTGGCTGGCTCAAGGCAGGGTGGCTTAGTAGAGGGACATCGGAGGAGAAACAGTTCATGGTGGGCAGAAGAGGGAAGGCAGCAAAGCAATAAAGTACCAATCAGCAGGTAGCAACAGCAGCCCTCTTTCTGTCCCTCGTAGTCTATTCAGGCTACATGCCCTTAGGGTGGCTAGCACTCACACGCACAGTGGGCCTTCCCATTATCCACACTCAGCACTATGTCAAACCCATCAGTGGGCTAATTTAGTAATCACATACTCTTGCTCCCAGCACCACACACTTAATCCCAGCATCACACACTCTAGAGCCACCCTCCTCTGAAAAGTTCTACCAAAGAACACATTTAGATGCAAGCCATAACAACCAATTCAACCCAGACTGGACAATATAAAATTCTAAGACTTGCAGGAAGACCACCATCTTGGGATGTGCCCACAAGTGGCTGAAATGCCATCTAGGGCTGGGACCTTGGGTCCGTGGGGGAAGCCCAGAGGCTGTTGGACAATAGAAGAGATGGAGGAGTGAGAGATAGGGTAGAGTTGGGCTTGTGGTTGGGGTCTCATAGCCTAGTGGAAGTAAAGGGAGGGATGGTAACTGTACTCTATAAGGTATAGGAGACAAAGCTTTTACTTGCTTCAGTATGTGAGAGAATGCAGGAAAAGCAGCTGAGATGAGAAAACAGCATGCAAAAGAGGAGATGCAGGACCACGCACACTTTGCAAGAAGTCAGGTTGGTGAGGCTGGATTATGGAAGCCCCAGAAGAAAACTGGTTCTTGCTGGGCTTGGCTGGGCCCAAGGGCCACAACTTCCTCCTTGTGGGTAGAACTGGAGGCCCCCAAGGTCATAGCCAGCAGCCCTGGAAATAGGATTGAGGACCTGTTTCTCAAACCAGTTTGGCAAGACCATCACCTCTCTGATGTCATTCAGCTGTGGGTTCTGTGATCAACAGCACTAGACAAATTTCTGGCCTTGGAGGAAGAGAAGGAGGCCAGAAATGGCCACTGTGTAGTAATGAATTCCAGGAGAACAGCCTCAAAGACAAAGGGAGGCTTCCAGATTGGCCAGCCTGGGCTTCTTGTGACTCCTCCTC
>NW_022900924.1:4795688-4798525 GCF_012274545.1 Fukomys damarensis | reverse complement strand
CTCTCCCCCTCCTCCTTCTTTTCTTCTTCTTTTTTTGGTACTGGGGAATCAAACTCAGGACCTGGAGCTTGCCAGGCAGGAATCATGCTTCTGAGCTACATCCCTCCCTGCACCCCTGTGACTTCCAAGCCGTCTCTGGTGCCTGGTTGGCAGATCTAGGTTCATGGTGAAAGCACTGTGTAATCATCACCTGGTGAGAAGGACCAGGGCTCCCAGTGACTTCTTATAATATGTGTGTGGCAGTGTAGCTACTATGACTGTTGTAGCTTGAGTCCTGTGAGGTTTCACCATTATACTGAGGGGACAGGTTTAGTGAGGCCAAGCCATACGGGCATTTTATACACAATGTGAACTTAGACCCTTGTTCTTAATCACTGCATTTCCACCATTTGCCATTGGGGAGCTCTACCTATAAAGTGCCTTGTCAGATTTTTAAATTTACTTTCCTTACTACTTGTGAATATAGCTGGTGAATCTTGGCATCACAGAGCACTAGATGCTTGTCCCATGGTCCGGATAGGAAGCCTGTTGGGTCATACAGCTAGTCTTCACTCCAGCTGCCCAGCTCCCCAAATCTCTATTTCTTCTTATGGACTGGCATACCCAAGCGTGAAATACCAATAACATACACTATGTAACATTCATTCATTTAATCATCTCGTAGCTTTGTGAAGGGGTGATGTCCATCTGCTAGATAAAGAAACCGACAGTCATCTGGAGGGAGTCGAATGTTTGCCTGTAATATTAGCACTCTGGGAGACTGAGGCAAGAAGATTGCAAGTTTGAGCCCAGCCTGGGCAACTTAGCAATTTAGTAAGACTCTGTCTGTCTCAAAGAAAGAGAGAAAGGAACGAGGGAGGGGGTGAGAGGGAAAGAGAGAGAAGAAGGAAGAAGAAGAGGAGGAGGAGGAGGAGGAAGAGAGGAAGAAAGGGAGGTTGGTCTAGGGATGTAGCTCAGTGAAAAGACCCCGGGTTCAATCTCTATTACCAAAAAACTAACAAAAAACCCCCAAACCAAGAAACTGACATTCAGAGAGGACCCAGCATATTGGCTGTAGGGCTGGGATTTGAACCAGGTGTGTGGGCCTTTCTCTCTCAGCAGACTCAGCCTCAGTGGAGGCAGGAAGACCTGTGAAGGGGAGGGTGGTGGTCTGTGTGCAGGTTCCAGATGCAGGCAGTCTGACGCAGAACTTCCACAAAAGCCTGGCTTCTCTAGGGCGGGCAGAAAAGTGCTGCAACTGCAGAAGATCTCTGAACCTTCCCAGAGGAGGCGGCCACGGTGGGAGGGAGTGCTCAGCACCAACCTCAGAGCCAAGTGTAGACGTGGCTGCTGGGCCAGCTGTAGGCAAGGAGGGCGGCAGGCAGGCGGGGTGCGGCACAAACCCAAACCCAGCCTCCCAGCTGTGTTCCCAGCCATCCACCAGCCAGGCCCAGCCCTGGCTGCCCTCCTCACTCCCCATCTGGATTTGAGATGAGGACACTGGGCCTAATAATAGCCCGAGTGAAAGCAGCAGCAGTGGATAGAGCTATAGCCAATAAGGGGTTGGGGACCCCACCACTCATGCTGGCCTCAAACAGGCTTCAGAACTTTAAAAATAATAGCAAGTGCTTATGAACTTCATACTATGTGTCCGGCACTGTGTGAAAGCTTAGCTGACAGTAATTCACCTATTTCTCATGACCGCTTCTGTGGGACAAGAGTTTTATGAGTCCTTTTGCTCGATGGAGAAACTAAGGCACACAGAGTTAATAACTTGCCCCTGATGACAAACGTGAATTTTGCAGCCTGTAACTGCCAAATGTACATCTCTCCTGGGCACTGTGCTAAGCATTTTCCATGTATATTTCTGGTGGTTCTCTATAGCATTGCAGTAGAGCCTAATGTATTGAGGATATAATAAAGATCGGAGAGAAAAGTGACTCACCCAAAGTCACACATAGCTGAGGTGGACAGAGTTGGGATTCAAACCCAGGGCTTTCTAGCTCTAGAGAAGTCAAATCCTTAGTTTGTGGAATCACACAAACCTGAGAGTGATAGTGACATCATGCTTCTCAGCGGCGTGGCCTTGGCAAATCACATTACTTGCCTGAGCCTTTATTTTCTTCTCTGTAAAAGGAGGTTTGGCTGAGATGATGTTAATCACCTACCAGCTATTAAGTCCACCTAGGGCAGAGAAGGCATCTATTTTATTTATCCTTATTCTTTTTGCAGTGCTGGGTGCCATGCATGCTAGGCAAGCGGTCTACCACTGAGTTATACCAAGAACTCCAATAAGTATTTCAGATCACGCATTTACATCTGCAACCCTTCATTCATTTCTTACAATAGCCCCAAGGTGGTGACTCCTCTCTCCTCATGCCTGTTTTATAGAAGAGACATGTGAGGCTCAGAAGAGGGAAAGGACTTGTCTAGGAAGGAACAACAGCCCTGTGTCCAAAGGCTGGAACAAGATCCAGATTTTTTTTTTGGCTCTCTTCCCTGGAAATCTGGGTGTGAATTCCAGTTCTGCTAGCTGAGGTGAGGAGATCTCTCCTGACAAAAGAGGAGGTCCCTTCCGTATGAAGTCACTAGGGAAGACTTAGGCATGAAGGGAGCTTTTTTTTTTTGAGACAGGGTCTCACTGTGTAGTTGAGACTGACCTGGAACTCACTATGTTGCCCAGGCTGGTCTGGAACTCACAGCGATCCTCCTGCCTCAGCCTCCCGAGTGCTGGGATTACAGGTGTGCGCCACCACACCCGGCCAAGGGAGCTTCAAACTTGGTTTAACCCTGATTCATGCATTCCCTAACACTTCACCACTCTGAGCCTGAGTTTCCTTGACTTTTTTTTTTTTTTT
>NW_022900924.1:4786208-4795361 GCF_012274545.1 Fukomys damarensis | reverse complement strand
TTTTTTTTTTTTTTTTTTTTGTAACAGGGATTGAACTTGGGTCCTTGTGTTTGGGAGGCAGGCAGTGGAACCATGGAGCTAAATCCCCGGCCTTCCTTGACTTTCACATGGGGGCACTGATACTTCCTATAGCAGATTTTTTGCAAAATTGCCTTCAAGTGTTCCCCCTCACCTCTTTTTACAGATCCCTTTGCAATGTGACTTTGAAATTTCTCTCTTCAGGAGATACTCCTTTACTCTTTGGGTTCAGTCTCTGGACCTATTTTGGCCAATAGAATGTAGGAGACACTGTCAGTTCTAAGACTGGGCCTTGAGACGTCTTGTAGCTTCTTCTCATTCTTTTGGACCCTCCCAGTTGTCCTGTAAACAAGCCTGGGCTAGCCTGCTTAAGGATACGAGACTGATAGAACAGGAACAAGTTGTTTAGCCAAGATTTTCCAATCCAGTCACCAGTGGATCACAGATGAATGAATAGGCTTAGTTGAGACCAGAAGAACCTTTCGCTGAGCCCAACCCAGCGTGTCAATCCATGAAATTATTAGCCAAATCGATGTTTGTTGCTTTAAGGGACTAAGTTTGGGGGATGTTTGTTACATTACATTGTTGTGGTGATTGATAATTGAAAAAAATGCATTCATACTTTATTTATTAATTATTTATATTTATTAATACTAGTGCTAACTGGTGTAGCAAACCAAAAATCTCAGTGGTTTAGCTTAATTAAAGTTTATTTCTCGCTCATGCAAACTTTTATAGGTTGGGGTCCTCCCCAAGACCTTCTCCAGAATCTATTCCTGAAACTTCCGCACCTGCAAAGGGGGTTTGCAAATCAAAAGAGGCACATCTCTTACCTTGGCAAGTGACACGTATAACTTCACTGGCCAGAATGTGGTCCTGCGACCCTGCTAACTGAGGGAGGTCAAGAAGGTGCCAAGAGGAGGAGACAGGTGGGAGAACACAAACACTGCTTCTGCCACATTTGCTCCTGGGCCGTTGAGGGGCGGCGTCAAGCGGATAATTAACATCTACGGAGAATCAACTCCAGGATTCAGAATGTAGCTCAGTAGTGAGGTCCCGGGTTAGTGAGTTAGATCCCCAGAACCCAGGAGAGCGGGGATCATACTCCTCAAACGCTTTAATGAAATTAGAAGGGGAGCAGTACTCCCAAAATTATTCCTGGAAGCAAGCATTATCTTGATTCCCCAATCAGAAAAGAACCCAGTGAAAAAAGGGAGGGCCGGGGATTTGGCTCAGTGGTTCTGCCGCCTGCTTCACAAGCGTAAGGTCCTGAGTTTGATCCCTGGTACCAAAAAAACAAAAACAAAAACAACAAAAAAAACCCCAAACCAAACAAAAAACCACCTAAAAACACAAACAACAAAACAAAAAAGGGAATCCCAGTTCAATCTCTTTAGTGAACATAGATACAAAAATCCTCACTAAGTTTGACAAGCAGAATGCAGAAAATCATCAAAAAGATCACACATCATGACCAAGCACAGTTCATTCTAGGGATACAAGGATGGTTCAACATAGGCAAATCTGTAAATGTAATAAATATACCACAGAAACATAAACAAGGGCAAAAATCACACGATCACCTCAATAGATGAAGAAAAGGCATTCGACAAAATCCAACATCCATGCATGATAAAAAACCTGAAGGAGATGGGATAGAAGGCTTTATCTCAGCCTGATAAAAGCCATCTATACTGAATCAAATGGCCAAACTTAATACTAAATGGAGAGAAGCAGAAACCTTTCCTTCTATAATCGGGAATAAGACAAGTACGCCAAGTATCATCACTCCTATTCAATACAGTTTTTGAAACATTAGCCAGAGCAATCAGGCAAGATAAAGAAATAAAAGAGAAATGGATTGAAAGGAAGAAGTTAAATTATCATTATTTGCAGATGACGTGATCCTCGACACAGAAGACTCCAAAAACCCCACCAGAAGGCTCCTAGAATTAATAACCAAATTTAGTGGCACGGCAGGGCATACAATGAAAAAATCAATAATGTCCCTCACCAATAATAAACTCACCAAGAGCAAAATTAGGGAAGCAGTACCTTTCACAGTAGCACGAAGAAAAATGAAATACTTAGGAATTAACCGAACCAAGGAAGTTAAGGACCTCTGCAATGAAAACTATAGGACCCTGAAAAAGGAGATTGAAGAGGACATCAGAAAATGGAAAGATATTTACTGCTCCTGGATAGGCAGAACCGATACAATCAAAATAGCTATACTTCCAAAGCTGTTATACAGATTTGATGGAATCCTAATCAAAATACCAATAGCATTCATCACAGAACTAGAAAAAAACAATCTTAAAATTCATATGGAACCGGAAAAGACCTAGAAGAGAAAAGCAGTTCTGGACAAGGACAAGGCAGGAGGCATCACAATCCTAGACTTCAAATTATAGTACTTAAAGTAGAGAGTAGGGTACAGTATTTCAAAGAGATAAACAAACACCAAAACTATGTATCAGTGGAACAGAGCAGAGAACGCAGCGACAAATTTAGGCACATTCAGCTACCTTATCTTTGACAAAGTGACCAGATACTTTTACTGGAGGAAAGATAACCTCTTAACAAATGGTGCTGGGAAAACTGGTTTTCCACATGCTGAAGACTGAATCTAGACCCACATCTCTCACTGTGCACTAACTAAAGTAAAATGGATCAAAGATCTAACTGTTGAAACAGAAACAATCTGCTGGATGACAAAACAGGTAAAACTCTTCAAGACATAGGCACGGGCAAAGACTTTCTGAACAGAGCCCCAGTTACACAAGGAACAATTCCAAGAATCAACACATGGGATCATATCAAATTAAAAAGCTTCTGCACAGCAAAGAAAACCATCAACAGACTGAATAGATAACCTACGGAATGGGAAAAAGGTTCTGACAGGTGCTCCTTGACAAAGGACTCGTGCCTAGAATATATAAAGAACTCAAAAAAGTTAGACCCCCCCAAGTTTAAAGACCCAATTAAAAAATGGGCATCTGAAATGAACAGACATTTCTTAGATGAGAAAGTACAAATGGCCAATAAATATATGAAAAAATGTTCAGCATTGCTGTTCATTCAAGAAATGCAAATTAAAACAATGCCAAGGGCTGCGGGTGTAACACAGTAGTGCCACGCCTGCCTGGCAAGTGCAAGATCCAGAGTTCAATTCCCAGTCCCGGAAAAACACCCAATATTTTATCTCACTCCAGAAAGAATAACTATCTTCAGGAAATCAAATGATAACAAATGCTGGAGAAGCTGTGGGAGAAAAAGGAATGCTTCTGCATTTCTGGTGGGAGTGTAGTCTCGTACAACCACTGAGGAAATCAGTGCGGAGACTTTTCAAAAAACTAGCGTTTAGAAATGCCATTTGACTCAGCTATTCCCCTTCTAGCTATCTTTCCAAAAGAGTTAAAGATATCATCTTAAGTGATATATGCATACTTATTTTTATAGCAGCACAATTCATAATAACAAAATATTAGAAGCAGACTTTACCATCAACAGATGAATGGATAAAAAAAATACAATATTTGTACACAATGGAGTATTACTCTGCCATGAAGAAAAACTTGAGTCATTTGTAGCAATGCCTGCACTCTGAGACCATAATGTTCAGTAAAATAAATCAGACACAAAAGCTTAAATACCACATGGTTTCTTTTACATGAGAAACACAGTATACAAATAAAGTATAAAATAAAAGATAGACAATAGGAAAGAGTGGATCCTTAGGATATGGGGAGAGAACTGAGTGCTGGGGAGAGGAAGATAACAGGGGAGGGAAATGAGATTTAACTGCCTTGCTGTTTGACACTCAGCAAGTTATTCAATTTTTCTGGCCCTCAATTTCCTCGTGAATAAAACAGGGGAGGTGTTGAGGGTATATCTTAGTGGCTGAGTGCTTGTCTGGGATGCCCAAGGCCTTGAGTTTTGTCTCTAGCACTGGAAATTGATTAAAAAAAAAAAAAAAAAGGGAAGAGGAATAGTTTTTACCTCATGGAATTGACAGCTGATCGTTTAGGGAGACTGCTTTTGCCAGAAGTTTATCTCAGATTCTGGAAGCACACAAGGGATCTAGCTAATAAGCCACCTACGAGAAGTTACCTTACCAAGGCCAACAGATTTGGCCAGGGCGCTTTATTATGTTTTGGGCAAATCCTGTCCCTTTTTCCCTATCTCTTGTGGTATAAATGATTTTATTAGTTAAGAGAAGAAAATATTTTCCCCAGTTGGATAGCTGTCACTCAACAAACCTTATAAGCACAAAGTTCTCAAAGACCTATGGCTGTGTTGCTGAGAGAGGTCTGAAATATCTTCATCATTGCTTTCTTTAGACTAAAGCTTGATTCTATAAAATGCATCCTCTTTGCCAACCCACCCCTAGGAATCCTCCACGGGGCAGAGGGCAGGATAAGAGGGTCCGACCTAATGGGCCCCAGCTGGGAAAAGGCCAAGGCCAGAACAGACCCTGCTGGGTGTGTGGTCTGAAAATCCTGAGGTTTTCCACCTACCCAGAAGGGGAGGTCCCCTCTCCCTCATTTAACCCATCCCTGAGTTTTCCACTGGAGCCAGAGGTCCATGCTCATGGACTCCCAGGCTGGAAGAGAAAAGATTCAACCAACAGACCCCCATATAAAGTTATCATTATAAGTTATAGTGAGATTTCTGTAGGAGCCACATAGCACTACAGGGACATGTACTGGTGCCTAATTTACATTCTTCTTCTTTAGTAATTTCGTCTGCTTTAAAAATTTTAAAATTGAGTAATAACAAAGCAGTTACTCTTATTATAGCCTTAAGGATGGAACCCAGGGCCTAGTGCATGCTAGGCAAGGGCTGTGCCACTCCTTCATTTTTTAACCTTTATTTGGAATTTCAGAATATCAAAGGGGTGTCTCTCAGGAGAGAATTATGTCTGGAACTGGAGGATAGAAAGAAAAAAGAAATTTGTAAACCGTGAGCTGAGTTGGTCGTAGGGTGGAGGTGGGGGTTGGGGTGTTAGGGTGAAGGCACAGGGAACAATCTCCACAAACTGATGGAGAACCAGTGTGAGTTTGGAGAGTGAAGAAACCGTGTTCGGATGAGAAGGGGGAAGGGGCGGGGACAGGTGGAAGTGTCCCCATGGGCAGGACCGGCTACATACTTTATGGGGCTGGGCACAAAATGAAAATGTGGGGTTCCTTCCTCAGAATTATTAAGAATTTCAAGATGAATGCAACAGAGCCCTATGCATCTGCACAGGTTGCAAACCCTTGAAGTCGGGCAGGAGGGACCGACGGAAGGGTTTTGAGCTGGAGGTACTAAGATCTGATTTGCATAAGCTTTATTTGCTGTCCTCGCTACACCACAGCTGAAAGGTGATTCCTGTCTGGTGACTTGCTCCATTTTCCTTTTAGCATGTTACTCCTCTCCTCAAGAACCACTAGTGGCTCCCACTTCCTATCAGATTTAACCCAAACTCCCCAACCAGACACTCAAAGCTTTAATAATCGCCCTTCATTGGATTCAGCTAGCTTAATGTCAATGTAGGCCATGTGCTGAATCCCAGAGACGATGAGCCGATCCAAGGACACTCAGCAGTTACAGAAAATAGTGCCGGATTTCAAGTCAGCACCGGTATCCAGTTCTCTTGGAAGTTGGCTCACCGAGCCATAGAGGAAGGTGCAATTTCACAGTATGTTTTGTATCTCCCATAGAGCACTGAGCGGTGTACGCAGTAGGTGCTTAATATGTGCCTGTGGAAGGGGCACGTCTTGGCCAGGGCCAGGGATGAGGGTCCCCAAGTCCAGAACGCAGTTAGCATTCTTCCTGATTCTTTCCCTCTAGGCGCTCACTAAGCCCTACCGCACCCAAGCCAGCAGGTCAGGTCCTGCCCATAGATGTGCTGTGTCTGGCCTGTACAGTGCTTAAAGATTTTATAGTTCATTGTTAACATTTAAGAATCAGGAAGTTTAGCCGGGTGTGGAGGAATACACCTGTAATTTCAGCACTTCGGGAGGCTGAAGCAGAAGGATCGCGAGTTTGAGCTCAGCCTGGGCAATTGAGTGATTGATCAAGACCCTGTATCAAAATAAAAAAATAAAGGGGTGGGGAATGTAGCTCAGTGTGAGGGCCCTGGGTTCATCCCCCAGGCGCGTGCATGTGGACACCCCCTCCCCCACAATCTCTCTACAGGAAAGTTCATATAGCAATCTGCATTTTTATTTCTCTTCAGTTTCAAACCTGGATCTCTGTTGCCCCAGAGGAACAGTTCCCTCCCACGCACGTTGCCCCAAGTCACGCAGTCCTAGTCCCCAGTGGAACGCTGCATTTTGGACCGTGAGTTAGGAGCACCTAGGTTACCTCCGAAGACTAATCAGAATCGCAGACCTGGCCAATCATGTGAATAACTCCTCCTTCTAGGGCGGGGCCAGGGAGGGCACTGTAGGGAGTTATTTTCCCCCAAGGATGACCTGATGGCTCACTTCTGAATACCTTAGGGCTTAATGTTCGCCAGGGATGCTTCACAGGTAAGCCCTGCTGCCTCCTCTGACCTGGCCTTTGCCGTTTTTTGTTTTTGTTTTTGTTTTCTGCCTAGACTGCTCTTTTCATATTTCCTTTCTGTTTGGCTCCTGATTACCATTCAGGTCTCGTTTCAAATGTCCCCCCTTTAGAAAGACGTTCCCAAAGCTCCCGAAAATTACTCTCCTCTCCCCATCATAACAGTTATTACTTGAAATGACTTATTTGTTGCCCTTGGTCTTCTGCTCCGCTGAGCTCTATGAAACCCGTGATGGAATCTGCACTCAGGCTCAACGCAGAGCCCCCGGGGCCCAGAGCAGAACCCGGAAGCCAGGAAGGGACTCGACCGTACAGACGCACACTTGCCGAACCAATGAACAACTGGATTCACAAAGATCTTTCCCAGGAGGATGGGTGTCAGCTGGGGTGGGTTGGCGCCAGCATTGGGTCAGGTGATTTGCAATTAGCAAGCAATGAATCCCTAGCTAATTGACAGTTGAGGGGCTGGGAGGAAAACGGAAGTCTGGAAAGGGAGTCCCAAGAGGGAGCCTCAGCTCTAACTGAGAAAATATTGACGGCAATGAAGAATCCCTTGGGTAGTCTCTGAAAGCGAGGTAATTGCAGATTTAAATTAGTAGCTCTCTAAAAAGGATTGGTTCCTTTAAGACCCAGGTGGGCCTAACAGGATTGTGGAGCGTGGGGCTGGAGGAACTGGATTGAAGTGAGGGGCTGGACTGAGGAGGAGTCACCTTTCTTCGTTTTTGGCGGCGGGGGGCAAATATTTTTGGGTATTACAATTTCTTTTGGCTGGTAGTGTAGCTCTAGCATGGCAATATCCAGGGTTTGAGCCCAAGTACTACAAAAACCACCAAGTTTCTTTTCGTAAATACCAGAAACCTCCTTGGATTACCCTGGGCAAAAATGGTGACTTTTTTTGAAGACCATCATCAGAAGAGTATCAAGACTGTAAGAATTCAGTCAGTCGTGGTGGCCATTGCTTGCGATTCTAGCACCCTGGGAGGCTGAGGCAGGAGGATCACAAGTTTGAACCCAGCCTGGGCAACTTAGTGACTTAATGAGACCCTCTCTTGAAATGAAGAAATAAGAAAGGGCTGGGGATGTAGTTCAGTGCAAAAGCCCTGGGTTCGATCCCCAGTGAATTAAAAAAAAAAAAAGATTGTAAAAATTTCAAGATAAGAAGCAGTCCTCAAATTTATGGTTATTTTAGTTCACTCAAAATTGTCTTCTGTAGTTCAGTGGTAGAGCACTTGCCTAGCTTATGGATTTGATCCCCCAGACTAAAAAACATTTTTTTTTTTCTGGAGGTAAGTGTTGTGACTTAGTGGTACAGTGCACGCTAGTTCTGTACTCAGTCCCAAGCACACATGCGTGCACGCATACACACCATGTAAGTTTATTGGTACATTTTCAGTATACATAATGTTCACATTCCTCCTGGGGAATTTGTACCTGCACATGATACGTCTTGATCAAAATCTAATGTTTGGTTTCCAGACCTGCTTCTCATTTGAAGTGGATTCCCAGGGGCTTGCTGGAAATGCAGTCTCAGGTCTCCCCTCTCGCTACTGAGCCAGGGTCTGTACAGTAGTCCCCACTTCTTTGCTTTTTGCAGTTTCAGTTGCCCATAATAAACCACTGTATGATGGGAAATTCCAGAAGTAAACGCTTCATAAGTTTAAATTAGGTGCCGTTCTGAATAGCGGATGAAATCTCTGGTGGTTCTGCTCTGTCGCCCACTGTGTGAATCCTGTGTTTGTTCAGCGTGTCTAGGCCATGTAGATCACTTAGTAGCCGCGGTCATCAGCTGTGATGGTATCACCGTCTCTGTGTTCAAGTAACTCTTGTTTTTCTTGGCAATGGCCCCTAAATTCAAGAGGAATGATGCTGGTAATTTTATCACAGTGTATTGATGTCTTTTTTCTATTTCAAGTGCTGCACACTTGTAATCGCTGCACTCAGGAGGCTGAGGCACGAGGATCGCCACAAATCTGAGGCCAGCCCAAACTACTTAGCAAGATTTTGTCTCTAAAAACAAAACAAAAAACCCCAACAATTGTTCTACTTCATTATTAGCTGTTAGTCTCTTAGTATGAATGAATGACTGATTATTCATTTTAGGAAATTGAATCCAGTGTCTTCACACTGAGCTATGTCCCCAGCCTTTTTTATTTTTATTTTCAAACAGGGTCTCACTAAGTCACTAAGTTTCCCAGCTTGGGCTCAAACTTGTGATCCTCCTGCCTCAGCCTCCCAGAGTGCTGGTGTCACAGGCATTCACCACCATGTCCAGCTTACTAATTTATATGCTAAACTTTATCATAGGACTGTATGTACAGTAGAAAAAAAAATACAAGGCTGGCCTCTATCTGTGGTTTCCACCTCCATAGGACCTTGGAATAGACTGTCTACAAAGAAGGACTACTGAATTTTTTGTTTGTTTGTTTTTTGAGTTAGGGTCTCACTATGTAGTTGAGACTGACCTGGAACTCACTGTGTAGCCCAGACTGGTCTTGAACTCACAGCGGTCCTCCTGCCTCAGCCTCCCGAGCGCTGGGATTATAGTCGTGTGCACCATGCTAGGCTGAATTTTTTCTTTTTCTTTTT
>NW_022900924.1:4762199-4786135 GCF_012274545.1 Fukomys damarensis | reverse complement strand
ATTTTTTTTTTTTTTTTTTTTTTTTTTTTTTTTTTTGTAGTAGGGATTGAGCTCAGGATGTTGTGCTTGTGAGGCCAGCATTAGCACCACTGAGCTAAATCCCTGGCCCAGAACTACTGAATTCTACCAAGAATCTCAGGGGATTCTTGGCTATTATAGTTTGGGTTAAGGGCCACAAGAATCCACTGAATGATTGGAGTAGGGTGTTTGCTCCCTAAACCCAAAGGTTCTTAGGCCTTCCAGGAAAGCTGTTTCCTTAGTCTTCAGCAGAAGATCATTCCCCAGAGTCTACTGGTAGAGGGCAATCAAATCAGCAGTCTTGAGTTGCTGCCAGGTGCTAGTTGGCTGGAGTCCAGCCTACAGCCCTTTTCATTTTTTGAGACAGGGTCTCGCTAATTTACTAAGCTGTCCAGACTGAATTTTTGATCTTCCTACCTCAGCCTCCCAGGGAGCTGGGATTATGAGGATGTGCCACCATGCTGGGCTATGAAGTTAATTTTAAGTGTGCCCCTGTTATATCTAAGCGAGATACAAAGTCTGTTCAGGCTTCTTCAATACGCCATGGGCTAACAGCATTGTTGGAGGAAGGCAAGACCTACTTCTCTCACTTATTTCTGCTGGAGGAGGAGGAGGGCTCTCCTGTCTGCCACCCACAGGTCCCAGGTATCACTTGGTGTCTTAAGGCGGCCCCAGAACTGCAGGCAGAAGCTCTAGAAGGAAAACGTCAGTCTCTACAGGACTCTTTGTGAGTCCAAAACTTACAAAATGACATCACACGTAAGTCTTGGCAAGAAAGATGAGGGAGTCATGCCAGTGAGGGCAGACAGAAGCTCGGGGGCACGGACAGGGGCAGGATGGAAGCAGAGACTGCAAACAGGCAGAGATGAAGCCAGAAGGAGAGTTAACAACCCCAGTTAATATTTCCAAACAGTTTCAGAAGTACGGCTCCCCCTTCTCTCCAGCAGCTCTGAGTAGTAAGATATGATGATACCAATTTTACAGATAAGCATCTTACGGCTGGGAAAGGTCATGAAAGCTGCACGAGAAGAAGCCATGCATCTTAGACCAGTGCTATTTCTCCTCGGCACACCCAAGCTCTGGAACCCCACAAGCTTGGAAAAGTGGCATGTGTTGCATAAAAGTGAAAAATGTACATTTGATAGCACTTTTTAAAACGAAGTACATAGTAAGTCACTGTCTCAAACAAACAAACAACAAAGGCAAACAAACGAAGTAAGAAACGTATACTTTTGCATATTTTCTTAAATATCTTCCCACAAGGTATTAATTACAAGGAACATTTCTTACAAGAAAGAACCCAACAGATATCTCCTTAACTATGTGACCAATGACTGGTAATAAATCAAATCGACAGAACGTAACCCCTGATCCGATGTAGTAAGAAGGGCATAACAGCACCTCTGTGCTGTCTTCACCAAAAGTGCATAACCTCAGTCTAGACGTGAAAAAAAAAAGCATAAGGCATTCAATAGGAGAATATTCTATGAAATAGCAGTGGGCCAGTATTCTTCAGAGGTCACAAGAGAAAAAGACCGAGGAACTGTCACAGATCACAGGGACTAAGAAGACATAACAAGGAAGTGCAGTGTAGGAGCCTGGGTAAGACCAAAAGAAAAACTTCTAGAATTCACATAAGGTCTGGGGGTCAGTTCGTAGTATCGTACCTGTGCTAGTTTTCTGGTTCTGATCACGGTGCTAAGGTTAGGTAGGACGTTCATATTAGGGGAGGCTAAGTGAAGGTGTAAGAAGAGTTTCAGAGAACTCTCTGAACGATTTTTGCAACTTTTCTAGAAGTTTAAAATTATTTCAAAATGAAGAGTGTTTACACAAAGACAGACCTCTGAGGTGATAGATGTGACAATTATAGCGCTCTGATCATTGCACAGTGTATATATGTATCGGAATGTCACACTGTGCCCCGTATGTGCAAGTACTATGTGCCCATTAAAATATGTTAACAAAACAAAAACCCAGCCCCTATAAAATATTTTATATGTGACTTCTATCTCAATTCTTAAAACCATAAAAAGCTTGAGAAAGAAGGCGTTAATACAAAGCTCCGTGGAGTGCCATCCCCTTCCCCGCAGGGCTCCGCGATGGCGTTTGGGATCCCTATGTTCCAGCTCATTCTCACCTTCAAGGCGCAACTCAAACGCCACCTCTTCCGAGACGCTTACTTGATTTCCCCAGCTACAAGGGCAGTCTTCCTTTGGAATGCCTACGACACTGTGTGTGTGGCCTCTGTAGACATCTGTGGTTATTGTCTACCCGCCTTCCCTGCTTAGCTCTGCTTCTTTCATTTTTTTCCCTCCACCTATGATCTTCTCATAGGAGCTGCCACATTATTACAGAGATAAGCACAGATGAGAAAAACGTGGGGTCGGGGGCAGATTACATGTGTTCTTGAAATTTTCTGTCTGCTACCTATCCCCAGAATCTGGTAGAACTTCCGTGGAATATTCATTTTCAAAAACTAAGGCAGGCGGAAGAACTTTATGGGGCTTTCTACCTAAAGATACTCAGCGAATATAGCTATTCTGAGTTACTTGCATGAATGTTTCTTCCTCACTCTTGTGAGAGTTACCAAATACTCACCTTAGATACAGCCCCCCAGCCCGCAGCTAGTGAGAAGGCTTGGACAATGTGGTGAGTTACACAGGTAGTCTATTTAAATTGCTAAATTCTGAGCTTAGTCCTTCTTATTAAATTTTATGAGATGATGACAACAGTTGAAAGTAGTAATTTCTTTTTCTTTTTCTTTACTGTTCTTGGACACGTGACAAAATGTTGTCAACTGCACTCCCCATTTTTGGAGGGAAGTTTACTGGGATGGGAGATGCCAGAGTCTGGGAGGTGCTGCCCAGGTGCCCATGGAGTGACTCCTCTGGGGCATGGCCCATGCCCAGCTCCCAGCAGAGTGCCTGGTAGGGTGGGAATCCAAAAACGAGATGAGCTAATGGGTTTAGAGAGCTGTTCTGGTCTCCTGCCCATAATGTTGAGATGATCTGTTTAGAACTGTTAAGCCTGTTCTTTCACCTCATTCTTTTATGATTTTCAAAGGATGTCCTATTTTTTTTTTTTTTTTTTTTTCTTATTTAAAACGCCCTTTTTTTTATTTTTTTTTTTTTTTTTTTTTTTTTTTTCCTTTTTTTTTTTTTTTTTTTTTTTACTTATTTGCAAAACGCCCTACTAGTTCTGCTCAACAGTGCCCCCCCCACCCCCGCACTGCTGGGCATCAAACTGAAGGCCTCACACATACTGTGCCAGTGCTTTACCACGGAGTACATCTACAGTCCTCTGTCTGATCGATCTTTCCTTCTCAGGTTCATTTTCTCTTTGTCTAGGGGAGAGAGGAGAGGTAAACCCCCACACCCATGTCAAAAACCAGCCCGCACGGCAAGGAGAGCACAGCAGTGGGATCGGACAGCACAGGGGTCCTCGCCTCGTCTTCTGGCTGATTGCCAAGTCTCAGCTAGTTTTACTTCTCTGAGCCTCACTTTCCCTAACTGCAAAATGGAGTTCTCTAGCCTACATTTTGTGCAAGACTATTGCAAGGGGCTGAGTGAGGCTTTGGCCACACTTTGGAGTGTGGAAGAGGGGAGAAGAGATGTCGGGTTTTGTTTCCCAGAAATGGTTGGGGATGTTGAAGGGACAATGGCCGAGTAACAGAAACGATAACATAGAGAGGTACAGGAAGTTGTAAGCTCTTCCTAGTTCTTTCTCTTTCTTGTACACAAGTCACCTCTCCGTGCCTCAATCTTTTCATCTGGAAATCCGGGTTTCACAGTCAGAAAGTAAGTTTTGAACACCTAACACGGGCAATGAAGGATGCCCAGTGTTAAAGTTACCTTTTGGCCCCTGGGTCTTCATCTTCAAGGGGTTTTCTGCTAGTCCAGAAGAATCGCCTCTGAGAGCTGGTGAGAGAGGAAGAGACTACAGATCGGGGAGACTACATCAACAAAGGCTTGAAGTAATCTGTGTTAGGGAACTGATCATGTTAAAGGACGCTGTGACGCCGCCTCACAGGCTGCATTCTCCTGGTACCTCTTGGCTCCTAAAATGACCTCATGCTGTTATCTCTGGTTTCCCTCCCCCCAAGGCCACAGTGGTCCAGGAAAGTTGAAACCTGTGTCTGCAGGACTGGGCCCATAAAAGCAATCTGGCCTGTGATAGGTTAAAAGTAGCTCACTCCTCATAAATAAGCACTAGCCCACCCCAAAACTGATAAAAGGACCTTCCTTCCTTTGTTCTTCTCTTCTCCTGCTTCTTCGTCCTCCTCTCTCTCTCTCTCTCTCTCTCTCTCTTGCTCTCTGCCTTCCTGCCTCCTGCTCGCCTCCCTACAGTAAAGATCTCCTGCCGGACCTCTCCGTGCGTGAGTGGCCTAATTGGGAAGGGGCACCCGAACCCCCTTTCAATTTGTAACTTACTGGCATAGATGAGAGACAAAAGTCAAATGTAGTTGTTTCATGGCAACAATAATTTTTTATTGTAGTAAGAATTATGTACAATAACATAAGTAGAGTTCTTATCATAGGCTAGAGCACAATAAAGTCAGCAGTGGTGTTTGTCAGTATCACTATTATTTTCCATGATAGGTAAATAAAATGGATCTAGAGATGGTGGTGCGTGCGTGTAACCCCAGCACTTGGGAGGCTGAGACAGGAGGATTGTAAGTTTAAGGCCAGCCTTGGCTGCACAGTGAGACCCTGTCTGTGGTTGGGGCGGGGAGAGATAAAAAGAAAAAGAAAAGAAAATGGAACTTTTAAGAAGTGGTGTTCTGGCCCGGAGTCACATTCTTATCACAGAGGGAGCTTGATTAAAACTTCTTGACTCTAGCTAGAGGCTTGGCTCTGAACCACTGTGCTTTCAGTCACCCCATCCGGGAGCCTCTGTTCCCGACCCTTGCTGCCTCCCTGACTCAGCTACTGTGGGTGGCCTCGCTCATGTGCGTGGGCAGTAGAGGGACTGAGAAGCCTCCCAGCTCCTTGAAAACCATATATAGCCAGACCTGGCCCTTCAGGGCCAGACCCTCAGGCGGGGCTACTGGCTGCTCATCTGGGCTGAGGGACTCTAATCCCTACTTAACTTCCTGGCTTTGCTCCAGAGAACTCTGGAAGAGGATCCATCCAGATACTGCTCCTCAAGATCTTGTTGGGCAAGATCCTGAAAGGAAACACGAGACCAATGTCTTTATCCGTGCTGCAGCCATTCCTCACTTCAAGCCTATGCTTACAAAGTCCCATCCACGCAGAGTCCTGTCTCTCTCGAGCTCTCACGTGACCCTCATGGCCCAGTGTGAGGCATCACTGGAGTTACTTTATGCCTTTGTTACCTTGAATAAGTCATGCACCCCATCCACCTACCCATCCACCTACCCATCCGTCAGCACTTACCCGCACCAGGCACTTTACGCTCAGCAGTGGCTCTTCTTTCTCCTCTATTTTCTTTTTATGGTACTGGGGTTTCAACCCGGGACCTCCACACTGAGCTACATCTCCAGTCATTTAAAATTAAAAAAAAAAAATTTGAAACAGGGTTTTGCTAAGTTGCTAAGTTGCCCAGGCTGACCTCAAACTTGTGATTCTCCTGTCCCAGCCTCCCAGAACGCTGGAACTACAGGTATGTGTCGCTATGTCTGGTTCAGATTCTTCTTTTAGCAGAACAGAAAACTCCTGGAAAATTGCAGACCCGGCTGTAAAAGATAACTGCTGAAACACTGTCCACATGTGTTACAGTCTGGATGTGTACCCCACAAGTTCACACGCTGAAACATAATCTGCAATGTGGTGGTATTAAGAAGTGGGGGTTTGGGGAGTGATTAAATCATGAGGGCTCCACCCTTGGGCTTTAGTGAACTTTAGGAAAGAGGCCTGAGGAAGCTTTGGCCCCCGCCCCCTTTTTTTTGGTACCGGGGATCGAATTTGGGACCTTGTGCTTGCAAGGCAGGCAGCAGAACCACTGAGCTAAATCCCCGGCCTGCCCTTTCTACCACTTGAGGGCACATAGAAGGTGCCATCTCTGAGGACTGTGTCCTCACCAGATACCAAATCTGCCAGCAACTTGATCTTGGACTCCCCAGCCTCCAGAACTGTGAGCAATGCATTTTGGTTCATTACAACTGATCCAGTCTAAAATATTTTTTATAGCAGCAGGAATGAACTAAGATAACAGGCCAAAGCTTGTCCTTATTACAGTCCCGGTGGGGTGCTGTCATTACCGTCCCACTGCACAGCTGTTAAGCCTTACTTTGAGAGAGGCAAAGTCCAAAAGACATCCAGCCAATACTTCCCAGCTCCCAGGGGAAGGCGGAACCACACCAAGGCTCGAGCCTTGGGTGAGGGCAGAGACTACTTCTCTTTCAGTATTTGGCTCCCAAATAGTCTGCTTACCCAGAACCTTTCCAGTTTGGAGGCAGCCATCCCTCACTCACCTTATCCTTTCTCTAGCCACTCTGTGATTTGATATGGCCTGATACTCATCAGGGTGTCTAGGAGAGGATTCATTCTTTCCCTGTCCCCCAACCCCATCTAAGACTTTCAGGATGTCCGTCCCAGCTCAGAGCCAACAAAGTCCTTTTCACCTTTGCCAGAACCCTACTGGTCAAGCAGGGATGGTCTTTCCCATGGTTCAGAGGGGGGAAATTGAGGCCTCAGCACTGCCCAAGGACATATGCCCTATCAGGAGGGAGCCCATGAGCTTGGAATCTCTTGCTTCAGGGCACTGAGCGTGGACTTGACTGCTAGATCTTTCCTGAAGGCAAAGTATGAAACACTTGAGTCCAACAGATTCCAGCTTTGTTAATAACCAGTTGTGTGGCCTTGGAGAAGTCGTGCCACTCCACTGAACCTCAGCCTCCTCCTCGGAAAAACAGAGACAGTGCTAGTACCTGTTTGAGATGTGCTGAGAGGATGAAATGCAACAACACTTGTGAAGCACTTTGGACAGTGCCTGGAACACGGAGGGTGCTCTGTCAGTGAGGTGATTAGTGTAGAACATCAGATCTGGAGACTTGTGCGCGCCCAGGGTAATAATATTGTGTAACATTTCTTTATCATCCCTATTGCCAGGCACTTTCATCTGGATGACATCCCTGTAAGCTTGTGCCATTTTACAGGTGTGGAAATGGAGGCTCAGAGAGAGAGACTGACTTGTTCTGGTTCCCTGCCCAGCAAGAGGAAGGTCGGGGCTCGAACTCAAGTCTGTCTCCATGACCCCAGCGCTGCTGTGTCGTGCCGGATTCTCCAACCCTATCTTGGTAAGGCCCAGAGAGGCAAAGGGAGTAACTTTGGGCCCTACAGCAGTTGGGGGTAGGTCATAGAACCCTGGGGAGGGCTTTTACTTCCAGGAAGCTCCTGATGGGTCTGGATAATTCTACTGCCTTGAGGTTAAGACGAAGCCTGACCGATCCAGTCACAGTCCTTGGAAGGGTCCCGGGGTCTGGTTATCAGTCCCAAGCTGGCCATCAGATCCCATCCTCCCCAGACACTCCCAGTCCCCATTTTACTCTGTTACCAGGCCTTCCCTACCCGCTGCTTTAAAGCAAGGGCCCCCGCTTTTATATCAGCTGAACCTTCTCCAAAGAAAACTCATCAGGGCCCACGAAGCAGCCAGCAGGGGAGGAGGCTGCCCTGGAATGTTGGAAGGGGGTCACCAAGATGTTTGTGAGCAGCCAGCAGAGAACCGTGTAAAGAAATGTGAGCAGCTACCTTTTTTGGGGAAGTTAAAACTCCATCTGTGGGAAAAGATCCACACAAGTTCAGAGGCTCAGGCCTCAGTTTCCCATCATCCACCTCCACAGCTTTTATAGGATGTGAATAACTTCAGCTGTGGTTTTGACAACTGTTGGTTGTGTAGCTGCTGTGCCAGCCAGTGAAATGGCTGCTGGGGACACAGAGGACAGAGCTTAGTCTTTTCCCCAGGAACTGCCATTTTAGGAGAAGGGTCATGAAGTCCCTTTATATGGAGGGGCAAATGCCTCGAGCTCACCTCTCCTGGTCAACATTCTTGGGCCTGGAAGCATTTCAGAATTCAGAAACTGGTTTTAGATTTTAAAAGGTGTTCCAATGGGGCCCACCTAAGAATAATGCTATGGTTAGAAACGTTTTGTGTTCTTTTTGTTTTGAGATAGGGTCTCACTATTTGCCTAGGCTGCTCTGGAACTCCTGGGCTAAAGCAATACTCCTGCCTCAGCCTCCTGAATAGATGGAACTATTCAGCTCACACTACCACTGCTGGCTTCAGAGTACGGCCTTTAAGTGGAACATGTAGACTCTCATAGCCAAAGTTCATTCAGGTGAGGTTTTGCCCCTAAATGGGTTTTTCTTTGAGCAGAAAGCTTTTGGTTATCTGGATTTTCTGGACTGTGGAGGTGCAGATAGGAGATTAAAGTCTCAATTCCTTGTCACACTGCACAGATGAGAGTCAGGGTCCAGAAGTCACATACACAAGGCCTCAAAGCAAGCAAAAGGTGTGTTTGTGTGGGGGGATGCAGTTCTCAGTGACTTCAGATTCAGGGCTCGACACCAAGCGGGAACTGGACCCGAGAGAGGCAGGGCTGGGGTGGAGGAGGCTCTGTGGCCAAACCTCAGCGGCCCACACACTACTCCTGCCAGGAAGGAGTTAAACCAGAGCTGGGCCCCAGCCAGACCTCTGCACTGCGGCTCCACACAGGGCCTGCCTGTCTGGAGCCTGTTTACCAGCTGTGCTTGCCTCACTAGCTCCGTCGTGCAGTGCAAACACACTCACATTCCTCGGTCATGAGAAACTCACAATTGCCTACGGTGACATCATGCCCAGCCAGGAGGCTCTTGCCAGCCTTCCTCCTGCCCCAAGTCAGAGCTGTTTAATTAGCACCTTTAACTGGAACTCTATCTTATAAAAACCAACTGGAGAGGCTTAGCTGATGTGGGTGATGAGGATGTGTGTGTGTGTGTGTGTGTGTGTTTTAAGGGATAAAAATAGCCCATCTGGTACTCCTTTTTGGGTATTTGTGAGTACAGTGTATTAACGCACCATTGTTTATATTAAATCTAAGTTGCCACACTGGACATTTTCCTCAGAATTTAGCTTGCAGATAAGATGAGAAGAAATCACCCACGTCCTTTTGTTCCCTCTGGTGTTTCTTCTGGGAGAAAGACAAGTCGAGGCCAAGTACAAGGGCCCTGGGAGATGATGTAGACCAATGTTTCAGTGGACAGCCAAGGAAAGAGAGGCCCAGAGAGGGGAAGACTGTGCCCGAGGTCACGCAGCGGAGCTCAAAGTTCCCACAGTTCCCAATGTATTTTTCAGCAAGGTACTTTGGCTTTGTGAGTTCTTTTTCAGAATGTTGGAAAGAGAAGAGCTTCTGGTTAAAGCTTCCTGGCTTTTTTTTTTTGTACCTGGGATCAAACGCAGGACCTTGCGCTTTCCAGGCAGGCAGCAGAACTACTGAGCTAAATCCCTGGCCCCTGGCTGTTTTATTATTTTTTTTAACCCAAGGTCTTTCACATGCTCAGCATGCACTGTCCTACTGAGCTCCGCTCTCAGCCCCTCTAGCTGTTTTCTGAGTTGAAGGTAGACAAGATGGTGGTACTGATTCTGGCAATCGATGATGTAAAGTTAGTAGGGGAGCAGAGCAGAGTAAATAGGACCAGAGGAGACCTCAGCCTCACTGGGCTTGATGTCCCAACTCCTTCTCTGACCCGAGATTGATCTGGGATTTGAGATATCTGCTCCTCCCATAATCAGTCCTTTGCTCCCTCTTTCCAAGAAGTCCCATCCCCCACTGACTTCCTCTTATGACCACTGAAGACTAATTGCCTAACTAGATGTAGCCAATAAAAATACAAAACATGGGTGTGATGGTTCGTGCCCCTAATCCCAGCACTTCAGGAGGCTGAGGCAAGAGGATTACAAATTAGAGCCTAGTCTGGGCAATTGAGTGAGAACTTGTCTCAAAACAACAACGACAAAAAGAAGCCAGGAGTGGTGGTGCAGGCCTGTAATCCCAGCACTTGGGAGGCTGAGGCAGGAGGATCGCTGTGAGTTTGAGACCAGCCTGGACTACATAGTGAATTCCAAGTCAGTCTCAACTACGCAGTGAGACCCTGTCTCAAACAAACAAAATAAAAAAATAGAGAAGGGGCGGAGGATGTACTTCAGTGTGAAATCCTACGCTCAGTCCCCAGTACCACAAAACAAACAGAAACAGTGAAATTTGACTTCAGGTAAATAAATTATCTTTTCAGAACAGCATGTCCCATAGAATATTAGGACGCATATTTACCCGGGCTCTATTTTTCTTCTCTTTTATCGTCTCCATTGTGGGGCACTGTAGCCCACTTTCCCAGCAGCCTTCCTTCTCCTTTCTCGCTAACTAAACCCCGAGTTTGTCTGGGGTGGCAGTGTGTCCCGGATGATGAGTAATGATAGGTCTAAGCAGGTCGTCACAATCCTGTCCTCCTTTTGCTCTCCCAGGCTCCCTGCCATCAGGGAGGACCTGAGGGTTTTAAAAATATGTACCTGGCAGTTCTCTGACATTTTGCCTTTCAAAAGAATCATCCCTTCCCTTTGGATGTAGGCTGGACTTAGAGACTCACTTCAAAGAGCAACTTCTGTGGCAATTTATAAAAGCCATTGTTGCTTCTGAGCCTCAGCTCGCCAGTGTGGACGCAGCTCTAGTCTGAGTCAAGCTTTCAGATGACTACAGTGCGAGCCAACATTTTGTGACTTCACCACAAGTTAGAGATATGTTTATGTCAGTCATAGTTTTTGTTTTGTTTTCTGGGGTAAGGTCTTGCTGTGTTGTTTGGCTGGTCTCAAACTCCTGGGCTCAAGTGATCCTTCTGACTCAGCTTCCCAAGTAGGTGGGAGTACAAGCACACATCATATTTTAAAATTTTCTGTATTTTATGATTTCTTTTTTATTTACTTTTTGCATGGGGAGGAGGGCTTTCTGGTTGAGGAGAACTTGCCTAGAGACAATAAACAACTTCATAGTAAGCCTATCTTTCATATACATACCAACGAATCTCAGGCATTCCCTAGAACCTTTTATCTAACCTCATTCTGCCCTATGCCAACCAAGGGCCAGGTACCAACTACAGACATCCTCTACACCTCCAGAGCCCCTGAAATTATTCAAACTAGCCAATCCTAAACCTTGTCCCATGGAAACCCCAATAAAGTTTGTGGCCTATGCTTCTTTCTGTCTCCTAACTGACACCAGTGCTTTCCCCTTTGGCCCTGAATGGCACACTGTGCCTCCCGTTTCTAGGGGAACCATCAGTAACATTAAATTTTTCTTTCAGTGGTATTTACTTTTCTGTGTTGTCACTCAGTCACCTTTATAAATTAAGATCTGGGCACAAATCAGCTCAGAGATGTTGAGCTAGAAGTACCCAATTAAACTATTCCTGGATGGATACCAGACCCACAAAAAGAATCAGAGATAGCCAGGTGTGATGGCACACACCTGTAATCCCAGCACTCAGGAGGCTGAGGCAGGGGGATGGAGGCCAGCCTAGGCTATGTAGTGAGTTTAGGGCCAGTCTGAACTACATAGGGAGACCCTGTTTCAAAACAAAAACCAAAAAACCCCCCCAAACAAAACAACCCCCCCAAACAACAACAACAAAAAACAAACAAACCCAAAAAGTAGGAGAGATAATAAATGTTTAAAGTTGTTTAAGCAATTAGGCCTTGGGTAACTTGTTTTACCGTAATGGATAACTAATAATTCCAACAACAACAATAATAATATATCATGTGGCTTGTGGTAATAAGGGAAAGGCATAAAGAGAAGTATGCAGGAATGCTTCTAGAAAGCTTTTAAGATCAAATAATTAGAAGGGAGGGGAGAGCTCAGTGTATGGAAATTGTGGCCACCTTGGGACCCCGTGGCATTGAAATGTAAGAATAGAGGTGTGATAAAGTAGGATGAACATGTATCTTTCATGACATTATTGAGCTGGAGGGCCAACCCTGTGATCTAGAGCTTCCAGATTTGTAGGTAAGCAAACAATCCATGTCCTTGTTATTTAACACACTATATTTTGCAACTGGCAACCTAAAATATCCCTAAACTGATACACCCAACATGCACTGTGACATTTCACATAAGTGGGACACCATGCATAACTTTACTTATCTAAAATCTGAAAAGAAGTTAAAAGGACAACTGGAAAAAAAATGCCACAAGCCCATACCAGCACTTTCTCTCAGGCGAGCTTTTTCTGGCCTTCATTCACAGCCTCTTTACCTTTTCTTTAGACACAGTTACATCAAGCTTTCTAGAGTGCTTTCCTAGAAGACATCAGGTTGGAAATGAAATTCAATGTGGTAGTCAAAATCATCCACCATGTGCAAAGCACCCAGTATCCATACACGCGATCCAACTGGCCGCTGTGCGGTAGAGACGGGAACAAGAGAGAAGAGGGAAACAGGAAAGGTGGCCAGCGAGTGAGAATTTATTAAGAAAATATATATTTAGCAATATTTTTTCCATGGAAAATTCCATCTACGGGACAAACTACTCTAACCCTTTAAGAGCCTCTACTGTTGGTTTCCAAAACACACAGAATACTTATCTCCCTTGACTTCCTGAATCTCTTAAAAGTGTTCTCAAGTGAAATACAGTGCCAAGCCCCGTTCCAAGTCCTGAAGAGATGCAGAGTCCAGTAATTCAAAGGTGACCCGAAGCTCCATTACTCCATGTCTTTACTGCACAGATAGGAGCCTAAGGCGGGACAACCTAAAGAGGCAGTCAACTGTCGGTAGAATAGAACTAGAACCCTGAACTCTGATCTTTCCCTTCCTCCAGGCAGTGAAGCAAGTGACATGGATTCTCTCCAACCACCTAAGTATTTCGTTTTATGAAGAGATGAGTTTTGACCTGGTGCTGCTATAAGCTTCCTCAGTCAGGAAGCTCTGCCTGTCCAGGATTTCCTGTGTGTGGGAAAGAAACAGGATGAGCAGATTAATCCTCCATGGCTTTTAAAAAAAAAAGTACATGAGGCCCTCCTTCTGGTAAGTCTGCAGGATCCCTGGCCAAGATGACCGCTCACTGACATGTGTTTTGTGTGTTTCTAAACAGTTTTTTACAAGGATGATTGAGCCAGGGGTTTAGCTCATTGGTTCCACTGCCTGTCTTGTAAGCACAAGGACTTGAGTTCGATCCCTGGTACCAAAAAAAAAAAAAAAAAAAAAAGAAAAGGATGATTGAGCTGTTCATGGTGTTGGTACCTGCCTATAACCCTAGTTACTTGGGAGGCTAACACAAGACTACAACTTCAAGGCCAGCCTAGGTAACACAGTCAGACCCTGTTACACACACACACACACACACACACACACACACACACACACACACACATGCGGGGGGATTGAGGAGGACCTTTTGTGTACAAGGCTGTGCATGGTAGGAAAGAAGAGTACAGATCACTGCCCGGACCCTGGGGCACATCCTGAGTTTGGGTACTCCCGGAAACAGATCCCAAGATGAATACAAACGTGCAACTCATTTATATGGGAGGTGATCCCGGGGAATACCTGTAGGGGGTAGGGAGGTGAGACAGGGAGACAGTGTTATGTGGACTCAGTTATTTCAGTGGTCAGTTGGAGCTCATCCTGTGTGGGGAACTGTCAGAGACGGTATAGAGTGTGAGTCAGCAAGGCCGACCAAGGAACAAAGGATCGGGGGCCTCTGCCTGTCCGTTCCTCACCCTTCACTGGTGGAGGTTGCTTCTGGAGCTGTCCGCATGTCCCACTTACTAGACAGTGCGGAGACAGAGTTAGGAGTATTCAAAGAGCTGTTGGTGGTAGAGGTAGTTGTCAGGGGGATATGGGTGGTGGCGTTCCAGGGCTCCCCACTGATTAGTTTTACATTCACAGGAAAGGGCAGACACAGGCCCAGGAGACTTGCCTCTCCCTCCCTGGGTACGGAGGTAGAGGTCGTGTGCACGGTGAGGCTTTTGCCTGTCCAGTCCCCCACCCCTTCCCTTGTTGAAGAATCACCCTGCCTCACTACAGCAGTCTGCTAGTTCATGTGAATATCCACATACCCCTTCAACACTCAGCTGGACCATGGTTCCAAGCCTCCCTTGCAGTTATGAGGGACCATGTGACTAATTCCAGCCAATAAAAATGTGATCAGAAGATATGTGTAGCACTCCCTGGTTTGGCCCATGAAGCCCAACAGATCACTCACTGTACTTTCTCTATTTCCCTTTCTTTAGTGACTTTGGAAACAACATCTTCAATGATGAAATGTTTTCAGTGGTACTTTGGAAGAAGACAACGTCACACAATAACTATACAAATCATTAGTGTTAATTGTGGTTAGTTTTAAGAGGGAAGACATTAAGGTTCTTTTACCACTTTGCCTTGTGATACAGGCAGAGGAATGGGCTGGAGCAAAGTCCCTGAGGCAGCAAGAAGGAATCCTAGAGAAACCATCTCTGCTGGACCTGGTGGCACGTGCCTTTAATCCCAGCACTCAGGAGTCTGAGGCAGGAGGATCATTGCAAGTTTGAAGCCAGCCTGGGCTATGGAGTGAGTTCAATACCAGCCTGCGCTACAAAGTAAGACCCCATCATAAAAACCAAAATCAAACCAACCAAACAACAACAAAACTCAAAATATCTCTCCTGGGGTAATGAGCAAGGAAAAGTGAAAGCGCTACACATAATCCTGAAAAAGATTCATGGGTTTTCCTGAGGAATTGCAGGGGTATGGGCCAGACACTGCCCCCACACACTCACTGTCTTCTCTGGGGGCAGAGTGCCACTTTGATTATAATCAGGAGGGGTGAGCCTAGAAACTCAGCAGAATTTGGAGTGTGTGTGTGTGTGTGTGTGTGTGTGTGTGTGCAGCCTGGATAGATGTGGAGTTCAGGGCTCCTCATGCCTGGAGCCCTCTGTTTCCTGGTCTGTGGTGAGGGAAGGGATTTTCTGTCTCCCAGCTACAGCCCAGTCTCACTTCTTGGGTCCAGTGGCATGAATTCCATGAGTTTTGAAATTGTGTGGCTCAGACCTTCTGATGGGCTGGGTACTTTTCATCCTAGACAAATGACTCTCCCTCCAATATCAGTGCAGCAGGCTCTTCTGGTGGGCCAACCTGGGAACTTGGCCCCATTGTTTTGTTAAACCTCAAGGAAGTGACTTGATAATAAGCTGTTGGGTAGAGCTGCTGGCCTGACCTCCTCGGGGGCTGCCCCTTGCCTGCCCCACCTTCCTCCCCCAGAGTGCTGTCCCCTCAGGAAGTGGTCTGACACAGCTGCATCCGTGGGAAGGCCTGGCCCCCCCACCTCGCCCTCCACCCTGCTAAGGCCACAGGAAATGACCCTCTAGCAGCCATCAGCTGCGATCCAGAGGACAATGACAGAAGGACGGAAGGCCATTTGTCCCAACAAATTTTTCCCCTTGGGTGAATGCCAACTGCTGGATATACAAAACTGAAGACCCAGTGGGAAAACGTTTTTTTAAAAAAACAGAAAAGCAATCTTATGGGTGTTAGCCAAGTTCTGAGGCTTTGAGGGATTTTGTTTGTTTGTGCGTGTGTGCGTGTTTGTGTGTTTAAAACACAGATCAGGCTCAGAGAATCAGAGAATCTAAGGTTTGGAAGGCAAGTCATCCCTCCCACACAGAAGACCCCTGTGATTCCTCTCTTCGCGTGGTTAAGCCTCACCCCTCTAACACTGTACCCTGTAAAAATGTTCACTATTTTTCATTGGTTGCTTCATTCAGTTCAGAGTTGACTCAGAAGGTCTAGTTTTGACTGTATTTCAACGAATACCGTAGCTACAAATATCACTGGCTATCAGAGCAGGAGGTCAGTTGATAAGGATTCATTCGCACATTTATTTATGCATGAGGGCAACGGGACTCAGAAGAAATGGTGATTCAGGTTATGGACACAGAGACACAAAAGGCTGAATGAAGGAGGAAGTGGGGGTGCATTTCTCCGTACCCACTCCTCCAAATGGGGCTCGGAGGTGTGAATGAATATACTGTGTTGGAAATGGAAGAGAAATTCGCTTCCCACTTTTAGGGCCCCTATGGGGGACATGGACTTGCTTTTTATCTGGGACCACAGAGAGGAGACTGTGGTTGCTAAATGTGGGTGTGAAGGGCTACTGGGGGGAGCGAGGTTTTTCAAGAGGTTGCTGTGGAGGTTTTGGATGCCATACGTGCTAGACCTGCTAAACTTTCCTCCACAGGCAACACAGACTAGTCAGAATGATGATTCTGCAAGACCCGTTGTAAGTGCCTAGAGCCTAGAGGGTATGGCCTTCTAAATTCCACTTTTCTCTCGCCACAGCAGAACATCCCAGGACGCTTCCAGCAATCACAGCTGCCTGGGCCCCACCCTTAGAAGAATCTGATTCTCGGTAAATACACGGGGGGCTTGGGCCTCTGCTTTTTTACGCACTCCTTGTAGGTTCTCTTCAAATGCCCAGTTGGACGGTCCCTGGGGCTCAGAGACGCGAAGGCATTTGTTTGCTGGAGCTCTGCAGGTGGCAGAGAGGGAACTGGAACACGGTTAGCCGGTCCCTTCGTGTTTCCCTGCTTCATTGACCCTCCCTCCCTGCCTTCTCTCCAGTGTTATTTTCTCCCGGATGCTGAAACCAGGCCGTGGCTGGAATCGCCCCCTTTTCTGTCCTCACCCCCCCATCCCCAGCCTCAAAGGTCAGGTACGTCCCAGCCTCCCTCAGCCGTGTCCATTTATGGCTCTGTTGTTCCAAAATGTGGCCAAATTTATAAACTCCCCTTTCCTGGAGACATGAGACACTTTGTACGGAGCTCAGTTTGGGGGTGGAGCTGTGAGCCTTGCCTGAGGCTGGACTTCAGCCCGGGCCCTGGCCCAGTGATTTCTGGCGTGGAATGGGCCTCGGTTTCCCCACCTATAGAACAAAAGGACTGGACCAGATCATTTCTTAAGCCCTTAACTCTAGACACATTGAGTTTACTGCTTAAAAGTGTTAACTCCTAAACTTATGGGCCCAATGATTACAAAAGAAGGTGTGTGGGGATGAACTAGCCACAGCCCCAGCCCAGTGGTGGCGAACCTATGGTATGTGCCACAGCCAGCTGCTTAGTATCATTGAAAGCTCTAAAAGGTTTGCCATCACCTAGCCCCTCTGCTTTGTATTGTCTTTTTTCTCTTTCTGGGTTGAGTTTTAATTAAATCTATTTTTAAAATATTTTTTGCTGTGCTAGTGTTGAACCCAGGTCCCTGGTGTGGTAGTCAAGGGTTGTGCTCCTAAGCTGTACCTGCCACGCTGTTTCCTCTTTTTTCCTTTTCCTCCCTCTCTCCTTCCTTCCCTCCTCCTGATTTCTTGTCCTTTCTTTTCCTTCCTTCCTTCTTTGTGGTACTGGGGATGGAATCTAGGGCCTAGAACATGCTAGGTATGCACTCCACCACTAAGCTACATTTCCGATTTTTTCTTACTTAAAAAAATAATCCAAGGAATTGACTTTCATTATCAAGCAAAAGTTTCTCTTCTCAGCTACTCATTTCTACTCCCCTCCTCAAAAGTGGGCTTTATGAAGAGTGTGGAGCTGAGCTTTTATAACAGGCTACTTTATCTATATCTATATATATATATCTGTATCTACATCTATTCATGTTTATGTAGAGGGTGTTAATCTTTTTTCCCCCCATATCCACCTCATCCTGTTTTTGTGTGTGTGGTACTGAGGATTGAACAGGGCTTTCACACTAAGTTACATCCCCCGAAGCCCTGCCCCTTTATTTTTTATTTTGAGACAAGGTCTTGCTAAATTGTCCAGTCTGGGCTTGAACTTGGAATCCTCCTGTCTCAGTCTCCCCCCGTAGTGCTGGAATTACAAACGTGTGCTACCACACCTGACTGAATCTCATTTTTAAAAATAAATACTTTGCCAGGCATGATGGTGTACACCTATAATCCCATTACTTGGGAGGTTGAGGCAGGAGAATTTCCAAGAACTTAAGGCCAGTCTGGGCTACATAGTCAGTTCAAGGCCAGCCTGAACAAGATCCCTCCTTAACAAAACAACAACAACAACAACAACAACACTCAATAAACAAAGAAACAAACAAACCCCTTTGCCTGGCCAGGTGTAGTAATGCACGCCTGCAGTCCCAGAACTGGAGAAGTCAAAGCAGAAGGATCCAAAGTTTGAGACCAGCCCGGGCAACAGTGAGACCATGTCTCAAAATCGAATATAAAAAGGGTTGGGAACATTACTCAGTGGTAGAGTGCTTGCCTATCAGGTGTGAGGCCCTGGGTTCAATTCTCAATACCAGAAAAAAGAAAAAGAAAAAGAAAACACTCTGACTGAGGCATATACTTACATAAAATCTACCTATTGTGAATGTACAGTAAGTACAATGATTTTTAGCAAGTTTATAAAATTGAGCCAGTATGACGACAATCCAGTTTTAGAACATTTATAATATTTTTACTCCTTCAACAAGTGCCTGTTTTTGAGTCAATCCCCAGTCCATCTCCAAGTCTGGCAACCACTGGTACCCTTTTTGTCTCTATGAATTTTCTCTTTCTAGATATCTTTCTATCAATGTAATCATACAGTATGTGGTCTTTTCCATCTGATTTCTCTTATTAATATAACTATTTGGAGATTTGTCCATGTTGTAGAGTGTATCGATAGTTTTGTTGTTGTTGTTGTTATTGTTGGCTCTGTTTTCTTTCTTTTTTTTTTTGGTACTGGGGATCGAACTTAGGACCCTGCGTTTGCGAGATAAGTGTGGTACCATGGAGCTAAATCCCCGGGTCCACTGTTTTCTTTTTTTGAGACAGGATTTTGCTATATTTTCCAGGCTGGTCTCAAACTCCTGAGCTCAAGCAATTCTCCTGCCTCAGCCTTCTGAGTAGCTAGGACTACAGGTATGTACCATAGACCACAGGTATGAATTATTCAGCTAAGTAGTTCATTCTTTCATTTTGTTTTTGTTTTCTGAGACAGGATCTTACTGTGTAGTTGAGACTGATCTGGAACTTACTATGTAGCCCAGGCTGGTTTTGAACTCACAGCGATCCTCCTGCCTCAGCCTCCCGAGTGCTGGGATTACAGGTGTGCGCCACCACGCCCGGCTGTTCATTCTTTCATTGTTAATGAATATTCCACATCTGGACATACTGCAGTTTACTTGTCCATTTAGGAGTTCGTGGCTATTGGGCTACTAGACATGACATTGATGCAAGCTTTCTTCTACAAGTCTTTGTGTAAACATGCATTCTCATTTCTTTTTGACAGCCACCTCAACCCTACCCCTTTCTTTTTTTTCCTTTCCTTTCCTTTTCTTTTGGTACTGGGGTTAAACTTGGGACCTTGCACTTGCCAGGCAGGTGGCTGCATCACTGAGCTAAATCCCCGGCCCTCGTCCCTACACTTTTAAAATGCCGTGACATCTTTCATTGGAAGGACACGCTCTGATGTCGAAACCCCTCAATTGACACTTAGGGTGTGGCCAAGTTTTCACTCACAAATGCTGCCATTTTGAGATTTTTCGTCATCTGTCTTTAAGAGCTTTTGCAAGGAGAGAGATGGCTGGGTCACAGAGTATGTGACTTTTGTATTTGTTGTACTGTTGCCCAATCATCCCCCATGGGCGGCAGGGGGGTGGGGAGTGGGAATTGTAAATATAGGGAATGGCTGAGAAAAGTTAATTCTGGGGAACAGTCCCCAGGGGGTCGTAGTCCCAAGATGGCAGAGGCCAGGCAAGAACGAGAGGCCTGAGGAGAGATTAGAATTCTCCCTTCTCATCTTCTCCTTTGCAGGCCTGCAGCAATGAGCTCTGTCCCTGTTAAGTGTCCGAGTAAAGGCTGCCCATCCTCTTGGCGGAGGCTGCAAAGGACGTCTTAGAGCCCAGCTTTGCCAGGTGTGGTGGTCCATGCCTGGGAAGCTAAGGCAGGAGGATGGCAAGTTCGAGCCCAGCCTGGGCAACTTAGTGGCTTCTTAAGACCCTGTCCCCCAACCAAAATTAAGCAAAGAACAAAACAAAACAAAACAGGACCAGGGTTAGAGCTCTAACTCAAAAGTGCTGAGTTCAATTCCTAGTACTTGGGTAGGCAAGGTAAGTTTTGCTGCTGGGTTTCTTGGTTTAAGCCCCGGCTCTGCCATTTCCTTACGCTGTGACGCTGGTCAAGGGAATTCAGCAGCCTGGGTGCGCATCTCAGTTCTCTCAGATGTAAATCAGGCAGGACTGCAGCTCCCATTCTCTTTGGGAGAGGTCGGTGACATCATGCAGCCGATCAGCTGTTAGATCTGTGATTGTGACTCCTTTAGTCCCATGACCACGGGGACCCCAGGAACGGGACAGGAGACAGTGAAATGGGCTCAGCAGTTTCCCTGGAAGGAATCCCTTCAACAACTCTGCTGGCCTGGGACTTACACCCAGCCTCTCCCCATTTCCAGTCATGTGAGTCCTCCATACGGAGGTAACAGTACCAGCTACACAGGGCTGTTGGGCAGCAACCATAAGTTCAGTTGCCTGTGACAGAAAACTCCAAAACAATAGTGGCTCATCCAAGAGAGACACTTCTCTCTTATGTAAAAGAAGTCCAGAGTTGCTCAGATGAGCTGTCCAGGCATACCACAACAGTTCTACGGAGTTGTTAGGGGTTTATTTCCCAGCTCTTTAAGTCACGGTCGGTGGCTATGATTCTTGTCCTTATGATCCAGTACGGGAGCCAGAGATCCAGCCATCACATCTGTATTCAGAAAGCAGAACAGCAAAGGAAGAGACAAGTGGGCAAGAGTATGAACTCAGCTCTTTCAAAAGGGTTTTCTCAACTGGCTGTATCAGTTGCAAGGCAGAAAGGGCCAGATATTAGGTAGAGAGGAACAGCTCTGTCTGGCCCTTCCCGTCTCTAGGTAACCATTATAAGGACCGCAACACTGCAGATTTTATCTTGCCTGTTCTAGAACTTTATACAAATGCCATCACAAAGGACATTTTCCTGTATTTGGCTTATTTCATTCAACGTTATGTTTTTTCTTTAAACCACCCCACCCCTCTAGAAGGAACATTTACCAACAGGAGGTATTCATCAACTCATCAAAGTCTTTCATTTCTTCCATTGCTGAGTTCCTCATTCTTTTTTTTTTTTTTTTTTTTTTTTTTTGGTACTGGGGATTGAACTTGGGACTTTGCACATGCCAGGCAGGCAGTGTCACCACTGAGCTAAATTCCTGGCCCTCTCATTCCTATTTCTTGAGCTCCTACTGTGTGCTGGCACTTGGCCAAATATAGTTACCTAGGGCAAAAGACTCCCAAGGTGTCTTCTGACTCAAATCTATCTTCTGACAGTGGTGACAGCCCTACTCTAAACATCCCCCAATGAAATAGCTTTGATCTTAAATGTCCCTCAAAGGCCCGTATGTTAAAGGTTTGGCCCCCAGGTTGTGTTGCTATTGGGAGGCAGAACTTTTAAGAGGTGGGGCCTAGTGAGAGGTGTTTAGGTCATTTGTGTCGTGCCCTTGAAGGGTATTGAGGGACTTGGTCCCTTTTCGGTCTTCCAATTTGATTTCCAGCCACAGGTTGAGCACTTTTGTCTTGATATGGGCTGCCACTATGGTGAACTAGCTTAGGCCCAAAGCAAGGAGGCTAACAGAACACAGACCAGAACCCCCAAAACTGTGAGCGAAGACAAAATTTCTCTTGTTATACGTTGATTATCTCAGGTATTTGCTATAGTGATGGAAAGCTGACTAACACATCCAGCATTGAGTAGAATTTCCAGTAGACAGAGGCCCATGTAGATGAGGGATGAGCAGCTTAGGCCCTGGTGTCCACAGATGAGAATCTAGTAGGCACTCAACATAGTGGCTGCTGCTATTTCCTTGGCCCAGGAATACTGTATAGCCCTTCTGCCTTGCCTTCCCTTCCCCTCCTCTGTCTCTTTCTTCTTTCTTTCTTTCTTAGGATTGAAACCAGGGCCTTCACCCAGCAAATTAAAAGATTTAAAAAAGTTTTTGAGACGGGGCCTTGCTGAGTTGCCCAGGCTGGGCTCGGACTTGTGATCCTCCTACCTCAGATTCTCAGTGTGCTAGAATTACAGGTGTGCGCCACCCTGCCTGGCTGCTTCCTCTTTTCTAATGCTGTGCTAGTCCTATAAGATAGGTTGGAAAAGGATGCTCAGAGAGGCGAGGTAAGTTGCCTGAAAATGCACAGCTCATCAGTGGCTGAGACTGGATTCAGGTCTATTGAATATCAAGCCTGGGCTTTCATCTTTTTGGCCTTCTGGCCTCTCCTCTAAGCCTTAAACTATAAAAGGAGAGCCCAGAATCCCCATGGACAAAGGGTGCACATTTTATTGTCTTATCACATTTCTTGTACTTTTAGAGGTCAACTCAGGATGCTTTCTTGGTTTCGACTCTTAACTGTTTCATCTTAAAATCAGATTATGTGAAGAAAAGTATAAATCACTAGTATCTCCGCTCGGGAGGCTGAGGCAGGAGGATCGCTGTGAGTTCAAGACCAGCCTGGGCTACATAGTGAGTTCCAGGTCAGTCTCAACTACACAGTGAGAAAAACAAAAACAACATCAACAACAACAACAAAAAATCACCAGTATCTCCCTTCCACCCCTACCCTGGCCTAAATGGACTTATTGCCCTTTGTGCCCTTCCAAGGGGTCCTCCTAGACCCCACTCTGTGCTGCTGTGAAGTGAGTGAGTCCAAATAGCAGCATTTTTTAAAGTGACTTTTCCAAGCAATGAGCCTGAGATTACACATCTGGGCAGCGGTTACTGATGTTCTGAGTCACCCGATTCGTTCCCGTGAGTGAATGAGACTTTCAGTTTAACCGCTGCCTTTTAAAGGGTCCGTGTTTCAGTTTTTCCAAATATATCCAAGTCTCATAGAGAGGGGGAAAATGTGGCTCAAAGAAAAAGTGAAGTTTTCTTCATGGGTGCAAAACATTTTCCAGGGAAGAAAATATGTAAATCCTATGATATAATTGCATAGGTTTAAAAAAAAAATTTTTTTTTCCGTGGATACATCCTTTCTCAGAGGCTACTTAAATTAAATTGAGGTTAAACGTACAAAATGCTGAAAGTGGAGCTTGTGGGATGGGAGGAGGAGGGAGGAAGGTCACTGTAGTAGGGTTTCCTCTCGTTCCCTCGCCACCCTCTTCTCTACGAGGCTGCCCCTGAGTGTACGTAGAGTGTCCCCGTATCAGACCCCGGAAAAAGCCCTGGCTCAGGAAGTCAGGACCCTGAGCCTGAGTTCCACGGCCATTTTTTCCTACTTTGTGACCTCAGGAAGGTTGGCCGTATTCTCTGGGACGGTTTCTTACCTGGGCAATGGCGCGACTGGACTGGACTAAACACAGTTGTGCCCTTGTATCTGGAGAACTGATTCTAGCATTAGCCTCTCCCATACGCGGACCCTAAAATTTGTGCATGCTTAAGAGCTTTCTTTTTTAAAAAATTATTTTTTTGGGACATTTAATGTGTACAGTATGACATTCGTTGTTGGAAAACTGTACCTTTATATAATTAATCTTGGTTCTTATTTTTCTCCATTTCCCTGCCCACCCTTCAACCCCTCCCTCTCTCCCTGTCTACAAAGAACACCTTTCTATAAAATGCCACAGTATTTGCGTAGAACCTATGTATATCCTCCCATTAATTTGAAACCATCTCTAGATTACTTATAATAACCCAGCACAATACAAACAGTTGTTGTATTGTTTAGGGAATAATGACAAGATAAAAATCTGTACATGTTCAATAAAGATGCACCCCTCCTTTTTGCAGTAGTAGGGATTGAGCCCAGGGTCTTCACACTGAGCTGCATCTTCAGCAGGGCTGGGGATTTAGCTCAGTGGTTCCACTGCCTGACTTGCAAGCTCAAGGACCTGAGTTCTATCCCCAGTACCAACAACAACAACAAAAAGAATTCTATTCAGCCCTTTTAAAAATTAT
>NW_022900924.1:4756716-4762182 GCF_012274545.1 Fukomys damarensis | reverse complement strand
TATTTTTTAGTTTTTTGAGACAGGGTCTTCACTGTGTAGTTGAGACTGACCTGGAACTCACTATGTAGCCCAGGCTGATCTTGAACTCACAGCGATCCTCCTGCCTCAGCCTCCCGAGTTCTGGGATTACAGGCGTGCACCACCATGCCCTGCTAAAATTATTATTTTTTAAAAACTTTTTAAGACAGGGTCTTGCTAAGTCTCTAAGTTTCCCAGGCTGGGTTTGAACTTGTGATCCTTCTGTCTCAGCCTCCCAGAGTATTGGGATTACAGGTACACGTCACTATGACTAGCTTCACCCCAGTATTTCTGTCTCTCTCTCTCTCTCTCTCTCTCTCTCTCTCTCTCTCTCTCTCTCTCTCTCCCTCTCTCCCTCTCTCTCCCTCTCTCTCCCTCTCTCATCTCACTTTGTAGCTCAGGCTGGCCTTGAACTCACTTTGTGCTCTACGCTGGCCTTGGACTCATGGTGATCTTTCTGCTTCACTCTTTTGCCCCCAGTATTTTCTATTCAAGGTCTTGAGTCCTTGAATGTTGAACCTGAAGATATGGATGGCTAACTGTGTTTCTTAATTCCTTTTGAACTCTGAGATTCTGTGTGCTTTGGGGAAAAACTGAGTCAACAGGGGAAACTATTTGAAATGTATACTATTGGAAATAAGAAATGATTTCTCTCGTTTGAGATGATCTGGTAACAAAAGAT
Source organism: Fukomys damarensis (assembly GCF_012274545.1). Classification (NCBI taxonomy): domain Eukaryota; kingdom Metazoa; phylum Chordata; class Mammalia; order Rodentia; family Bathyergidae; genus Fukomys; species Fukomys damarensis. The sequence continues at coordinate 4,761,482 of NW_022900924.1, read as the reverse complement.
TGCTTCTTAATTTATTTAACAAATAGAGGTACTGTGAACCGCTCAGAATGAATGGACAAAATGACCGAGGGATTGGATTTGTTTATTCTGTTATGAGCAAGTTGCTTAAAGATCCCCTGCTGTCTCATGTGTGTGATTGTTGGTATCCCATCCCCTATGAAAAGTATTAAGTAATGAAATGTAAAACTGAACACTAATATAGACAGTGAGTAACAATAGAGTCTTATTGGGTTTCTTTTTTGGTTTTGGTTTTGGTGGTGCTGGAGTCTAACCCAGGGCTTCCTGAATGTTAGGCAAGTGCTTGACAGCACTGAGTTAAACCCTCAGCCCAAAATATTTTTAGAAAATCCAACGCATACAGCTGGGACGACCACTGGGCTTGCTTGGCATAGACAGAGATTTTCTGGGAGGCAAGATTTTCAGTACCAAAGCCAGGAAAGTTCTAGGCAAACTGGGATGAATTGGTTACCCTACATATAGCGCTTACTATGCACGGACACTGTTCCAAACGTTTTTCACAGACTGTTTCAATCTGCACCACAGCCCTATTTGTTTGGTACTATTATTGTCTCAATTTTATAGGCCCTTAGGGGAATCTGGGGCTCAGAGAGGTTAAGTGTCTTTTCAAGGACACACAGTTGTTCAGAGGCAGAGCTGGGATGAAAACCCACTCAAAACTTCGACTCCACCACGCCTGTAATCTCAGTGCTCCAGAGGCTGTGGCAGAAGGGTCATGAGTTCAAGACCAGGCTAGGCTGCCTAGCAAGTTTGAAGCCAGCCTGGACTACTTAGTGATACCTTTCCTCCAAAAACCCCCAAACAAACAAACAAACAAATGCCAAAAAACCTATGCAGGCTTGGCTTCATAGCTGGGCTGGTAACAGTTATAACACCTCATCTTGCTCCTAAATTGTGCCTTAGGTAAATCACACAGCCATGGCCAGCCTGTGACCAAGGTCAGCTGAGTCCGCAGGAGACCCAGGGATGGATCTCTGATACTAAGGGATCCTGAGCTTCTCTGAGCCCTGGCTTCCTGGTCACTGAAATGACCAAGCTGTTCTGGAATACGGTTTCTCTAGCTTTTAGTTTAAAAAAATTTTTTTAAAAAGCAGTAGAACTTGTCAGATAAATTTTCTAGGACCTCAATATATAAAACAGACCTTAGTCCCAAAGTTTATATCTTCAGCATTTAGATGGAAATTCTTCCTCATGTGCAGAATTCTTTAAACTCCAATTTCTAGCCTGAAGCTTCCAGAAGTAGAGTGTGAAAGCTTGTGAAATGATGATTCTTTCAGGACCTTTTGGACTTTAAAATTAAATTTATTTAATTCAAACATTTCATTTGTTCATGCTGCAAAAATGTTTATGCTTGAGTTGCGTATAATTTGCCAGGAGACGGGCTAGACCAGTGTTGTTCCATTGTGTCACTATCGTCATTCGGGGCTGGATAATTCCCTGTGGTGTTCTTTGCTTGGTAAGATGTTTAAAAGCATTCCTGACCTCTGCTTGCATCTCCCCAATTATGACAGTCCAAAATGTCTTTAGACATTGCCAAATATCATCTGAGAGTAAAAGTCAACTCTGGATAAGATTTGCTGACCCAGACTAAAAAACAAAACAAAACAACAAAAACTCTCATTTTATGACCTCATCTTCCCTGGGGATAAGGAGAAAACAAATGTATTGAAAAAAAAAGGAAAGAAATAATCAGCTAATGATAAATGTACGATAAATATAGAATGGGATGATAAGACAGGCTGTTGCTTGGAGGGTTCCTTCAGATTGGGTGATCAGCAAAGGCTGAGGGGCAAGATAAGCTTAGCTTGTATAAGAATCAGGATAGGGCTGGGGATTTAGCTCAGTGGTTCCGCCACTGGCCTTGCAAATGCAAGGTTCCCAGTTCAATCCCTGGTGCCTAAAAAATAAAAATAAAAACAAAAACAAGCATTATATAAAAAAAGAAAGAATCAGGATGAAGGCCAATGTGGCAGGAAGACTGAAGATTAGGGCAGAGAAGGGAAAGGTAAACCAGGGTTGGGGAAGTAGGGGGAGAAAAAGAAAAGTAGGGAAAGAAGGATCAGATCATTAAGGGTCTCGTGGATCAGAGGAGGGAGGTTGGATTTGGATTTCATTTCATTTGTTTGGTTATTTATTTATTATCTTTTGTGGTGCTGGGGATTGAACCCTGGGCTGTAGAACTGAGCTACATCCCCAGCCCTTTTGTTTTGGTTTTTATTTTGAGGCAGGATCTTGCTAAATTGTCCAGCTGGACTTAAACTTATGATCCTCCTGCCTTAGTCTGCAGAGTAGCTGGGATTACAGTTTGCGCTATCATGTCCAGCTCAGGTTTAAGTGTTAAAAATATGAGCATTTACTACATGCTGAGTCTTGACCTACATGCTGGGAGTACAAATGGCAGTAAGATAATTTACTTATGAACCCGCAACGGATGTGGCAATTAATTCTACGTGGGGTCAGTCAGGTAAGGCTTCATAATAGAGATGATATTGGAGTTCACCTTGAAGAATGAATCCATCATGCAGAAAAAAGTGAGCAATGGGAATTGCCTATACAAGTGATTCTCTGTAAACCGTGAGATCGCTCACCTCTGGATCCTGTCCCTAGTGATGCTGAGACCAAGGTTCTGCACTTAGCCAGCACGGTAATGGTTCTGATGTTGGCAGAAGCAGCCCTGCTTTGAGAATGGTGCCATTTGTGCCGCTTTTCTAGTGGGGTGTGAGTGTCTCATCAGGGGTTACTCCAGTTGGACAGCATTCACCAAAGACCTTTCTCCTTCCTGGTTTTCTTTCCTGAGGATTGAGCACAAGGCCTTCACACAGCCCCAGCCCTTTTAAAAAATTGTAATTAAATAATTAATTTATTTGTTCATTGATTTTTTGAGATGGGGTCTTATTACGTACTCAGGCTGGGCTTGAACTCATTGTGTAGTTTAGGCCTGAACGCAATTATCCTCTTGTCTCAGCCCCCCGAGTGCTGGGATAATGGTTGTGCACTGCTACATCTGACTTTCTTTTTTATTAAAAAATGTTTTTTTTGAGACAGGGACTTGCTATGTAGTTTAGCCTGGCCTTAAACTCACTATGTAGTTCAGGTTGGCCATCCTCCTGCCTCAGCCTCCCAAGTGCTGGGATTACAGGCGTGTGCCACCACGCCTGGTTTATATTTAATTTTGAGACAGGGTCTCCGTAAGTCCTTAAATTGCCTACGATGGGCTCAAACTTGTGAACCTCCTGCTTCAGCCTCCCAGAATATATGTGGGGTTATAGATGTGTGCCCCCATGCCAGGCTACTGAGGGACTTTTCTGTGGCAGGGTCCAGGGATACAAGAAAAAGGCAGAAGGACTCAGTTTCTGCCTCTGTGTGTCTCCATTTACCCCCTTTTTCACTCAGAAAAGGGACACGTAAAGGAGACGAGGGACTCCCACAAGGTTACCCAGCTTAGGGAGGTCCGTGTACTTGGATACTGAACCCTGGCTTAGCGATTCCCAGTGCACTGCTCTCCCCAGTCCTCCGCTGCTGCACTGAGGGTGTTTTTCCCTGGAGAAGATCCCTGCTCATGTCGTCCATGGAGCCAGCACCCAACAATTGGAAAAACCGCTCTGACTCACACCAGACGGAGACACAAGAAGCTGATCAGGCCAGTTGCCAGAAGGGCTAGAGAGCAGAATACACACGAGGCATCACACATCAGGCCGTGAATGCGTAAGTTCCCCAACTTGCTTTCCTTCCAATATGTCACACGTGGAGTCGAAGGAAAAGAAAATCCCACAAAAAATGTGCAGACTGCAGGAAATATGTTAGCAGCCATTGGCTGTGTGGACAGGGGCTCTTGCCAGACAGAGTAGGCTGGTGTGAGGCAGGCACCAGGGATAAGAGTGAACCTGACTGCTGGAAGCCAGACAAGGAGCCTCCTTTCCTTTTGCCAGGGGATATTTTTGTGCTGAGAATCCCCTCCCGGTGGTAATAATGGGAAGCACATAATTGTGTAAACTTGTAATCAAATAAGTATCTTATTGTATTAGTGGTAATTGTGTAAGGGACTAAGGTAAAAAGATAAACATGAAATAGGACAGTCAAGTGAGTGTGTGATTGTGTTAGTGGGTTGAAAGTGCAAGCATGTAAGATGTATATGTGTAAGAGAAGATAAGCATGAAAGGCCTGAGTTTGATCCCCAGTACCAAAAAAAAAAAAAAAGAAGAAAAGAAAAAAGAAAAAAGATAAGCATGTATCACGTAAGCAGGGCAATACATTAACAGGTGAGGGTATAAGCATGTAGGTGGGTCGAGTGTAATCACACAGGCAGAAAGGCCTTAAATAAGCAAACATGAAGGCAGATCGTCATCTCAATGTGTAAACAGGTAAGCATGCAAGCATGTGAGTGTTTGGCCAGCGTCCAATCATCATTTTGGCCTGAAATATATTAGAGTGACAACATTTAGAGGGGCCTTAGATCATTTGGAATTTATTTCTACTCACTATAGTGCTAGGCAGGGCATACAAAGTTCCAGCATGTCAGTGTGCTATAGGGCTAGTTCCCATAGTAGCCTTGGTGTTCATGTATAAGGATAAATGCTTTTTTTCCTACCAACTAATTACTCTATGTGTCTTAGAGGAAGACTTAAAACTGGCCCTCCAAACTCATTATTTTATCAGGGTCATTATTTCTTAGGACAAGTTCAGATGGGTAATATGTGCATTTGAGATTTTATTTATTTATTTATTTATTTATTTATTTATTTATTTAT
>NW_022900924.1:4733236-4756255 GCF_012274545.1 Fukomys damarensis | reverse complement strand
TGAGACAGGGTCTCACTATGTAATTGAGACTGACCTGGAACTCACTATGTAGCCCAGGCTGGTCTCAAACTCACAGTGATCCTCCTGCCTCAGCCTCCCAAGTGCTGGGATTACAGGTGTGCGTCACCATGCCCGGCTTATTTGAGATTTTAAAAAGTAAACTGGTCCACTTCACAACTGGAGCCCCTGTGGGCAGTTTGGTTTTGCTGGCAGCAATGAAAGCAGTGACTTCTTGGGTCATCACAGCCTCTGTTCTACAACCAGTACACTGGAGGTGGGAAGGTTGGGTATGGTAGCTCTGTCCAACTGCAGTGGAAATAGCAGAAGATTCCTGTGTTTCCCTGTTCTTCACTCAGTAGCAGAGGGAGACCAGGCCCAGATGATTCTGCTTGTCCTTACTCCCACAGAAGGTCCTCAGCAGGTGACACAGAACAGCATCTTGTCCCCAAATTTGCCACTAACAAAGATTTAGGAAGAGCCTCACTATCACTAGGGGAATGAAAATGGCTGGGTATGCTGGAACATCCCTATAATCCCAGCATTCTAGGAGGCTGAGGTAGGAAGATTGAAAGTTAGCCCATCTGGTACCTTAGTGACTTAGCAAGATCCTGTCTCAAATTAAAAATTTTTTTTAAAAAGGCCTTGGTTCAATCCCTGGTACTGAATGAAGCAGATCAGAAGGGCACTGTAAGGGCTCCAAAAACACAACTGTCTTTGGAACTGAAGTCCATAATAGTAGGCCAGAACTTATACCTAAACACAGTTACTATCTGCCAAAATATGAGATTTCAATAGGATCAAGAGTTTCAGGAAGATGGAGGAGTGGTGAGCAGCAGTGAGAGCCTCTCTAAGATTTTGTGTCCTGACACTGGACTATAGCAACGGAGGAAGAGAAGGAGGGAGATGGGTCCCTGTCACCCACGAAGGTGACAATTGAAGGTGAGAATTGAAGACCACAGGGAAGGTGAAGAGAGAGACTTTAGCAGAGAGGATGGAGGTAGCAAGCAGCATGCTCTCCCAGAGCCCGGACTCTCAGTGTGGGAATAATGGGCTGAACCTGCAGATACATGGTGACTACTGGCAACCCCAGAAACCGTCAAAGAGAAACACCCCAGTGGAAGGGAGCAGTGGACTGAAGTGGCTAGTGAGTCATCCAGGTTCAGATGTCACCCAGGAGAGGGTGATTGGCCAGTAGCCCTCTAGGAGAGGGGCCAACTGATCTGAGAACTCAGAACAGTGACAGGCTGACCATATCTAGTGGTTCCCAGTGTCTCAGTGTGGGTGCTGAGTTCAAGTCAGCAGGAAGTCAGGGACTGGAGCTCAAGCCAGCAGGTGGCACATAGACTGTTGACAGCTCAAGGACTCTAGTTCCAGCTTCATAGCCAGAAACTGGCCTGAACTTCAGAAGAACTACAGGGACAGCCTGGCTGAGATTATCTACTACTTCACCATGAAACTTAGTTGGCTTGCTGGGATTAACCAGTTTGGCTCTGGAATCTGTTTGCCCATGTTGCTTACCAGTGACAGCAAAGACACACCTTGAATCAGTCATATTCTTTCTCCTTTTTGGTTCTTATTTTATTTTGTTTTTTTTTCTTGATTGTTTGATTGATTTCTAGCTTTTCCTATTATTCTGTTCTTGTTTTTATTTTTTACTTTTATCTTTCCCACATCTCTTCTTCACCAGTTTCCTAAAGTTTGAACTCCAGCCTTGCCTCTGATCTCTTCCTCTCCTTCTATTTCTGTTTTCTTCCCCAACTCCTTTTAAATCTTCTCTCCCACCAGGGTAAAATCTCCATATTAAGGGCTTATTCATTGCATTCAATTTTTGGATTTGTTCTAGATTTTGTTATATAATCAAAAAATCTAGTTCATATGGTTACAGGTAGCAAATTAGTACCACCGTTTTTCATTTTCTCTTTTATTGAGTTTATTCATACTTTTAAAGTAACAGATTGTCATTTTCTAGGCTGCATTTCATGCTATTGTTATTGTTGATTGTACTGCTTTAGCCAAAGTGACATAATTCTGATTACTGGTTGTTCCTCCTGGTAAACCAAGACTGAGATTGCCTAAGGGTCTTAAAAAAAAAATCAACCTATGGGCCATTGCCAAAGAACTGGTGGCTGGGCCATATAGGCAGAAACTTCTCGTTACCAATAGACTGAAGAGGTAGGATCTTGCAAAAGACTCAAAACCCAAAAGCCAGCTACATCTGGAAGACACTTCTAAAAAGTAGTCATTTCCTAAGAGTTCTAAGTACTAGCAATAAAGCTACTTGCCATATGCAATTTACAAGCATCAACCCAGGAGTCAAACCTCAAAAAAAAAAAAAAAAAGAGTTTTTGAAGACGCTTAAACATGATGCACCTCTGCCTAGACTTTCAGCTCACCAAAGGCAAACCCTAGGGTCGATGAGGTGGAATGATCCAAAAGCCCCCACCTGGACTCTGAAGTGGTTACAACAGAAGTAACAAAGAAGATGAATGAGGCTCTAGAAAAAAATCAAAGCAGAAATAATTTCCTAGGTAACTACAGAGATGGTGACTAGAATGAAAGTAGAGCAGATAAAGATTAAAAAAAAAATAGAGGAGCTCAGGAGCATGATGGAAATCATGAACACCCAGCATAGGAAAGAAGTGGACACCACAAACACTCAGCATAGGAAAGAAATGAAATCCCTGAAACATATTTAAACAGAGATCCAGGAGATTAAAAACTCATTGAAGCGCCAGGAGGGCCTGCTTGGGCCCAGTCTGTGGGACAGGTAGCCACGCCCTCTCCTGCCAGGCTGCCGCCATCTCTCCAGTGCCAGGAAGGTAGCCATGTGGGCACCTCTGACCCCCCCCAAGCCCCTTCCCCCACACTCTCAGACCTCCTGATTGTGCCAGTCTTTGGACCCACTCTGCAGAGGCAGAGGTGGTCATAAAGGGTATTTTTCTGAGTTCCCAACTTTGAACATCTTTAAAGAAAGGGCCTGGGAAACCTGTAGTAGAACTGTCTGGAGTTCAACCATTCAGGAGGTCGGGAACTCAATCTGGACCTTGCAGCCCAAGGTCAGTCTGCGTCATGGGGTTGTGGCATCAGCTAGCTGAGATCAGGGGTCTTGGTTCTGCACATGGCTGTGCATGTTGTATATTATGACAGCAGAGATATAGTCTGAAAGAGGCCCTTCAAATCCATTTTTTTCTTTCTTTTCCTCATTCCACCCTGCAAATTCTTTTTTTCTGTCCTCTTTCTCCAACCCAGTCTCTTGCTCTACCATATTATGCCTCATCTCCCTTTCTGTTTCTGCTACTGCCCTGACTCAGATTTCTTCTTTTATCATTTTTTCTCTTTTCTTTATGTTCTTTTCTTCTGTCATTCTACCTCACACAGGGGTCAGTGGTTTCAAGGGAAAGTGAGCCCCCATTACTGTTAAGGGGCTATATTCTTGTCCTTATACTTCTACTCTGTCTATCCCTTTTGAATTTAACAGTTTTCAGAATATTGTGTGGTCATTCTATGTCCTCTGGCTTCACTTGAAATCTTCTCCAATTCTTTTACTTATCTACTCCTCTCATCCTAGCTCTATCTGAGCCCCCATCCTAAATGGTAAATATACTACATTGAAAAGTTTGTTCACTGCAGACATGTTTTGGACTGCTTCTTGATTTCAATTAATTTCACATGGTTTAAGGGTGATAGGCTAGTGACTACCACAGTGGTCAGTTTCCAAGTTCTGCTTGATCATATTGTGTTGCTGATTGTATCAGTTGAGAAAAAGGATTGTGGTTGATTTGATGAGCTGTTTTCTCTGATATTATGAAGATGAGAATGTCTATGGGCTGTTAGAGAACCAGAAGCTAGGGTGTAACGATTTGGGTGATAACCCAGAGATTAAACCAAGGACAGCCCGACAACAAAAATAAAAATGAGAATACACTTAAGCAAGACACAAAGACAGACTTCCAGTTCACCATAGCAAGCAGTAGGGCAAATGAGGATGCAAAGGCTGATAGTGAACCACCAGGACACCCTGAACTCAAAGCACAGGAAGTAACAAAACAGATCAATCAGGCTCTAGCAAAATTCAAAACAGAAATAATTTCCCAGACAACCATAGAGATGGTGAGCAAAATGAGTCATGATTCAAGACTCTAGAACAGAAACTGACAAAAAAATAGACAAGCTCAGGACCATGATAGAAGCCATGAAGGCCTAGCATAAGAAAGAAATGGAAACAATGAATGCCCAACATAGGAAAGAAATGAAATCCATAAAACAGATTCAAACAGATATCCAGGAGATTAAACACTCCATTGAAAGTGTACGCAACAAAATAAAAGAATGAGAAGATAGAATCTCAGATATAGAAGATAAGATTGCAGTCAGTGACTGTGAAAAGAGAGGTCTCTTAAAAACAGCAGGGAATCATGAGAAATCAATCCAACAACTCCTAGATGATGCAAAGAAGAATAACATAAGACTGATAGGAATCCATGAAGTAGCAGGAGAAAATACAAATGACTTTAAAAAGCTGTTCACAGAATTAATGACAGAAAACTTCCCAAACAGAGGGGAAGAATGTGACATTCAGATAAGTGAGGCATATAGGACCCCAACTGAGGGAATCATGAGAAATCAATCCAACAACTCCTAGATGATGCAAAGAAGAATAACATAAGACTGATAGGAATCCATGAAGTAGCAGGAGAAAATACAAATGACTTTAAAAAGCTGTTCACAGAATTAATGACAGAAAACTTCCCAAACAGAGGGGAAGAATGTGACATTCAGATAAGTGAGGCATATAGGACCCCAACTGGCCACAATCAAAAAAATCTACACCTAGACATATAATAATCAAGATCCCAGAAACCCAGCAGAAGGACAAAATACTACAAGCAGTTAAGAGAAAAGAAACAAATCACATGCAAAGAAGCCCATAATGATCCCAGAAACCCAGCAGAAGGACAAAATACTACAAGCAGTTAAGAGAAAAGAAACAAATCACATGCAAAGGAAAGCCCATCAGAATCACAGCAGACTTTGCAACACAAACCCTTAGGTCAAGGAGAGCCTGATGTGAGGTATTTCAAGTCCTAAAAGAAAATAACCTCCAACCTAGACTGATGTATCCTGCAAAACTCTCTTTCAAAATGGACGGGGAAATAAGACACTTCCACAACAAAGAACACCTGAGAAACTACACTAATACCAAACCAGCACTACAAGCAATTCTAAACAATATCCTAGAAAAAGACAATGAAGGTAACAACACCATGAGGCCCAACAGAGCAAATCAAATAGGCAAGGCAAGAAACTAAAAGGAGAAGGCAAAAAAGTAAAAAAAGTCAACAAAAGGCCAATAACATGACAATAGCAAGTCAGTATATATCAGTTATAACCATAAATGTCAATGGCCTCAACTCACCAATCAAGAGAAACAGACTGGCAGAATGGATTAAGAAGCAAAATCCAACAATATGTTGTATACAAGAAACACTTAGTGCAAAAAGAAGCCCACAGACTGAAAGTGAAAGGATGGAAAACAATTCTCCATGTGACAGGAGAAAAAAGCAGGGGTAGCAATCTTATTTGCAAGATAAATTTTAAACCAAAACTGATTAAAAGAGACAAATAAGGCCTCTACATCCTTGTAAAGGGAACAATTCAAGAGGAAGAGATGACAATCATAAACATATATGCACCAAATATTAACACCCCAACTATATAAAAGAAATATTAAGTAACATGAAAAACCAAATAAGCACTAATACAATTGTACTGGGGGATCTAAATACCCGACTTTCACAAACAGATCATCTAGGCAAAAAATCAACAACAAAATACTAGAACTGAGTCAAGCTTTTGAAAGCATGGACTTAATAGATGTCTATAGAGTGTTCCACCCCACAAAATCAGAATATACATTCTTTTTGGCTGCACATGGGTCATTCTCCAAGATAGATCACATACTAGCTCACAGAATAAGTTTGAATAAATGCAATAGAATTGAAGTTATTCCCTGTATATTATCAGATCACAGTGCAATCAAGCTGGAGATCAATAGCACAAGAAACCATAGGAACTTCACAAACACATGGAAATTGAACAGCACTCTCCTGAACCATCAATGGATCACAGAGGAAATTAAAGAAGATCTGAGAGCGCTTTTACAAATAAATGAAAATGCCTACAACATACTTACAACATACAGGAATCTATGGGACACAATGAAAGCGGTTCTATGTGGAAAATTCATAGCACTGAATGCCCATACTAGGAAAACAGAGCAAGCTTAAATAAACAACCTAATGATGAATCTTACTCCTAGAAAAACAAGAGCAAGAAAAACCCAAAGCTCAAACAAGAGAGGAAATTATAAAGATAAGAGCAGAAATGAATGCAATGGAAACTAAAAAACAATACAAAAAATAAATGAATTGAAGAATTGGTTTTTTGAAAGAATAAATCAAATTGATAAACGCTTAGCTAATCTTATCAAAAAAGGAAATAAAAGGCTCAGATCCATGCAATTAGGAATGAAAAAGGTGAAGTCACAACAGATCCAACAGAAATCCAGAGGATAATCAATACCTACTTTGAGAACCTGTACTCTAACAAAATGGAAAACACAGAAGAAATGGACAGATTTCTAGATACTTATGAATTACCAAAGTTGAACAAAGAAGATAAAAACATTTTAAACACCCCAATTACAATCAATGTAATTAAAAATTTACCAATAAAGAAAAGCCCAGGTCCTGATGGATTCACAGCTGAATTTGACAAGACATTTAGAGAAGAACTACTGCCATTACTCTTCAAACTTTTCAATGAAATTGAAAGGGAAGCAATACTTCCAAACTCATTCCTGGAAGCAAGTATCACTTTGATTCCCAAACCAGGGAAAGACGCAACTAAAAAAGAGAACTACAGGCCAATCTCCTTAATGAATATAGATGCAAAAATCCTTAATAAGATAGTAGCAAACAGAATACAGAGGATCATCAAGAAGATCATACATCCTGACCAAGTCGGATTTATTCCAGGAATGCAAGGATGGTTCAACATACATAAGTCAATAAATGTAATACACTATATTAACAGAGTCAAGGACAAAAATCATACGATCCTCTCGATAGATGCAGAAAAACGATTTGACAAAATTCAACACCATTCGTGATAAAAACGCTGCAAGAAATTGGAACAGATGGTCTATATCTCAACTTAATAAAGGCTATCTATGAAAAACCAACAGCCAACATCATATTAAAAGGCCCAAAACTGAAAACTACATTAAAATCAGGAACAAGACAAGGATGCCCACTATCACTACTTCTCTTTGATATAGTTCTGGATACATTAGCCATAGCAATTAGACAAGAGAAAGAAATTAAAGCAATAAAGGTAGGAAAGGAAGAAGTTAAACTGTCATTATTTGCTGATGCTATGCTACTCTACATTGAAGATCCAAAAAAACTCTACCAAAAGACTTCTAGACTTGACACTTTTAGCAGAGTAGCTGGATACAAGGTCAACACCCAAAAATCAATAGCCTTCTTGTGCACAAATAACAGACTCACTGAGAGAAATTAGGGAAACAATTTCTTTCACAATAGCATCCAAAAAAATGAAGTATCTAGGAATCAGTCTAACAAAAGAAGCAAAAGACCTCTACACTGAAAACTATAGCACTCTGAAAAAAGAGATCAAAGAGGATATAAGAAAATGGAAAGATATCCCGTGCTCCTGGTAGGAACAATCAGCATAGTAAAAATTGCCATACTACCAAAACTGCTATACAGATTCAATGCAATGCCAATTGAAATTCCAACACTATATTTCACAGAACTAGAAAAAAGAATCCAAAAATTCATTTGGAACCATAAGAGGCCTAGCATAGCAAAAGCCATCCTAGGCAACAGACACATGGTAATGGGTATAACAATTCCCAATTTGAAACTATACTACAAAGCCACTGTGATAAAAACAGCATGGTACTGGCAAAGAAACAGACACGAGCATCAGTGGAACAGACTGGAAGACACCAAAACAACTCCAGATGTACTCAGCTACCTCATCTTTGACAAAGGAGCTGACCATCCCCATTGGAGGAAAGATAGCCTCTTTTATAAATGGTGTTGGAAAAACTGGATCTCAACCTGCCAAAGATTAAAACTAGACCCTTATCCTTCACCATGCACTAAATTAAAATCCAAGTGGATTAAAAATCTAAATATTAAAACAGAAACACTAAACTTGCTGGAAGATAAGTTAGGCAGATCTCTTGAAGATATTGGCATAGGAAAAGATTTATGAACAGATCCTCAGTAGCATGGGAACTAGCAGAAAGAATCAACAACTGGGATCTCAACTTATTAAAAAGCTTTTGCACTGGAAAATAAACCATCAACAGAACTAAGACAACCTACAATGTGGGAAAAAAATTTTTACCAGCTGCTCCTCAGACAAAGGACTCTTATCTAGAATATATAAAGAACTCAAAACAACCAGCCCCCCCATTATAAAGACCCAATTCAAAAATGGGCATCTGAAATGAACAGACATTTCTCAAACAAAGAAGTAAAAGCAGCAAGTAAATATATAAAAAAATGTTCCACATTACTGGTTGTTGGAGAGATGCGGATGAAGACAACATTGAGATTCCACCTCACCCCACAAAGAATGGCTGCTATCAAGAAATCAATAAAAGGGGCCGGGGATTTAGCTCAGTGGTTTGGTGGCCTGCCTTGCAAGCACAAGGACCCAAGTTTGATCCCTGGTATAAAAAAAAAAATGCATAACAAATGTTGTCAGGGTTGTGGGGAGAAAAGAACCCTTTTCCATTGTGGGTGGGAGTGCAGACTGGTGCAACCACTATGGAAATCAATATGGAGATACTTCAAAGAGCTGGGACTAGAGGTTCCATTTGACCCAGCCATCCCTCTGCTGGGTGTCTTTCCAAAAGAATTAAAAGAATCATATCACAGCAATATATGTGCACCAATGTTTATAGCGGCACAGTTTGTAATAGCTAAAACTTGGAAACAGCCCATTTGCCCATCAGTTGGAAACTGGATAAAGAAAATGTGGTTTTTCTATAAAATGGAATACTACTCAGCCACTAGGAATGATAAATTAGATTAATTCATAGGAAAATGGATACATATTGAGGATATACTCCTAAGTGAAATAAATAAGTCACACATGGGTAAATACCGAATAGTTTCTCTGGTGTGAAAAACTATAATAGTACATAAGATCCTAATGAGATAATTGACCATGTGAAATAGGAAGAAAAGGGCTAAAGGTGTAGGGAAAGTGGGAAGGGTAGGGGAAAGGGAATAAGGGAAAAGAAAAAATATGAGAAAATGATAAAATGGAAATAAAGTGTTTGTAAATGGGGAGGGGAGGAGGGGATGAAGGGAGGGCAGGGACAAGGGGAAAAAATGAGAACCAAGACCTGTCATGTAAAGGTACAAGATCCCAGTGATGAATGTAACTGTACTGTATACCTGAAATGTACCAATACACTCAATAAAAGAAACAAAAACAAAAACTCCATTGAAGTATGCACAGCAGAATGAGCAAATGTGAGGACAGAATATCAGATGTAGAAGACAGGATTGCAGTTAGAGATCATGAAAAGAGAGATTTCTTAAAATTAGCAAGAAACCATGGGAATTCAATCCAGCAGCTGCTAGACAATGCAAAGACGAATAACATAGGATTGCTGAGAGTCAACAAAAAAGCAGGAGATAGCACAAACAACATAAAAAGCATGTTTACAGAAGTAGTGGCAGAAAATTTCCCAAACAGGGAAAAGGAATTTGACATACAGATAACTGAGGTATAGAGGACTCCAATTAGCCAACACACACACAAAAATCTTCCCCAAGGCATGTAATGGTCAAGATTCCAGAAATTCAACACAAGAAAAAAATATTAAAAGCTGTTAGAGAAAAGAAATATCATCATTAAAGGAAAGCCCATCAGAATCATAGCAGACTTCTCAACACAAATTCTCAAGTCAAAGAGTGATGTACCCTACAATACTATCTTTCAAAATTGATGGAGAAATAAGATACTTCCATGCCAAGGAACACCTGAAGAAAGTCATGACCACCAAACCAGCACTCCAAAATGTTCTGAAGGATATTCTAAAGAGACAGCAAGGATTACAACTCCATGAACCCCAACAGAATGAATCCCTCAGACAAGACAAGAAATTAAACAGAAAAGGAGAGAAGGAAAGCAACAACAGAGAAATAACTGAAGAGAGATAATACAATACATATCAGCTATAGCCATCAATGTCAATGGTCTCAATTCACCAATCAAATGAAACAGACTAGAAAAATGGATCAAGAAGAAAGATCCAACAATATTCTGCACAACAAACACATTTAATTAAAAAACAAATTCATAGACTGAAAGTCAAAGGATGGAAAACAATATTCCACATGACAGGAACCTAGATAAAAGCAGGGGTAGCTATTCTGTTTGCAGACAAAGTTGATTTCAAGCAAAGACAGTTGTAATGGGGAATCTCAATACCCCACTGTCTCAGATAGATCAACTAGACAAAAAATAAAAAATGAAATATTACAACTGAGCAAAACTTTTGAATAAATGGACTTAGTAGATGTCTACAGAGTGTTCCACCCCACAGCATCAGAATACACATTCTTCTCAGCTGCACACAGTACATTCTCCAAAATATATATACTGGTTCATAGAACATGTTTACATAAGTGCAAAGGAATTGAAATTATCTCATGCATATTATCAGGCCATAGTGCAATGAAATTGGAAATAAACAGCAAAAGAAACCACAAGAACTTCATAAACACATGGAAATTAAATAACACCCTCCTGAATAACCAATGGGTCATAGATGAAATTAAAGAGGAAATCAGATAGTTCCTACAATTAAACAATAATGAAAATAGAGCATATCAAAACTTATGGGATGCAATGAAAGCAGTCCTATGAGGGAAGCTTATAGTGGTGAATGCCCATATCAGGAAGACAGAGCAGGATCAAATGAACAACCCAATGTTAATCCTCAAGCTTCTAGAAAAAGAAGAGTAAATCAAGCCCAATTCTCATATGAGGAAGGAAATTATAAAAATCTTAGTAGAAATTAATGCAATGGAGACTAAAATTCAATACCAAAAAAATTAATGAATCAAAGAGTTGATTTTTTGAAAGATTAAATAAAATTGACAAATGCTTAGCCAACTTTATAAAAAAAAAAGGAAAGAAAGACTCAAATCCATGCAGTTAGGAATAAAAAGGATGAAATCACAAAGAGCCATGTCTGCAGAAATCCAGAAGATCATTAACACCTACTTTGAGAACATGTATTCTAATAAGATGGAAAACAGAAAAGAAATGGACAGATTCCCAGATACATATGAATTACCAAAACTGAATCAAGAAGATATAAAACTTCTAAATAAACCAATATTAGCCAATGAAATTGAAGATGTAATTAAAAACCTACCAACAACAACAACAAAAAAGCCCAGGCCCTGATGGATTCACTGCTGAATTCTACAGGAAATTTAGAGAGGACCTAATGCTGCTACTTCTCAAACTCTAATGAAATTGAAACGGAAGCAATACTCCCAGATTCATTCCTGAAAGAAAGAATTACTCTATTGTCAAAACTAGAGAAGGATCCAACCACAAAACAAAATGAAACAAAACAAAACAAAAATACCAGAACTAAAGGCCAATCTCCCTAATGAGCATAGATACAAAAAGCCTCAATAAGATACTGGCAAACAGAATGCAGCAAATCATCAAGAAGGTTATACACCAAGACCAAGTGATATTAAAGCCTCAATAAGATACTGGCAAACAGAATGCAGCAAATCATCAAGAAGGTTATACACCAAGACCAAGTTGGATTCATCCCAGGGATGCAGGGATGGTTCAACATACACAAATCAATAAATGTGACAAACTATACTAACAGAGACAAGGACAAAAATCATATGATCTTCTCAATAGATGCAGAAAAAGCATCGATAAGGTCTAACATTCATTCATGATAAAAACCCTATAGGAAATTAGTATAGATGGTCTTTATCTAAATCTAATAAAATCCATCTATGACAAACCAATAGCCAATATCATACTAAATGGACTAAAACTGAAAATTTTCACTCAAAAATAGGCAACAAGACAAGGATGCCCACTGTAACCACTCTTGTTCGATATAGTTCTGGAAATACTAGCCAAAGCAACTAGATAAGAGAAAGAAATAAAAAGAATAAGAATAGGAAAGGAAGAAGTTAAATTATCATTATTTGCAGATGACATGATACACAGTATAGAAGACCCCCAAAACTCCATCAAAAGTCTTGTAAATTTAAGAACCAAATTAAATGGCATAGGTGGATACAAAATCACTCAAAAATCAATAGCATTCTTGTACATAACAAACTCACTGAGAGAAATTAGAGAAACAACCTCTTTCACAACAGTATCCCCCCCAAAATAAATATCTAGGGATCAATCTAATAAAGGAAGTAAAAAACTTGCACATTGAAAACTAGATCTCATAAGGAACATATACATGTTTACAAAGAACTTAAAGATTTGCATGTGCAGTGTGCATTTATAAGAAACTTCTAATTGCAGAAAACTCATGCCAGCTCAAAGTTTAGGTGTACACATTTACCCAATTGAGCACTTTTAGAATAACTACTGCACAGATTGACAACAGGTCATTTTTCTCTCTTTTTTTTTGCAACCCCTTTTTTTCTCCCCAACCCACCCCAACTTATGAAAAGATTCTATGGACTGAAAAAAGCCCCAGGCTGAAAGGACTGGACAGCCTTGATTGACACGGGGAAGGGGGTTAGTAGACTATGTGTATCGGCAACAAAGACCGCAGCCCAATGTGTGGTTTTAATGACGAGCACACAGGGCAAAAGCATTTTGCACAATGTTTGTTTTCCTGTCTTGCACTTACAAATAAGGTCTATGGGAGTAGCATGGAAAACATTTGCTGTTTTTCCCTTTTTTTAAAAAAAATTCCTTTTGTTTAAAATTTGATCACCTTAACTACTGTAAACATAGCCTATTTTTATGCTTAAAATACTGAATGGAAAACTCCATTGTTTGTTGCTGGACTGTTTTAGAAATATATGGTCAAATGTGAATTAATTTGGCTGTAATGGCATTTAAAACAACAACAAAAAAAGCTGTGAAAATGGCCTTAGAGCATTATCTTTATTTACTTGAAGAGTTTCTACTTTTTAAAAATAGTTTGTTAAAATAATTTTTATTAATTTAGAGAAGACAATCAATGTCTGTGAGAAAAACGGACTTTCTTTTGGATTTTCTTTTTGTGTTCATTGTGAGTGATTGTGTCTTCCTTTTCTTAGTTTCCCATTCTTCCTTTGTTCTAAAACTTAGACTGACATCTAGCTTTAACAATCATAGTATGCATCCACTTTCCTATGAATACATACATATTGAGGATATACTCCTAAGTGAAATAAAGAAGCCACACGTGTGTAAATACCAAATAGTTTCTCTGGTGTGAAAAACTATAATAGTACATAAGATCCTAATGAGATAACTGAATGTGAAATATAGGGAAAAGAAAAAAATGTGAGAAAATGAAAAGATGGAAATAAAGTGTTTGTAAATGGGGAGGGGAGGAGGGGGTGAAGGGAGGGCAGGGACAAGGAGAAAAAAATGAGAACCAAGACCTGTCATGTAAAGGTACAAGATCCCAGTGATTAATGTAACTGTACTGTATACCTAAAATGTACCAATAAACTCAATGAGAAAAAAAAAAAAAGAAAACTAGATCTCTGCAAAAAAGAGATGGAAGAGGATATCCGAAAATGGAAAGCTGTCCCTTGTTCTTGGATAGGAAGAACCAATACAGTGAAAATGGCCATATTTCCAACATTGTTCCAAAAGACTTAATACAATCCCAATCAAAATTCCAGCAGCATATCTCACAGAATTAGAAAAAAAAAATCCTAAAATTCATATGGAAACAGAAGAGCCGTAGAGTAGCAAAGACAATTCTGGGCAACAAAGACAAGGCAGGGGGCATCACAATCCCTGACTTTAAATTATACTACTGTGATAAAAACAGCATGATAGTAGCCAAAGAACAGACCTGAGGGTCAGTGGAACAGACTAGAAGATGCAGAAACAACTCCAGACATACTCAGCCACCTAATCTTGATAAAGGAGCCAAATACCTCTATTGGAAGAAAGGTAGGCTTTTTATAAATAGTGCTGGGATAACTGTCTTTCCACATGCTGAAGATTAAAATTAGACCCATATCTTTCACTATGCACTAAAATTGAAATGGATCAAAGATCTAAACATTAAAACAGAAACACTAAATCTGCTATGAGAGAGAATAGGTAGAATCCTTGAGGACATAGGAGTAAGCAAAGGCTTCATGAATAAAACTTACATAGCATGGGAAATACTGCAAAGAATCAATAACTGGAACCTCATCTTATTGAGACGCTTTTACCCACCAACAGAGCAAAGGGACAAGCCACAATGTGGGAAAATATTTTTTTTTATCAGCTGTTCATCAGACTATTATCTAGAATACGTAAATAAGTAAAAAAAAATTCAGGCCTCCCAAATTTAAAGACCCAATCTACAAATGGACATCTGAAATGAAAAGATACTTCTCAGATGAAGAAGTAGAAACAGCAAATAAATCTATGATATAAAGTTCAACATCACTGGTCATTTGAGAAACGCAAATTAAAATGATGCTGAGATTCCACCTCACCCCAGAAAGAATGGCTGCTATTAAGAAATCAACCAATAACAAATGCTGGAGAGGCTGTGGGGAAAAGGAACCCTGCTCCGCTGTTGGTGGGAGTGCAGACTGGTGCAACCACTGTGGAAATTAGTATGAGATTCCTCAAAAAGCTAAAATTTTAGGTTCTATTTGACCCAGCTATTCCCCTTCTTGGTATTGTCCTGAAATGATAAAAAACAGCCATGTTTATAGCAGCACAGCTTGTAATAGTTAAATCTTGGAAACAGCCCAAATGCCCATCAACTGACAAATGGATAAAGAAGATGTGGCCTTTCTATACAATGGAGTACTTATTCTACCATAAAGAAAGATAAGCTTCAGACATTTACAGATAAATGGATGGCCCTTGAGACCATATTTTTTTCTTTTTTATTGAGTTTATTGGTGCTTTTAAAGCATACAGTACAGTTACATTCATCATTGGGATCTTGTACCTTTGCATGTCAGATCTTGGTTCTCACCCCCTCCCATATCCCTGCCCTCCCTTGAGACCATATTCTTAAGTGAAATAAATTAGACACACAGTTTAAGTAACACATTGTTTCTCTGGTGTGAGAAACTCAAAGTGGAAAAAAGGGCTAAAATATAGACATTGCATACATAATTTGTATCCAAATATAAACTGGGTACAGGCAGTTCATTTCAGATATGATGATACAAGCACACTGAAAGTAAAATGATGGCAAAATATCAAGGGGATTTAACTCAGTGGTTCCGCTGCCTGCCTTGCAAGCGCAAGGACCCAAGTTCGATCTCTGGTACCAAAAAAAAAAAAAGCAGGAATTGTTATATTAATGGCAGACAAAGTAGATATCAGAATAAAGACTACCAGGAACAAAGAAGGACATTCCATAATTACAAAAGGGTTATCCACAAAGAAGACACAGTCATACTAAATGTATGCACCAAACATCGGTGCTTTGATGTCCATAAACAAAACTGCTATCAGTTTTCTGCTGTAATATCCCTTATTTCATCCTGATATTGCTGATTTTTCTTTTTGGCAATCTTTTTAAGGTTTGTCAATTTGATTGATTCTCCTCCAAAGAAACGGGTTTGCCGAGTGTGGTGGCGCACCCCTGTAATCCCAGCACTTGGGAGGCTGAGGCAGGAGGATCACTGTGAGTTTGAGACCAGCCTGGACTACATAGTGAGTTCCAGGTCAGTCTCAACTACATAGTGAGACCCTGTCTCAAAAAACAAAAAACAAACAAAACAAACAAACAAACAAAATACCAAGTAGAATTTATTCTAGGTATTGAGTCTGGTTCATTATTTGAAAATCAATGCAATTCACCATTACATATAAAATTATATATTTAATTATGTCTATCAAACATGAACTACCTGTCCAGTGAAAATTACAAAGTTTTGAGGAAGAAACTGAAGAAGACCTAAATACATTGATAGAAACACTACGTTCATAGATTTGGAGATTTAACATAGTATGCTAGGCATGGAGGCACACAGCCATAGTCCCAGCATTCAGGAGACTAAGGCAGGAAGATTGGGAATTTAAGGCCATTTGGGCTACATAAGGAGTTTAAGTCCAGCCCAAAGTATGGAGCAATATCCTGTCTGTTAAAAAAAAAAAAAGTCAACATGGTAAACCTATCTAAATTCATTTACAGGTTTAACAGAATTCCTCTCAAAACCTCATCAAGAGTTTTGTTCAAAGATAGAAGTTTATTCAAGCTTCTATAAGGAAAGGGCACTAGAATAGCCAAAACAATTTTGAAAAACAATAAAAGGGGAAGAATCACTTTCCCCAATATTAAGGCTTACTGTTTAGCTACAGTAACTTATGGAGAATAGAGATACAGATTAATGGAACACAACACAGCACTCAGAAACAGATCTGTAAATACACCCAGTTAATTTTTTTTTCTTTTTTGGGGGGATGGTGGTTCTGGGAATTGAACCTAGGGGCGTGTACATGCTAAGCATGCACTTTATGACTGAACTGCACCCTCAACTCCTGCCCAATTAATTTTTAACAAAAGAGCAAAGGCAATCCCACAATGGAGAGATAATTTTTACAAAACAGTGAAATAAATAAAAATAAAAAAAAGGAAAAAAGTAATTGCATTATAAACTTTAAAAATTACCTCAAAACAGATCTTGGACGTATGTGTAAAAAACAAAACTATAAAACATTTAGAAAAACAGAGCCATAGAAAAATCTTTAGAACTAAGGGTAAGCCCAAGTGTTCTTAGGTTTGACACCACAAACATGTTTCACAAAAGTTCAGGCCTGTTAGAAGAAAAAGCCAGCATCCAGTAATGATGACAATTCTCAACAAACCTGGAAGAGAAGGAGTCTTCCTCAATTTGATAAAAGACCTATAGGTCACGGCATACTTCATGAAAGATGAAGGGGGCCTGTGGCCTGGCTCTCAGTATTGACCTTCTGTGAAACTGGAGAGTAAGGCAAGGTGTCTCTTGCCACTTATCAACACTGTACTGGAGCCGTGTGTGGTGGCGCACGCCTGTAATCCCAGCACTCAGGAGGCTGAGGCAGGAGGATCACTGCGAGTTCGAGACCAGCCTGGGCTACATAGTGAGTTCCAGGTCAGTCTCAGCTACATAGTGAGACCCTGTCTCAAAAAACAAAACAAAAAAAGGGCAGATACCAAAAAGAAATTAAAGGTACACATTTGGAAAGAAGAAAAGCAAAAGTATTCTTCATAGATAACATGACCAAATAGGTAGAAAATGCTGAGTAACCCGTCTTGCCATATGTGCAAACTGCTAGGACTAATAACGAAGTTCAGTAGAGCGATAGGATGCAAAATCAATGTATGGGGGAGGGGGAATTCAATTGTATTTTCTACAAGGGTAAATTAGAAAATTAAGAAAATAATCCCATAGCATAAAAAGAATAAAATATTTAGGAGTAAATGTGTCCAAAGGATTACAAGGCTTGTACACTGGAAGTTACAAAACACTGCTGAGAGAAATTTGAGAATCTAAGAGATGTGGAGATATTCATGGTCATGGAATTCATATCGTCAAGATGACAGCTCCTCCCAAATTGATCTTTAGGCTCAATACAATCTCCGTAAGAATCCCAGTAGGATTTTTGAGGAAACTGTAAAATAAACCCTAAAATTCACATGGCAATGCAAGCACCTAAGATAGCCAAAAGAATTTGGATGAAGTGCAGCAGGAAGACTTGCAACTGTTCAAATTCAAACCCGACTATAAAGCTTCTGTGTGCTAATAGTGAAAGGTTAGATATAAAGCAATGGGACAGAACCGAGAGTAGAAATAAAACTTCATATTTATAGTCAAGTGAGTTTTGACAAAGTTGCACAGCAATCTGATAAGAAATAGAGTTTTTTCAATAAATGCTTCAGGGATAATTGATATCAATAGGCAAAAGGATAAATTTATACCCTTCACACTATACTGAAAAATGAACTGAAAATGAATAATAGACATATGTAAGAGGTACGAATGTAAGAACTTCAACTATAAAATTTCTACAAGAAAAAGGAGCAGACCTTCATGACCTTGGGTTGGGAAAAAAGTTATTAAATATGACACCAAAATGACTATCTAAAATGATGGACTGAACTTCAGCAAAATAAAAAACATATATCTTTTGAAATATTTATTCATAAAAGAATGAAAAGAGAACCTATGAACTGGAAGAAAATATTTTCTTTTTTTCCCCCATTAAGTTTATTGGTACATTTAAAGCAGACCATACATTTACATTCATCACTGGGATCCTGTACCTTTACATGACAGGTCTTGGTTCTTGTTTTTTCCCCCTACCCCTGCCCTCCCTTCACCCCCTCCTCCCTTCCCTATTTACAAAGACTTTGTTTCCATTTTTTCCCATACTTTTTCTTTTTCCTTGTTTCCTTTCCCCTCCCCTTTCCACTTCCCATTTAGCCATTTTCTTCCTATTTCACACTCTCAATGACAATGACAATGAACACTCTGTAGATATCTATTAACATGTTCACAATGGAGCCATAACTCATCTGTCTTGCTGCTAGGCAGCTCTGATTTGAATTCAATCATTGATGCTAGCTTGAACTACTGGCGGTACATGACTGTC
The DNA here is from genome assembly GCF_012274545.1 of Fukomys damarensis. Lineage (NCBI taxonomy): Eukaryota > Metazoa > Chordata > Mammalia > Rodentia > Bathyergidae > Fukomys > Fukomys damarensis. The sequence goes on along the minus strand of NW_022900924.1, from coordinate 4,737,367 downwards.
CCATTGGTTGGCTTGTACCACTTCTCAGGGGGTGTTTGACGGCAATAATCCAAATAATGGCATTAATTTAGTAGATCAGATGTCATCATATTATAGTTCTTTAAGGGAAACATGCAAATGGTATAAAAATTGTAATACAGCTAATTGTGGTACAATAGTTGTGAATGCATATTATACACACCAGCCACGGGGCACCTGTATGATTTCTTTGTTAAAATTTAGAGAATTAATTATTGATAAATGATTAATGAATATTAATTGATCTTTTAATTTAATGAAATACATAACTGTTGATTATTGTAGTAATTTTTAAATTTCTATGAATACTATTAATATTTATAGTTGGGCAGTTACAATTAAAATTCTAGCAACTAACTAGACTTGGTTCATTTATAGACTTTTTTAGTTTGAAATTATAATCCTTTTTAATTTAATTAGTTTAATACATAGAGAACATTCTATACAAAAGTATAAATGCTACTGCGTCCTTTGGGTTAACAATCCATATCATCAAATGACATTATTTAAAGAAAATTCTAAAACTTCACTTAAGTACTCTTAGTACTATAAGAAATGTGTTCGCATTTAGTTTTAAGTTCTTGAATTCAGAGGAGATGCAGGCTGGGTGTGGTAGTACATGCCTGTAATCCCAGCACTTGGGAGGACGAGGCATGAGGATTGCCATGAGTTCAAGACCAGCATGGGCTACATAGCGAGACTCCATCTCAAACATTTATAGACTTTTTATTAATTTTGTTAGTAAAAAGACTGATAAAAGTGATTAGAATCATTTATACCACCAGTGGTAAAGGCTGCCTGATAGGACAATCATGCATGTAACATTGGTGGTTCAAGCTTGTGGTAAATCCATTTGTTTGATGATTTTTGCAATGTTTATATTTCTTTGCTAATGTTTTGCCTGATTGATTCCTTTGTGATAGTGGGGAATTGAAGTGTCCCACTATAATTGTGTTTATGTTTATCTGATCTTTTATAGCCAGTACTGTTTGTGTTATAAAGCTGGGTGCACTGTTGTTTGATGCATATATGTTAGTAATTGTTATCTCTTCCCACTGAATTATTCCTTTAACCAATATGTAGTGACTTTTTTTTTCCTTTTTGCCTCTTTTGCTCAGGTTTAACTTGAAGTCCTCCTTGTCTGAATGTAGGACAGCTATACTTGCCTTTTTTTTTTTTCTGTCCTCATTGCATGGAATACTGTTTTCCATCCTTTGATTTTTAGTTTGAGAGTTTCTTTTTGGGTCAAATGTGTTTCTTGTATATAACATGTCAATGGAGTTTTTCTTAATATATTCTGCTGATCTGTGTCTTTTGATTGGGGAACTGAGACTATTCACATTGAGAGTTATTACTGATAGGTATTGATTTATTTCTGTCATTGTCTTCTTTTCCTTTTGCTGATTCCCTATCTTTCATTTCTACTTAATGACTCATCCTACCTGGTCTCTAATATACCATTCCTTATTGTTACCTGTTTAAGTTTTCAGAGTGCTGGTTTGGTGGTCATGAATTGCCTTAGGGGCTCTTATTCATGAAAATATCTTATTTCTCTCTCAATTTTGAAAGATAGTTTTGCAGCATATGCAGTCTGGGTTGGAAACTTTTCTTTTAGGGCTTAAAATACTTCACTCCAAGCTCTCCTATCCTTTAATAATATTTGTGTTGAGAAGTTTGCTGTAATGGGTTTACTTTTTTTTTCTTTTTTTGTGCCAGAGATTGAACTCAGGTCCTTGTGCTTGTGAGATAATGGGTTTACTTTTGTAAGTGACTTTCCGCTTTTCTCTAATAGCTTTTAAGATTTGTTCTTGTGTTGAACTTTCAGGATTTTGACTATGATGTGTTGTGAAGATGTTCTTTTCTAATCATGGCTATTTGGTATTCTATACGCCTGCTATTTGTATGTTAAATTACATTCCTTTATTTGGCAAGCTTTCTGCTATTATTTCTATAAACAGTTTTTTAAAAAAAATAACATTCTGCCATCTTCTGATTTTTCACAAATTCCAATTAATCTTTGTGTTATTGAGGAGCCATTGGATCAATTTTTCTTTTCTTTTTTTGGGGGGGGGGTTTGAGACGGGATCTCACTATGTAGTTGAGACTGACCTGGAACTCACTATGTAGCCCAAGCTGGTCTCGAACTCATGGCACTCCTCCTACCTCAGCTTCCCGACTGCTGGGATTACAGGCATGTGCCACCATGCCTGGCTGACTCAATTTTTCATTTTCTTTAGTTTTAAAGGTATCTCCCATTAATTGGTCACTAAGAACAGTTCTTTTTTCTAATTCTGACTCTGTCCTAGCATTAGTCACTTCTGTTTCCCATAATTTTGACAGAATTTTTAATTTCCTGAATTTCTATTTGGAGCTTTATAATGAATTTTAGTCCTTTTTTATTCTTGCCATTCATATTTTACATCATTTTGTTTAGCCCTGTTAGCCTTTTATTAATGTCTTCTGTAGACTCACTGATTGTTTTATTAATTTGGCCCATTATCTATTTGCTTACATCTTCTGTAAGCTTTCCAAGTGATTTATTGATCTGTTTTGTTATCTCCTTTGATATCATTTCAAATAATTCAGCTGTGTGGCCTTTAGTTTCCTCCCTTTTAAAGCCCCATGGATCAGCTTTGGAACATTTGGGAGTTTTTGGAGGCATATTGTTACCTTGTCTTATCATGTTTATATTTTGTTTGTTTTCTGTTGAGGCTTGTGGGTTGATTATAGTGGAAAGCTCTGTGTCTAGTATGGAGACCTGTTTAGATAATGTCTACTTTTCAGCAGTGTCCACTGAGCATGGCTAACTATTGGCCTTTTCTTCTGTCCCAAGATCCAATCACCTTTATTTATTTGGGATGGGAGGTTTAAATGTATTTGGACTATTAACCAGCTCTCTAGGTATTAGCCACAGTACTGTTAATGATCAGAAGGTAATCTAGATAGTGGCATCCCAAGAAAACTAATTATTAGCCACAGCTATGTTACCCTGGGTTTGGTAGAAAAATCAGAATCAATTATAGTATCAAAGACAAACTGAATATTGAGAAATATACCACTATTAACCATAGAAAAGAGATCTATAATTATCACGTGCACAATAAGGCAAATCAAATATTGATCTACATTAAATATCTACTAAATGGAAAGACTTTACCTCTATTAACAATAGGACAGGATGCAACTGCAATAGCATAAAGTTAACCTGTTAACTAGAGATAAATAAAGCTAAGTTGTTAAACTAGTAATGATAGAGCAGGTGGGAACACAGAAAATAAAAAAAGTAAAATTTGGAAAATTAATCAATGGGATATGAAACAGAGGAGAGAAAAGTGAGAAGGGGTCCTGTTGAAGAGTAAAAGGAAATGAACAGTGTTATAAAACAGGAAAGAGGAGTCACGCCGGCTCTCGACCCAGCTGCCATGGCTCAAGCGCCGCCAGGAAGGTAGCCGCGCGGGCGCCCCTGAACCCCCATAAGCCCCCCCCCAGACTCTCAGTCCTCCTGACTGTGCCAGTCTTTGGACCCACTCTGCAGAGGCAGAGGTAGACATCAAGGGTATTTTTCTGAGTTCCCAACTTTGAACATCTTTAAAGAAAGGGCGTGGGAAACCTGTAATAGAACGTTGCGGAGTTCAACCATTCAGAAGGATGGGAAACTCAATCTGGGCCTTGCAGCCTGAGGTCAGTCAGCGTCATGGGGTTCACCCATCAGCTAACTGAGATCAGGGGTCTTGCATCCTCGCTCTGTCTGAGCCATTAAATGGTAAATAGACTATATTGAAATTTTGTTCACTGCAGACATGTTCTGGACTGCTTCTTGATTTCAATTTAATTCAAATGATTTAAGGGTGACAGACTAGTGATTACCACAGGTGGTCAGTGTCCAAGTTGTGCTTGATCTTAATATGTTGCTGATTGTATCAGTTGGGATAAAGCATTGCGGTTGATTTGATGAGCTGTTTTCTCTGATGTTATGAAGATGAGAATGTTTGTGGGTCATTAGAGACACAGAATCTAGGGTGCAACTATATCAGGAAGATTTGGGTAATAATCCAGAGATTAAACGAAGGACAGTCCAACAACAAAAATTAAAATGAGAAAACACTTAAGCAA
>NW_022900924.1:4731486-4732701 GCF_012274545.1 Fukomys damarensis | reverse complement strand
CAGAAAACTTCCCAAACAGAGGGGAAGAATTTGACATTCAGATAACTGAGGCATATAGGACCCCAACTAGCTACAATAAAAAAAAAAACTACACCTAGACATATAATAATCAAGATCCCAGAAACCCAACAGAAGAACAAAATATTACAAGCAGTAAGAGAAAAGAAACAAATCATATACAAAGGAAAGCCCATCAGAATCACAGCAGACTTTTCAACACAAACCCTTGGGGCAAGGAGAGCTTGGAATGAGATATTTCAAGTACTAAAAGAGAACAACCTCCAACCTAGACTGATGTATCCAGCAAAACTCTCTTTCAAAATGGATGGGGAAATAAGACACTTCCACAACAAAGAACACCTGAGAAATTGCACGAATACCAAACCAGCACTACAAGCAATTCTAAACAAGATCCTAGAAAAAGACAATGAAGGCAACAACACCATGAGGTCCAACAGAGCAAATCAAATAGCCAAGGCAAGAAATTAAAAGGAAAAGGTGAAAAAGTAAAAAGAGTCAACAAAAGGCCAATAACATGTCAATAATAAGTCAGTACATATCAGTTATAACCAGCAATGTCAATGGCCTCAACTCACCAATCAAGAGAAATAGACTGGCAAAATGAAATAAGAAGGAAAATCCAACAATATGTTGTATACAAGAAACACACCTAGCACAAAAAGAAGCCCATAGGCTGAAAGTGAAAAGATAGAAAACAATTCTCCATGTGACAGGAGCCCAGAAAAAAACAGGGGTAGCAATTTTATTTGCAGACAAAGTAAATTTCAAACCAAAACTGTTTCTAGTATTATCGATGTAGGATGGTACTGTATGAATGTAAAATATCTTGTACCTGCTTTATGATACATAGTAGGGACTGTGCTTTATCAGAGCTATATTTAATGATATTACTCTAGAATGTTCTCTTTCCAGATGATGATTAAGAAGCTAATAAAATAAAAATGGTCCCAGGTACCACAACAGCAACAGAACTTTGCTGTTTTCTGGATATTATACTTTTCTTTGTTTTTTTGTTTTGTTTTGTTTTTAATGGAATGTGCTGAATGTCTATAATTTTGTTCAGATAACTGCAGAACCTGGAAAAGCTGTTGCTGCCATCGATGTATAACATACTATTATTAGTCTTTTTATATAAATATACATATATATATATATACATATATATATAAATTGAATTTTGGGAAACTTTAACAC
>NW_022900924.1:4723125-4731406 GCF_012274545.1 Fukomys damarensis | reverse complement strand
TTTTTTTCCATGTGTACAGGGGTAACACATCATACTAAATATGTAAGGCCGTATCTACGTGGGTTTGATTACAGAAACTAATAAAGTATTCTCTAAATAATGAAAAAAAGAATACGATAAGACTAAAAGAGCAAGAAGCAATTTAAATATGTTCAGGGACCATTTTCATCTCCAGAATTAAGGATTATTTTAATGTTACATCATTGCCTTTTCTCTTTTACTTTCCTTTTTAGTTTTATTTTAGGGTTCCCTATTTTTAATGTTCATACAGAGATTTCTTTAACTGAAATACTGAATAGTTTCTTTCGTGTGAAAACTATAATAGTACACAGGATCCTAATGAGATAATTAATAATGTGAAATAGGAAGTAAAGGGCTAAAAGTGTAGGGAAAGTGGGAAGGGTGGGGGAAAGGTAATAAGGGAGAGGAAAAAAATATGAGAAACTGAAAAAATGGAAATAAAGTGTTTGTAAATGGGGAGGGGAGGGGGGTGAAGGGAGGGCAGGGACAAGGGGAAAAAATGAGAATCAAGACCTATTATGCAAAGGTACAGAATCCCAATGATGAATGTAATTGTATTGTATACCTAGATTGTACCAATAAACTCAATTAAAAAAAAAAAAGAAAACAGGAAAGAACAAAGCAGAACAAGAAGAAAAAGACAGAGCAAAACAGAAATGGAATATCAGAAAACAAAAAATGCTGAAAGCGGAAAAGAGAAAAGAAAGAGAAAACAAAATAAAAGAAAAAAAAGATAAAAACAAAAAAGAAAGAAGATTCCCCCTAACCTTTAAGAAAAAAAAAAACTTGATGAGGAAAAATCTAATAGAAAACTCTAAAAAAGATTTAGTCAAAGAAAAAATTTCCTCTGTGTTTTTGAATGAATGATTTCTTCCCAATATCTGTCATCTTGAGATCCAGCCAGTCAGTTTTCTCTGCCTAGCTTTAGGGCTTATGTATTTTTGAGTTGCTGACCCTCCACTAGAGGTCCCTCTGCCTGTTCACCTCAGGCCTGTGGTTATGGTCCAAAGCAAGGTGTGTCCTTGTTCATTCTGGTACATTGGAAATTCAATCAATGCTCTAGTCTCTGCTGGATGTGAACCACATGGAGGGGTTCAAGTAGATTGTTGGACTTAACGTCCATACTTGTAAGGTCTAGTTCTTCCCTATGGAGACCTGTGTCCTTTTCAGCCTTAGCTTATACTTCTTGGGGGGATGGTCTATGTCTGGCCCACTCTCTCTCTAGGGGTGTTTCTAGTGCAGTCACTTTGAGAAGGTAACACTGGAGTCCCTGAAATTGGTGGCCAGGTCTGTACTTTCTCCCTGGATCTGCTGGCTTTCTGGGTTTATTCTGATTCCCTAGGCATTTTATTCAACTGGGAACAGGTTGGTTGGTTAGTCCACACCTCTGTTGCCTATGCTATGGGGAAGGAAATGTAGAGTCAGCAAGGCGTGGGTGGATGGTCCCACTCTTGCACGAGGTGGGTGTGTCTGGTGGAGATCTACTCACTCATACGGTTAGGGCATGCCATGTGTTCCACCCATTTTTTTCATTTTTTAAAAAGCCTTTCTCTTTTTATTTTGTGGTTACATTTTATGGTGATAAGCTTTTTTTTTTTTTTTTTGTACTGAGGTTAGAACTCGGGCCTTGTGCTTGTGAGGCAGGCAGATGCACCACTGAGCTAAATCCCAGGCCCCATTGCTGTTACATTTTAGGTATACATAATGATCACATTCATCGTAGGGAATTTGTACCTGTACATGATGTATTTTGCTTCTCTTTTTCTTCATTCCCCTTTCTTTCTTCTACCTCCCACCACTCTTTATCTACAAAAGCCTTGTTTCCATTTCTTTCCTTCCATTCTTTTGTTTGTTTTTTTGGTACCGGGGATCGAACTTGGGTCCTTGTGCTTGTGAGGCAGGCGGCAAAACCACTGAGCTAAATCCCCAGCCCTTTCCTTCCATTCTGTTCTTGTCTCTTCTTTCCATTTCCCCTTCTTTGTCCCTTGTTCCCCTTTTCATTTAAACATTTTCTTCCTGTTTCCCAATAACTATTACACATTGTGCTCCTTATGTACACTTTTTTTTTTTTTGGTTTCTCAGACTAGAGAAACCAGGCAACATTAACACGTGTCCACTTTATTTCACTTAATAGTATAGTCTCAAGGTCCATCCATTTAGCTAAAAATGTCTCCAACATATCCTTATTTATGTCAGAGTAGTACCCCATTGTACTACGTCTTCTTTATCCATTTTTGATTGATGGGCATTTGGGCTGTTTGCAAGATACAGCTATTGAAAACTGCTGCTGTACACATGGTTATGCATATATCACTGTGATATGATGTTTTTAATTTTTGGGGATGATACAAAGAAGGTGAATAGCTGGGTCAGATGGAACCTCTAGTTTTAGTTTTTTGAGGAATCTCCATAGTGATGTCCACAGTGGTTGCACAAGTTTATACCCTTACCGATAGTATAAAGGGTTTCTTTTTCCCTACAGCCCCACCAGCATTTGCTATTCATTGATTTCTTGATGATAACTATTGTTTCTGGAGTGAGATGGAATATCAGCATGGTTTTAATTTGCATTTCTTGAATGACCAGTGATACTGAGCATTTTTTCATGTATTTACTTGTTTCAACTTCTTCATCTGAGAAATGTCTATTCATTTCAGATGCCCATTTTTGAATTGGATCTTTAAATGTGTGGGGGGTCTGACTATTTTGAGTTCTTCATATACTTTAGATATTAGTTTAGTTTTCTTGGTACCAGGGATCGAACTCAGGACCTTGTGCTTGTGAAGCAGATGGTGGAACCACTGAGCTAAACCTCTGGCCCTAGATGTTAGTCTTTTGAGAAACAGCTGGCAAAATTTTATTACCCACACTGTGTGTTGTCTCTTCACTCTTTTGGTAGTTCTTTTGCTGTGCAAAAGCTTTTTGGTAAGATGAAATCCCAGTTGCTGATTGTCTGAGATATTTCCTGTGCAACTGGCATTTTATTCATAAAGTCTTGGCCTACCCCAGTATCTTCAAGAGTTGTACTTATTTTACCTTACAGCAGATTTAGTGTTTCTGTTTTAATATTTAGATCTTTGATCCATTTCAATTTTAGTTTAGTGCATGGTGAAAGATATGGGTCTAGTTTTTTGGGAGGGGAATAAAGGGCATTGAACTCAAGACCTTGCACTTGCAAGGCAGGCAGTGGAACCACTGAGCTAAATCCCTGGCCCTACTATGGATCTAGTTTTAATCATTGGCATGTAGAAAGCTGGTTTTTCCAGAACCATTTATTCATTTTATTTTTGTTTTTTTGAGACAGGGTCTCACTATGTAGTTGAGACTGACCTGGAACTCACTATGTAGCCCAGGCTGGTCTTGAACTCACAGCGATCCTCCTGCTCAGCTTCCTGAGTGTGGGGATTACAGTCATGTGCCACCAAGCCTGGCCCCAGCACTATTTATTAAAGGGATATCTTTCTTCCAGTAAAGGTATTTGGCGCCTTCATCAAAGACAAGGGAGCTGAGTATGTTTGGAGTTGCTTCTGCATCTTCTAATCTCTTCTGTTTATCTTTGGTCTGGTATTTTTTTGTTTGTTTTTTGCCAGTACCATGCTGGTTTTATCACAGTGGCTTTGTAGTATAATTTCAAGTCAGGGATTGTGATAGCCCTGCCTTGCCTTTGTTGCTTGGAATTGCTTTTTGCTATTCTAGGTCTCTTCTGGTTCCAAATGAATTTTAGAATTGTTTTCTCTAATTCTATTGGTATTTTGATTGGGATTGCATTAAATCTGTACAACAATTGAAAGTATATCCATTTTTACTATATTGGTTCTTCCTACCCAAGAACAAGGGTTATATTTCCATTTTCAGATATCTTCTTCAATTTTCTTTTTCAGAGTACTGCAGTTTTTAATGTAGAGATCTTTTACTTCCTTCATTAGATTGATTCATTCCTAGGTATTTTATTTTTGGGAATGTATTGTGAAAGAGGTTGTTTCTCTAATTTCTCTCTCAGTGAGTTTGTTATTTGTGTACAGGAATGCTATTGATTTTTGAGTGCTGACTTTGTATGCAGCTAGGCTACTGAATTTTGTTATTAAATTTTGAAGTCTTTTTATGGAGTTTTGGGGGTCTTCTATGTAAAGAATCATGTCATCTGCAAACAATGATGATTTAACTTCTTCCTTTCCTACCCTTATTCCTTTTATTTCTCTTGTTGCTCTGGCTAATGTTTTCAGAAATATATTGAATAAGAGCGGTGACAGGGGACAGACATCCTTGTCTTGTTCCTGATTTTAGAGTGAAAGCTTTCAGTTTTTGTCCATTTAGTATTGTGTTGGCAATTGGTTTGTCATAGGCACCTTTTGTCAGATTGAGATAAAAACCTTCTATTCCAATTTTCTGTAGGGTTTTTAAAAATCATGAATTAGTATTGGACTTTGTCAGATACTTTTTCTGCATCTATTGAGATGATCTTATGGGTTTTGTCCTTGGCTTTATTAGTATGGTGTACTACACTTACTGATTTTCACATGTTGAGCCACCTCTGCACCCCTGGGATGAGTCCTACTTGATCATTGGTGTATAATTTTCATGATGATTTGTTGCATCCTGTTTGCCAGTTTCTTATTGAGGATTTTTGCATCTATGTTAATTGGAGAAACTGGCCTATATTTCTCTTTTCTTGTTGAATCCTTCTCTGGTTTTGGTACCAAGGTAATGCTTACATTCAGGAATGAATCTGGCAGTATTGCTTCCCTTTCAATTTCATTAAAGAGTTTGAGAAGCAGCAGCATTAAGTCTTCTCTAAATTGCTTGTAGAATTCAGCAGTGAATCCATCAGGGCCTGGGATTATCTCTGTTGGTAGGTTTTTAAATAAGATTTTCAATTTCATTGGCTGATAATAATAGTTAGAAGTTTCATATCTTCTGGATTCAGTTTTGGTAATTCGTATGTATCTAGGAACCTGTCCATTTCTTCTGTGTTTTCCATCTTATTAGAATACATGTTCTTAAAATAGATATTGATGATCTTCTGGATTTCTGTAGGATCTGTCGAGATTTTACCCTTTTCATTCCTAACTGCATGCATTTGAGTCTTTTCTTTCCTTTTAAAATTATTTATTTATTTCTGGTACTAGGGATCAAATTTAGGACCTTGCAGTTGTGAGGCAGGTGCAGTGCCACTGAGCTAAATCCCTGGCCCCTTCTTTCCTGTTTTGATAAGGTTGGCTAAGCATTAGTTAATTTTATTTATTCTTTCAAAGAATCAACTCTTGATACATTTACTTTTTGTATTGTTTTTTAGTCTCCATTGCATTAATTTCTGTTCTTATCTTTATAATTTCCTCTCTCATATGTGCTTTGGGCTTGATTTGCTTTTCTTTTTCTAGAAGCTTTGGGTTCTACATTAGGTTGTTCATTTTTGTTTTTTGTTTTTTGGTTTTTTTTGGTACTAGGGATTGAACTCAGGTCCTTCTGCTTGCGAGGCAGGCGCCAGAACCACTGAGCTAAATCCCCGGCCCAGGTTGTTCATTTTTGATATGGGAGTTCAACACTAAATTTCCCTTATGAGATTGCTTTCCTTGCATCTCATAAGTTCTGGTATATTGGTGTTATCATTTAATTATGGAAATCGTCTAATTTCTTCTTTAATTTCATCTATGACCCACTGGCTGTTCAGGAGGGTGTTATTTAATTTCCGTGCATTTATTAAGTTTTGGTGGCTTCTTTTGCCATTGATTTCCAGTTGTATTGCACTATGATCTGGTAATATGCATGAGATTATTTCAGTTCTTTTGCCTTTATGCAAGTATGTTATATGAACATTTTGGAGAACATCCTGTGTGCAGCTGAGAAGAATGTGTATTCTGACGTTTTGGGTGGAACACTGTAGACATCTACTAAGTCCCTTTATTCAAAAGTTTTGTTCAGTTCTGATATTTGTTGGTATTTTTGGTCTAGTTGATCTTTTTGTGACAGTGGGATATTATGGTCCCTCATTACAATTATATTAGTGCATATATAATTTTTCATGCCTGTTAATACTTGTTTTATATAGTTGGGTGCACTGGTATTTGGTGCATATATATTTATGATTGTTATGGCTTCCTCTTGAATTGCTCCTTTAACTGGGATGTAGTACCTTCTTTGTCTCTCTTAATCAGTCATGGCTTGAAATCTACTTTGTCTGCAAATAGAATAACTATCTCTGCTTCTTTTCTGGGCTCCTGTCACATGGAGTATTGTTTTCCATCCTTTGAATTTCCATCTATGAATTTGTTTTTGAATTAAATGTATTTCTTATATGCAGCATAATGTTGGAGCTTGCTTCTTGATCCATTCTGCTAGTCTGTTTTGGGGGGGGCATTGTTGGAGATCATTAACATTGATGGGTATAACTGATATGTGTTGACTTATCCTTGTCATCTTATTTTCCTGTTGTTGGCTTCCTTCTTCCTTCTTCCATTTAATTTCTTGCCTTGCTTGGTGGATTCATTCTGTTGCAGTTCATGGAGTCATAATCCTTGTTATTTCTTTCTAGATACCTTTAAGAACACTTTGGAGTGCTGGTTGGGTGGTCATGAATTTCTTCAGGTGTTTTTTGTTATGGAAGTATCTTCCCCAGGGGGAGAAAATTTAAAAAGGAGTTGAAGGAAAATAGAGAAATAGAAGAAGAGGAAAAGATTAGAAGCAGGGCTGAAAGACACAGGAAGATTAGAACTTTGGAAAACTGCTGAAGAAAACAGGAGGGAAAGAGAAGGAAGAAATAAAATCAAGAACAGAACAATAAGAAGAAAACTAGAAAAAATATTCCCATGCATATAAAAACAAGAATAATTAAGAAAAACAAACAAAAACAAAACAATAAAAGAAAAAAGAGAAGAAAACAAGAAAAAAAAATGTCTACTTCAAGTTGTTTCTCTGCTGTCCCCGATAAACAATGTGGGCGGGCAGAGTCTAGATGTGTGTTGATTGATCACAGGTAGATAGCCATATTTAGACTGTGTAGCAACACAGGAATTTAAAAGGCGCTGGGAATGTAGCTGAGTGGTAGAGTAAATTTCTGGTATGAATGAAGCCCTGGGTTCAATCTGCAGTACTGAAATAAAAACAACAGCAATAAAACCAAGATCTAGGCACTAGGACTTCTCATGGCTATTGGAGAGTCATTTATTTCAGGCCCTCTCTGCGAACAAAGAAAAAAAAATAAGGATATACATTTACTAACCCCTTTATACACGAATATCTATAAACATTTCTATGTGTAAGCATATGCATCTATAGTAAGATGAATATGAGCTCCTAATGATGCACCCAACTTTGGTCCATTATCACACAGTTCATTCTAGCTCCTCACCTTGATAACTGTTAAGTTTCTATGCCATTAGTGAGAAAGGTGGCTATCACTATCTGACATCCACTTAATTACTTCATTCCATTCAACACATATAGTAGTTTCAGAATTGGTAACTTGTCCCCACACATAAGAAATTACTTTACCTACTAGAGTACAGTGCTCATGTGTAGTTCCTTTTGCCTTAGTGTGCAGACTGTGATCATCGCAAAAATTTTCTTAGGTCAGCACCCTGTTTCTACCCCTAGGCCCTTTCAGTGAAACTGTTGCACACACTCACACATTTATGTAATTAAAGTCTCTGGCCACAGTCTGAATCCCTTCCTAGGATGGTGTTTTCAATTTTGTGTATATTAAGGTTTATTCTTTGTGCTCTCTAGTTCTATGGGTTTTGACAAATGCAATAATGAATTTTGTCCATCATTGCATTATCATAAAGAATTTTTTTATTGCTCTGTATCTACCCAGATACCTAGTTATCTGCCCCCCCAAGTCCCTAGCATTTATTTTACTGTCTGTATAGTTTTGTTTTCCAGAACAGAATAACATTTAATAGAATAGAATTGTACAATAAATATAGCCCTTTTTTCTAGCTGGCTTCCTTCACTTAGTCATAAACATTTAAAGTTCCTCCATGTTTTTTCACAGCTTGGTAGATAACTTTTTTATATTACTGAATAATAATTCATTGTTTGGTTGTGCCATATTTTGTTTACCCAGTGGGCTATTTGGAGACACCTTGGTTGCTTCTAGGTTTTGCAAATTCTAAACAGATGTTATAAATATTTGCATGCAGGGTTTGATATGAGATATTGTTGATTTGTGGAGGCCTCCAATCCTAGTTTTATGTCCTGTGGATCTATAGTTTTGGCTGATGCATAGGAATTCTTCCAGGCTTGCATTTTTTTTTTTTTTTTT
>NW_022900924.1:4690163-4722802 GCF_012274545.1 Fukomys damarensis | reverse complement strand
TTTTTTTTTTTTTTTTTTTTAGACAGGGTCTCACTATGTAGCCCAGGCTAGCGTCAAACTGGCAGCAATCCTCCTGTCTCAGCTTTGCAAGTTCTGGGGTTACCGGTATGTGTCACCATGCCTGGCTAGGCTTGCAGCTTTATATTCGAGGTTCTGAAGTTCATGGGCAAATTCTCTTTCACTTGGAGACATCTTTTCCTCCATTCTTAGTTCATGCCTTTGACTGTCCAATCCATTAACAACTATTCTTGCTCTAGCTTGTCTTGGAGCACTACGCTCATATCTCATCCAATAGCCCACTGTTCACTCTTTGTCCACTTACACTAAACTCATTGCCTTCCTTAGGCCTGCATTTTGTTCTTTATTCACTAATTTAGCAGGGACATGTGTCTCCTATCACTCATGCCTTTCCTGTATCCCCCCATATCCGTCAGTTATCTATTCTGTGGATATATCATAAGGTCTCCAGCTCCTCTGTTCCACCATCATTGTTGCTTTTCAGAGGAAATCTTTCTTGCCTCCTCCATCCTTGAACTTGGTGCTTAATACAAACCAGGCCATTTTGTACCTCTGTTTCTGTGTATAAGCTCTTCTCTTTGCTAGGGAATATTCTTTCCCTCATTAACTAGCTGGAAAATTTATCTTTTGAAATTCTTCTTAGGCATCTGTAAAATTTTGCTTACTTCTGTCCATACACTTGTTATTCAAAGTGTTATCCATCACCTGGAAACTGGTAGAAATGCAGATTCTCAGGTTTCACAGCAGACCTACTAAACGAGGATTTGGATTTTAAAAGATCCTGAGGTGACTTGTATATAGCTAAAGTTTGAGAAGTCTTCTGTACCACTTCTATGTAGAATCTAGCCTCTCAGGATAGACCTGGGGTATACAGGCTGCTTCATTCCAACATCCATTCCAAACACTGAGAAGGGCGTAATCCTGAAGCATCCTTGCCGTGCACCCATGGGATGGGGGAGGTTCCCTCTCCACTTGCCAGATCTCAGTCAGCAAGAGGATAAACAACTGAATTCTGGTGACCATCAAGCCCATCTAGCTACTTGTGTCTGGAATTGTCAATATTGGGCACCAGGCACAGCCATGTTACTACCAGGCATCTCAAGTTTGTCCCTCACCCACTGGAACCTTCATCTGGCACACAGAGCTAGTGGTGGTCTGGTTTGAGTCTATGCCTGGCACCCTGAGATTGTCTGAATTTCCACCCAGTGCTCACTGACTACTACTCCTAGAATTGTTGGAGACTGTCTCACATCCAGCACCAATCCTGGGCAGCCTCTGTCTCCATGGGGAGCTTAAGCCCTGTGTAAGTCTCCACTTGGTGCACCAGGCTGCTGGAGCCCCCACTCAAAGCCAGGTGCCCTGTCCCCACTCAGAGTCTCCACCTTGCACCTCATCACAGTCCTGGGCAAAGTTTCCACCTGGTGTATTAGACCATCTCCCTGGCTTGCAACACAGGTTAAAGGTCCACCTGATTTGCGTGCTGTCCCAGACCTGTGTGGGACTCTACCCAGTGCCTGGTGCCCTCCCTAAGCCTGCCCCAGTCTATCGATATCAGTCCAGATATAACTGTGCTTCCACTGGATGCTTCAGGCTGACACGAGCCTCCATCTGGTGCTTTAAACTGGTTCTGTGGACACCAGAATATACATCAGGTACCCAGTGTTGGTTCCCAACCAGCAAAAATCCATGCCAAGTGCCTCAAACCTGAGTTCAACACCCTACACCATTCCTAGGCTGGTGTCCTGGCTTGGACAGTTGCCAGAGACAGGGGTTTCCAGACACAAACCTCTCAAACAGAAGTCCCCATACAAACCCACAGGCTATAAAGACGAGATAGAGAAAGATGTGATTTGTTGGACAAAAAAAAAAAAAAAAGACTGCAGGCTCTAGAAGAACAATATTCTTCTGGAAATATGCAGGAATGTTTTTCTCCCATCTTTTGGAGAGAGAGAAAGAGAGTGGAGTATGAGAGATTGGAGTTTTGTCACCCCTTTTCTTGTTCTCCTTTTAAAATATCACTTTCTTTATTTGTTTCAATAACCTCCTCTTCTTGCTATCTTTCAATTTGTTTTCTTAGTATTTTTGTTTTTTTCCCATTTATATTTTTCTCATTTTTTCTTTAAAAGTTTCTTTTACTCTTTAATAGAAACTTTTAGTTCAATTTTACACCATCTTCCATTACTTAATTTTTCAAAATCTATTTTTTTCTTCACACTCTTATGTCTTCACCTTATCCTTACTAATACAACCATTTACCCTTATGAATATGAAGATAATTATATTACACTACAGCTGGACCCTGTCCTATTGTTAATGGAGGTAAAATTGCTCTACTGAGTAGATATGTGCTGTATATTACTATCTGGTTCATATTAGAGTTTGTACTAGAGATCTCATTTCTATGGTTAAAGGTGGTACAATGTCAGTTATTAGGGGTTGTCATTGTCAATTTTATATTTGATGCTATTGTTGTTGCTGATTTTAATACTTTAGCTGAGGTGATACAGTTGCTGCTATCAATTAATTTTCTTGGAATGTCAATATCTAGATTGCCTGGTGGTCATAAACAATATGGCAGCCCATTCCCAAAGAACTAGATACTAGGCCAAATAGGCTGCAACCTTTCTTCCTTAATAAATAGAGGTGATTGGATCCTGGGACAGACCCAAGGCCAATAGCTAGCTACCCCTAGAGACATAGTGAGTTTAGAGAAATATTAATAAAAAAACTAGAATAGCTAAAGAAAGAGAGGCAAACCATGAATGCCCAGGATAGAAAAGAACTGGAGTCCATAAAACAGTGTCAAACAGAAATCCAATGGATTAAAAACTTTTTGAAAGTATAAGCAGCAGAATTGACCAATGTGACAGAGTATTAGAAGACAGGACTGTGGCTGGTGATCAACTATGAGAGATACTATAACATAGCAAGAGAGAGCCAGGCATCATGTAACAGACCTGTAATCCCAGCACTGGGGAGGCAGAAAGAATGCCATGAGTTCTAGGCCAGCCTGGGCTACACAGTGAGTTCAAGGCCAGCCTGAACTAGATAGTGAAGCTCTGTCCCAAAAAACCAACCCACCTACTAACCAACAAACAAAGCAAAAGCATATGGAAAATGGATCCACCAGCTGCTAGATGATGCAAAGAAGACTAATCTAAAATTATTTGAAATTAATGAAAAATCAGCAGATAGCATAAAGGGTATTAAAAAACCTATTTGCAGAAGTAATAGCAGAAAACTTTCCAAGCATGGAGAAAGAACTTGATATATGTAACCCCAAATGGCCACACTCAGAAAGGAACTATACCAAGATGTATCATAGCCAAGAAATTCAACACAGGAACAGAATCTTAAAAGCTGCTAGAGAAAAGAAACAAATTACTTATAAAGGAAAATCTACTGGAATTAAAGCAGAATTTGCAACATAAACCATAAAATCAAGGAGAGCTTGGCATAAAGTGTTTCAAACTCTAAAAGAAAACATTTTCCAACCCAGATTTATATTCTGCAAAATGATCTTTCAAAACTGATGGAGAAATAAGATGCTTCCATAATAAAGAGCACCTAATGAAATTCATGACCACCAAACCAGCAAATCAAAAAATTCTTAAGGATATTCTAGAAAAACAGTGAAGATAACAATTCCAAAAAGCTCAACAGAATGAATCCACCAGGCAAGGCAAGCAATTAAATAGAAGGGAAAGAAAGGGAACCAACAACAGGAAAATAATATAATGACAAGGATAAGTCAATACCCATCAGTTATAACCATCAGTATAAATGGTCTCAATTCACCAATCAAAAGAAACAGAGTTGATTACTAGCAGAGTAGATCAAGAATAAGATCCAACAGTATGCTGCATACAAGAAACACATTTAACCCCAAAAGAAATTCATAGACTGAAAATCAGTGGATAGAAAACAATATCCCATGGAACAGGAACCCATAAAAAATGCAGGAGTTTCTATCCTAATTTCAGAAATTTCAGAAATTTTTTTCTAGTATTTTAACATAAGCTTACTTTACTATTACAGCTGAATTTAAAAATGTAAGCATACAACTAGGATTTACTAGAGTTAAAGAGTAACGTGTTTATTTCACTTAAAGTCTTAAAAATACTTTTGGCAGTTGTCACATTAATGTCCTATTGTTAAGAAAAAATTCATTAAAAAAGAGCATGAAAAAACAGACCCAAAACTTTAAGATTTTATTTACAAAGCTTTTTTGTTGTACAGAAAGTAAAAATGCTGTTACAGTCTCAGTGTAACTGGTAGCCACAGATGGTTGACTCACCAATCACAGCTATCCAGGCTAAAGCAAGAGTCTTACACAAAAACCTAACAACGCTTACAATTTTGTTGGGGGCCAAGTCTCCAAGCTTGGTGGTGGATTACCAAGAGGGACTAAATGGAGGAAGGTGGAATGTCACAGGAACTATTCTTTGGCTCTTTGGGTGGGTGGCTGTCCTGGGGTTTGTATCACAGCTGCCTTTTTTTTTCTTAAACAGTTACCAAATCCATGAGCAGTCCAACCAATACTGAACAGTTCTGTTTTTGCAGGTTATTTGGCATATTAATCATCTTCTCCTTCATCATCTGTTTCTCTCTCCCTTTTTTTTCACCTTTTCCACTTTCTTCCTCCTCTTCATCCTTCTCTTCATCCTCATCCTCCTCATCTTCATCAATTTCTCCATCATGTCCAAATTCTTCTTCTTCACTGACTTCATCTTCATCTTCGTCTCCTTCTACGTCTTCATCTTCATCCTCTTCTTCATCAAACTCTTCTTCCTCACCATCCTCATCTTCTTCATCCTCCTCATCTTCTCCTTCTTCATCCTCCTCTTCATCTACACCATCCACCTCTGCATCTGAGTCTGGGGCTTCTCAGTCCTCTCTGTCATAGCCATCCAGGTAGCTTAGTTGGGGCAAGAGCTTGAAGACACTCTCTCGGTAGTCATTCAGGTTGGTGACCTCACAATTAAGTAGATCCAGGCTTTTCAGGCAATCCAATTTTTTCAAAGGTTCCGGGGTGCTGATATCTTTCAGTTAATTTCCACTGAAGTTTAAATGTGTGAGAAATTTCAGAAATTGTAATGGGGAACTTCAATAACCTACTGTCACAAATGGATCAACAAGACAAAAAGTTCACCAAAGAATTATCAGAGTTGAACCAAATCTTTGAACAAATGAATTTAATGGACATGTATAGAATGTTCTACCCAACAACAGATATTCTTCTCAGCAGCACACAGGACTTTCTCCAGAATAGATCACATACTAGCTGTTATGGCTTATGTCTAGCTGTCCCCACAAAGCATCATGCAGTCATATGTGTGGCTTTTCAGAGGTGGCTGGATCTATACTGTGTGATGCTGGGATCAAGGGTGTGTGATTACTTAGTCCGCTGATTGGTTTGGCACAGTTCTGGGCATGGATAATGAGAAAGCCCACTGGAATGTGAGTGCTATCCACCCTATGGGCACGTGGCCTGGATAGACTATAAGGGGCAGAAAGAAGGCTGCTGTCATCACTTGCTGCTTTACTACTTTGCTGTTTTCTGGCTTGCTACCTTTTGCCTGCTGCAAACTTTCCCTTCTACCATGCCACCATGTCTTGGAGCCTACCAACTATGAACTGAAATCACTACAAACTGTAAGCCGAAATAAACCTTTCCTCCTTTAACTTAGGGTGTTAGATATTTTGTCTCAGTAATTAAAAAAGTAACTAAGACACTAGCCTATAGAGCATGCTTAAGTAAACACAAAGGAAGCAAAATGATCCCATGTATATCAGCATGGTCATAATGCAATAAAACTACAAGTCAACAGCAAAAGACACCACAGGAACTATGCAAACACATGGAAATCAAATAATACCTCTTGGATAAGCAATGGGTCACAGATGAAATTAAAGAAAAAAATAGGCTGTTCCTACAATGAAATGATAATGTCAGTATGACATCCTGGAACCTATGGGACACAATAAAAGCAGCTCTAAGAGGGAAGTTTATAGTGGTGAATTGACACATCAGGAAAACAGAGTAAATGGAGATAAATAATCTAATGATGTACCTCAAGGTCCTAGAAAGATGAACAATCCAAACCCAAAGCTAGTATGAGGAAGGAAGATATGAAAATCAGAGTGGAAATCAATGCAATGAAGACCAAGAAAAGAATCAATGAATTAAAAAGCTGATTCTTTGAAAGATTAAAGAGGCAAACACTTAGCAACTCATAAAAATAAGGAAAGAAAAGACTCAACTCCATGAAATTATAAATTAAAAAAGTGAAATCACTATGGATTCTACAGAAATCTAGAAGATCATAGGTAATTACTTTGAGAACATGTATTCTAATAAAATGAAAAATTCAGAAGTAATAGAGAGATTCTTAGTTATATACAAACTACCAAAGCTGAATCATGAAGATATAAAAATACTAAATAATCCAATATCAATCATTGAAATTGAAGAAGAAAAACAAAACAAAACAACAACAACAAAACACAACTTTGCCAACTAAGAAAAGCCCAGGTCCTAATGGATTAACTGCTGAATTTTACAAGAGCGTTAAAGAAGATCTAATGTCAATACTCCTCAAACTCTTTAATGAAATTGAAAAGGAAATAGTAATTTCAAAGTCATTCCTAGAAGCAAGCATTATCCTGATACTAAAACCATTAAAAGGACCCACCCCCCAAAAGGGTGTGGTATAGACCAATCTCTTTAATGAACTTAGATCCAAAAATCCTCAGTAAGAAACTGGCAAACAGAATGCAGCAAATAAAAAATTATACAGCATGACCAAGTAGGATTCATTCCAGGGATGCAGGGATAGTTCAACATATGCAAATCAGTAAATGTAATACACTATATTAAGAGAGCCAAGGACAAAAACCACCTGATCATTTCAATAAATGCCAAAAAAGCATTTGACAAAATCCAACATCCAATCATAATAAAAACCCTGAAGAAAATTAGAATAGAAGGCCTTTATCTCAATCTAATAAACCATATATTCTAAACCTACCATCGATTTCATACTAAATGAGAAAAGCTGAAAACTTTCACTCAAAAATAAGGGAACAAGACAAGGATGCCCATTGTCACTATTTCTTTTTTTTTTTTTTTTTTTTTTTCTTTTTGGTACCAGGGATTGAACTTGGGTCCTTGTGCTTGCAAGGTGGCTACGAACTGCTGAGCTAAATCCCCAGCCTGTCACTACTCTTGTTCAATATAGTTCTTGAAACATTAGCTGAAGCAATTAAACAAGAGAAAGAAATAAAAGAGATATAGATAGGAAAGGATGACGTTAAATTATCACGATTTGCTGATGACATGATCCTCTACATGGAAGACCCCAAAAACTCTACCAAAAGATTCCTAGAATTAATAGCCAAATTTGGCAGCATAGCAGAATACAAAGTTAATACTCAAAAAATCAATAGCACTGCTCTACACCAACAACAAACTCAACGAGAGAGAAATTAGGGAAACAAGACCATTCATAGTAGCACTAAAAAAAAGAAAATATTTAGGAATTAACGTAACCAAGGAAATAAAAGACCTCTACAATGAAAACTATGGTACTCCAAAAAAAGAGCTCAAAGAAGGCATCAGAAAAATGGAAAGGTATCACCTGTTCCTGTTTAGTCAGAACCAAGATGGTGAAAATGGTTATACTTCTAAAACTGTTATACAGATTTAACACAATCCCAATAAGAATATCATGGTATTCCTCAAGGGCCTAGAGAAAGCTATCCTAAAATTCATATGGACCCAGAAGAGACCTAGAATAGCAAAAGCAATTCTGGGCAACAAGGGTAAGGGAGGGAGCATCACGATCCCAGAACTCAAGTTTTTATGGTAGTAGTTTTGAAAAACATGGCCACAAATTCTTTGATACTACTCACTTCAAGAGATGAAATTTAGGGCTGGGCATCTAGCTCAATGTTTCTGCCACCTACCTTGCAAGCTCAGGGATCCGCGTTTGATCCCCAGTACCAAAAAACAAAAAACAAAAAACAAAAAACAAAACAAAACAAATCAGAGATGAAGTTTAAATCCACTTTCCTTTAGTGTGAGCTAGACTTTGTGATCTTTTTTTTTTCTTTTGAGACCATGTAGTCAGGCTGTCCTCAAACTCATGCTGTAGCCCCCAGCTGCCTCGAACTCTTGGTGATCCTCATGCCTCAGCTCCTGGAGTGCTGAGATCACAGGCATGCGCTACCACACCCGGCTCTAGTGGTCTTCTTTTAATGAGTAGAATAGTGCAGAAGTGACTGTATGTGACTGTCTCCAAGGTCCTACAAAGGTATCATAGCTTCCCTCTTGATTGTCATTAAGAGGAGTGGAAGTTTCCATTTCTCTTTATTGGAGGGTTTGCTTTGGAGGAAGCCAGCTGTCATGCAGGAGTCTGACTCTCTTAGGACTTCCATGCCAACATGAAGTCAGACTTCTGCATGACAGCTGGCTTTCTCCAAAGCCAGGTGTGGTAGCACAGAAAGGCAGCATCATACAAAAAGGTGCTCAACCTGCTTCTGCCTAGTCAACTGCCCCCAGCCCAAGTGTCAGACATGGAAGCAAAGAAGCCATCTGGGACATTTCCATCCCAGGAGACATTGCAGAAGCTGAAGGTCCAGATATATGGCCCAAGTTCATCTGTCCCAGCCATCTTCACCCATCCTAGGCACTCTAGCCAATGCATTAGATATCTAAACAGAGAGCTGGGTGTGGTGGTACTTGCCTGTAATCCCAGCACTTGGAAGGCTGAGGCAGGAGGATTGCTGTGAGTTCGAGACCAGCCTGAGCTACACAGTGAGTTCCAGGTCAGTCTCAACTACATAGTGAGATTCTGTCTCAACCCCCACCCCACAAAAAAGATATGTAAACATAGATGAACCTCTCTGAGCCTCAGTCCTAACACACAAAATCGTAATTAAATGTTATAGTTTGCATCTACCAGGACACCATGTGTTAAAGGCTTAGTCCTCTTGCTATTTGGGAGGTGGTGGAATCTTTTAAGAAGTGGGGCCTACCAGAAAGTCTTAGGACATTGGGGGATGTGCTGTAAAAGGGGCTAATGAAACTCTGTTTCCATTCCTGGACATAAAGTGAATCACCACCATGTTCTCCCACGTGTTGAAATGCATGCCACAGGTGCAAAACAAAAGGGTAATCTCAGTCATGGACTGAAATCCCCCAAACTGTAAGCCAAAACAAACCGTTTTCTCTTTTGAAGTTGATTATCACAAGTATTTATTTTATAGTAACACAAAGCCAACTAACAGAATATATAAAATGGTGGTGTTGGGCCAGGGATTTAGCTCAGTGGTTCAGCTGCCTGCCTCAGGAGTACAAGGTCCTGAGTTTGATCCCCGGTACCAAAAAACAAACAAACAAATAACAAACAAAATGGTGGTGTTTTATGCTAAGTTTTAGGATGGTTTGTGAGGTGCTGTGATGATTAGTTAAGCTTATTTGCTAACTTGACTGGGTTAAGAGACCACTGGAAAGGTGACTGGATCATGGGGGAGCTGTGCTCACCAGTGGGTTAATCCACTGATGTTGCTAACCGAATGTGC
Organism: Fukomys damarensis; assembly: GCF_012274545.1. Classification (NCBI taxonomy): domain Eukaryota; kingdom Metazoa; phylum Chordata; class Mammalia; order Rodentia; family Bathyergidae; genus Fukomys; species Fukomys damarensis. The sequence continues at coordinate 4,713,199 of NW_022900924.1, read as the reverse complement.
TGGACCATTTGGAGGTGGGTTACTGGGGGTCTGTCTTTGGAGGATATAGAGCTCTTGCTGGCTCTTCCCTGTGCTCTGGTTCCTGGCTGCCATAAAGTGAGCAGCTCTGCTCCACAGTGCCCTTCCACCATGTTTATGCCTTGGAGCCAGCTGATGCTGGAAGAAACTTCTGAAACTCAGTAAACAACTAGAATACGAACACAGTTTTAAAATGTTTAACTCAAGAATCCTTTAAAAAAAGACTTTGATGCCAGGCATAGTGGTGCAGTACTTGGAAGGCTGAGGCAGGCTTGCCACAAGCATAGCCTGGGCTCCATAGCTCAAGGACAGCCTGAGCTACAAAGTGAGACCCTATCTCAAAAAGAAAAAAAAGTAATATCTTTACATTGTGTTACTTTCAAGTATACAAGTATTGTTCAGGGTGAGGCCTTTGTCTTGCCTTTCTCTGATTTCAGTACCTAGCATAGTGCTTGGTCTCCAGTGGCTTGATGAAAATTTACTGAATAAATGGCTTTTGTCTTCCCTCTCTGTCCTCTTTTTTCGTTCACATTTAAAAGAAAACCAAACCCTGAAAGTTCTGGAATGATGCTCCAAGAGTTGAACGCCCACTGCCCTGGAAGCCAGGGGAGAATAAGGTCTCATGGATCGTGGGCAGGCTAGGTCTCAGGCAGAGAGGCATTGGCTTTCCCTAAATCCAAATCTCTCTGAACATCTTCCTTGATTGAGATGAGGATATGGCTTTAAAAAAAAGGGCACTTTGATAATAGTTCCAAGGTTAATAGCCTTCGGCCTTGGAAATACAGCAGCTAAGCTACTGAAGAATTTGGAAAGCGAAGAATCTCTGGGTGCCAACAGGTTATCTGGCCTTGGGCATGTCCTCCCCTCTCTGGCTCAGATTTCTCTTTATGAGTCTCTTTAGCCAAAGGCCAGTCAGGTTAAAACCTGAGGTCATCAAAAGTGGGATCTGGCAGTGCCCCCAAATGCCAGGAACAAATACCATCCCTCTGATTCCTCAAATTCCTTAGAAAATTTGGGCTGACAGTATGGAAAGTGCAAATCATAAAACAGTCCATATAAGGCATTCTGCGTCTGTAACTTTAGCTAGCCTACATTTGCAATGTAGTACCTGTGGTTATTTGTGGGGACAGGAAGAAATTATTAACTTTAATTTTCTTTTTGGCATGCTTCCGAAATTTCTACAATGAATGTCTATTGCTTGCAAGGCAGGTGGTGGTCCCACTGAGCTAAATCCCTGGCCCAACATCTATTACCTTTAATGATCAAAAATTAAAATATTTTTAAAAGCAGTCAGTTTAGCACATGCCCTTTGTCACGCTTGGTAAGCATACAACTTGTTTCTAGATAGAAGTTAAAAGAGAGAAATCATACAGCCTTGTAGGTGGAGACTGTGGGGCTATTTACTAGTTGCCTATTGCTATGTAACAAATTACCACAAATATAGTGGCTCAAAATAGCACATATTTATTACTTCACAGTTTCCGTGGGTTGGGAGAACAGGCATGGTTTAGCTGACTCTTCTTCTCAGAAATTCATAAGGCTGCATTAAGGTGTTGGCAAGGCTGCATTCTCATCTGGAGGTATGCATGGAACTACAGTTGAATATATCCCCCAAAGTCCATGCGTTACAAACTTAATCAGCGAAGTCATGCATTAATGATAACTGGAGGTGGCTTTTGGAAGGTAATTGGGAATAGATAAGATTATGAAAGTGGGCCCCCCAATGCATTAATAGTTTTGTAAGAGGAAGAGAGACCTGAGATAGTGTACTTGTCCTATCTTGCTATATGATGTCCTCTGCTACATTATGCAGAAAGAAGGCTCTTGCCAGATGCCAAGCAGATGCTGCCATTTTCTTGTACTTCCCAGCATCAGATCTGTAAGAGATCAATTTCTTTTCCTTATGAACTATCCAGTTGCAGGTATTTTGTTAGAACACTGGAAAATGGACAAAGACTGGCGGGGAAGAATCCACTTCAGTGTTCACTCAGTTTTGAGGTAGAATTCAACTCTGCAGTCGTAGGATAAAGGGCACTTCCTTCTTGCTGTCACTTGGTTAGAAGCCTCTCTCAGCTCCAGAGGTCATCTGGGTTCTTTCACATTCAGGCTTTTCCAACATGGCTACTTTCTTCAACAAACTAGCAAGGAGATCTTCTAGCACAAGTGTGCTAGCAAGATGGTCTTATATAATGTGCTGTACTCAGATGAGGACAATCTATCACCTTTGCCAGACACGGTTGGTTGAAACAAATTCCAAAGTCCTATCTCAGGGGGAAGTCTCACTTAAGGGAAAGGGATTACAGAAATGTATTGTGATGGACTGAATATTTGGGTCCTTCCAATGATCCTGTTGAAGCTCTAAATCGCTGTGTGACTGTATTTGAAGATAGGGTGGAAATAAATTTAAACAAGGTCATAAGGGTGGAGCTCTCATCCAGTAAGATTAGTGAACTTGTAAGAGGATACACCAGAGAACTATCTTTTGTTTTGTTTTGTTTTTGTTGAGACAGGGTCTCACTGTGTAGGAAGGCTGGCCTTGAACTATGGAGCCAGGCCGGCCTCGAAAATGCAGTGATCCTCCTGCCTCAACCAAACAGGTGCTGGGATTAGAGGCATGTGCCACCACACCTGGTTGAGAATTACCTTTTGTTTCCATTTACATATACCGAGAAAGGGCCACAGGAGGATATATTGAAATGCTAGTCACTCATAAGCCAAGAAAAGGTAGTCACCGGAAACCAAAGTAGCTGGTCACCTTGATCTCAGACTTCCAAGCTCTGGAACTGTGGGAAGTTCATTTCTGTTGTTGAACTCATTCAGTGTGTGGTACTATGTTAGGGAAATGTGAGAAAAGGCAGGCGTGAACACCAGAAGGTACAGATCACTGGAGACAAGCAGGGGAAAGAGTGTTAGGGCCTGTGTACCTCAGTTAATATCGCGAAGTTTTGCCTGGAGTTTCAGATAGGAATTCCAGAAGCTTCTTGGTAAGATGTGGAATATTCAACTATTCAGATTCTTCAGAGGTTTTCATTCTGTAGGCCAGTGTGGAGTCAAGAAAGTTTTAAATGAACTCTCCCACTACAACAATGGAGGAAAGTGGCTCACCTTTGAGGAATACAGGACTAAATTAAACAGCTTGCAACCCTTACCCTGCCACTTCCTAGTAACTCCTTCTTCTAGGCACAGTTTCTTTACGACATAACATGTCAAGTTATTAAAATAGAAAGCACTCTCTGGCGTCAATTTCTTTCTCCAGGTCAGCCCCAGCAAAAGGAAGCCAATATTGCTGCTTTATACGCCATCCCCATTCCCTTAGCATTTGATGTTTCAGAGCCATGGAAAAGTCTGAAACATGAAGGGGATAGGATTTAAAGGCTGTCTGAACATAGAGGAAATCTGGACCTTGCATGTACTTAATGGCTAGAGAATGTGAGGGTCTAGGTGTAGATTTGTCAATTGTGGGACTGAAAGGCCCACTGTCCCTGGAGACGGAAAAGTAGTTCTGGCCATGGTATCCAGTAGCAAATGCAGCATTCTCTACAAACCCTCACAGAAAATGCCTCAGTTTTTTGGCGTCGCAGAATCATGGGTGGAAAGTTGGGAATGGATGAGTGTGAGCAAGTTGACTCAAGGTAGGGTTAAATAACCTACAGAAATAAAGGTGGGAGAATTTCTTACATGAGGGCTAGTTTGTAAAATTCATACCAGAAACATGTAAAATGAGATGATGCATGGAAATTACAAAGCACAGTGCCTGAAACATACTAAGGGTTTGATAAATAAAAGCCACTATTCTATTACAAAAATTCCTAGCTTGAGCAGATAGAATGCCTCTGTTTTTATTTGTCCATCATTACGTGTTTACTGTCCCCTAGGCTGACAGAGATCCTTGGTTTAGAGGATGAGGCGCATTGGTTTTCCTCCTCTGGAGTGCTCTGAGTATTAACTGAGATAATGGCAGAGCTAACCTCTTCTCAGTTCCAATAAATGATAGTCACTATCATATATTAAAATTATGATACTAATTGCTGGCCCAAACTGCAAGACTGAGCATCATGAGTGAGGTTTTAGGCTGTTGACCAAAGGGTATTTGAGCAAAACATACCATCAGGGCCCATTCCTAGGCATGCATAGTCATATAGGGCTCTATACTTAGAAGGGTCTCACATTTGGTTTTGTAAGACCTAAAGTCTCACTTCCACTCCACGGAGCGTGAACAGCCGAAAGGCCTCCACGATGCTGGGCCCTAACACCCAACGAGGTTCCGGGAACATGACAGAGAACCGAGAAACCCAGGAAGGAACACACCAGCCTAGATGGTAAAAGACCTTTATTAGTCTGGCCAGACGGCACTCCCGGAGCCAGGTGGCTCAGAGAGGCAACTGCTCAGGGGCTGAGGTACTTTTTATAAGGTTTTTCTAAACAAAGAGTCAGGGAATTCACAGAACAAGACTGCAAACACATTGCTTATCTTATGCAGGAAATGTTCTAGGGTCACCTTTTGTCAAACCATTTGCCCCTGGGCGGGCTGTTAACCAAGGTAGCAATTAGCATATGAAGAAGCACAGTCTGGCCTATTAGCATGGAGTCACTTTAGCCTATTCAAATCTTACAGTTTAATGCTTTGCTGTAACCATCTTTAAATTAAATTTTGAACAAAGGACCTTGCATGTCATTTTCACCAGGCCCCACATTCTAGATATGTGTACCACTTTTTGACCCCAGTTCTTATAGCATGTGCAATTTCCAGACTTCCTGAAGCCATTTTTATCTTGTAGTCTTGATAGCTCCTGAGTGGCCTTCCTCCACAGGAAATTTCACCAGACAGGGGCAAAAGAAAGTGGATACTGTAGGATCAGAGAAAGGAGAATGAGCCAGGGCCAGGGGGAGGATGTGAGGATCCCCTCAGTGTAGACCTAGCATCCACAGATAAGTGATTTTTTTTTTCTTTCGTTTCTTTTTTTTTATTTTGCGTGGTACCAGGGATTGAACTCTGGACCTTGGGCTTGAGAGGCAGGAGGCAGAACCACTGAGCCAAATCCCTAGCCCCACCCACAGCTATGTGAAAGGAAGTGGTTTCCTGTAAGGTCCATGTGAGGGCCACATGGAAGCTTGACTAGAGTTTTCTAAGTGGAAAAAAAAGATGATGGAATGAGAGGCAAGGGAGGAAGAAAGCAAACAGGTTTTGTCTCTCCTTCTCAGACTGTTAAGTCCTAAGGACAAACACAGAATGTGACGGAAGAGTAGTCAATTATCATAAAACATGTCCACATAGGCGTGACAAGGCCTGGGAGGCTGTTGGGAAAAAAAACTTTTAGACCAGGATTCTTTGCCTTAAAAAGAGGAAACTGGAAGATGTATCTAGGCAATCTCAACACAGCCTGAGCCCTCATTCCTTTTTTGGGTGCCCTAGACACGAAGAAACAGCAATCCACTTGGCAAGGAGCTAATAACAACTTGGGTATCAATTTGCTTCTCAGTGGAAGCCAAGGATGCCTGCGATTATAGACTGAAAAGGTTTTTAGGCGTTTTTCACATTCGTTTTTCATCACTTTAAATTTCCCATAGTTTAGACATAACAGAGCAGCCCAGTGTGGTTGGGGTTTGCTTTGTGCCAGGAAGGGATAGAGAGGCCATGTGACACTACCAATTTCTCTGTGAGAATTACAAGTTCTGTGCCTCTCCTATTACAAGCTACCTTTCATCAAGACCCTGTCCTGGGCCTGACCCTGTGGCTGGCTGGTTTTCTGGGGTGACTTAGACCAGTGGTGGTAGCAGAAGCAGTGTGTGTTATATATGCATATGAGCTTCTCTGTGTTGCCCTGGACTCTGAATTTATGCTTGCCTCACCCTGTGCTTTCCAAGATTGAGGTATAACTTAAATGGTCACAGTGGAAAATCATACAATGCACACCAAATACACTCCAGTATAACTGTGCTAGTCACAAGGTAACAAAATATACTTTAAAATGCTTGATTCATAGTATACTCCAGATCTGAGTTCTGACGATGAGATGCAAACCCAAGTGTTTTGAAGACTGTCGATGCTTTTTGAGCATGTTAGTACTTGAGGCTCGAGTGAAATCTGAGCTCAACAGTGCTCTCAACTCCCCCTCTCCATGGGAGACCTACACTGTTTACATTTCCTGAGTCTTATGCTACCTAAAACAATTTTTGGACTTGAATTTCTTCTCTGGCCAAACCACCTTTCCCTAACTCTGAACAGTCCTGTCATCTTGAACTTGAGAAATTAGAACTTCCGTTCACAGAGACTAAGTGCTGATCAAGCAAGTGTGATTCTGGTTTCTGTTTCACTTCTGTTGACACAGGACAATGGTTAAGGATTAGTCCAGGCTTCCCCGAGGCCCTTATTGTTTACCACTTGATTACATCACTGATCTGACTTTAACCTATTTCCCCCACCCAATGACTATCTCTGATTTCAGCTGTTTTCTCTAAGACCGAGACCTGATGAGTCAGGATGGCAACCTGGCATAAAGCTGTAGGGTTTTCTAGGATATTCTAGTAATTCAGAATTATAGTTGAATGGAAAAATACCTTTTATTCTTGCTGGTGTAAAGAATCAGGATCCTGTGATTTATTTTTTATTCTTTGGTACCAGGGATCAAACTCAGGTCCTTGCGCTTGCGAGACAGGCAGCAGCACCAATGAGCTAAATCCCCAGCCCAGGATTCTGTGATTTGAATAAACCTATAGTGTTTTTTTGTTGAGGATGCTGGGCCTTGATCTAATGTATTCAGAGAAATGAGGAGTCATTCATCCACTTAAGTGTGCATGAGTTCCTAGGACTGGCTGCCTGATACCGATGAAGGACATATTTCTATCATTGAGACTTGGCCCTACTTAATCCGGGCTTCTTACCCCACTTGCTAAGGTGCCAGCTGGCATGGATGGCATCCAAGAGCCTCAGCCCACAAGAGAAATAGAATGTGGTATTTCACTGCCGTGAGAATTCCCAAGGAATTGATTTTCCTTATAAAAGAGATTATATGTGATACTTTGTGCTTGTCATTGCAACTGAGGCCAAGGTTAAAAATTTGATGGCAAAGATGGGCCAGGGGTTTGGCTCAGTGGTTCCCCTGCCTGCCTCACAAGCACAAGGGTCTGAGTTTGATTCCCGGTACCAAAAAAAAGATGGCAAGGAAATGGCAGGCTATCTTCCTGGTATTGACTGTCACATTAACATTACTAGTAACTGTCATTTTGTGAGGGCTTTATGTGTTCCAGGCACAGTGCTTAACACTGTGTTCATCATCCTACTACTGGGACTTAATCCAGTTTTGAGGTAGGCACTGTTGCTCTGCTTTTTATGAATAAAGAAACAGGCTCAGAGAAGTTAAGTAGCTTGCCAACACTATTAGCTGGCAAGAACTTGCTTAGCTCATTGTAACTGGAATCAACAGGTTCTAAATTTCTGCCCCATAAATTGATCTCTAGTGTTTCCGAAACACCTACTGTATCAGATGCTGCTAATGTCAAAAACAGGCATGGCTGAGTCAGAATCCATTTCATGAAGAGAAGACACTCAAATGGAATAAGCAACAAATGGATCTATTGGTTTGCAAAGATATCTCTGGTTAGTTTAACTTCAGGGATGATGGGATCTAGGGGGCTACAATGTCTTTGGGAAACTATTTCAGTGCTTTACATAGGGATCATTCCCAGTCATGCAATCTCCCTGGGGTGACATGATGGCTGACTAGGTTTGCAACTTTTTAGCTCCAAATTCAGTGGATTAAACACAAAAGGAAATGTCCTCCTCTACCCATAGGGATTAGCTCTATTTATGTCTTGGCTTAGATCATACACTCATTATCAGATTATGCTGGCCAAGGGGTTGCAGTGCTCTTAAATTGAGTCTGAATTTTATGTTCATCCTTGGAGCCATGGGTAGTAAACATATGAAAAGAGAGGAGAAAAGAGACAGAAACCTAGAGAGAAACTGATAGGCCCTTATCAAAAGAAGTAGGGATGGATGTTGGGCAGATGTCCAGACCAGTGGGGCTCTGGGAGTATAGAGGAAAGCCATCTAGATAAATCAAGGGACTAACATTAATTTGTGATGGGAGATATATGCTTGTTCATTACTCTACCAGTAATCCAACTAGGGCACGGCTCTCGTCAGCGAGTTGAACTAAGGGGAGGTTGATTCAATAGTATAAAATTAGAACAAATGGAGTAAGATGTTCCTAAGAAGTATCACTATCAAATTATTTGTGAGATTAGGTTCAGTTGTGAAAGTGAGAAAACTTCAAACACTAATGATAAAGAGGATAAAGATGTATTTATCTTGAAAATGAAGTCCAGAGGTAAACAGTTCAGGCCTGGCATGGTGGATTCACATGCATCAGGAACTTGGGCCTTTCTGACATGTTGCTCCATCATCATTCGTGCACAAGTCCTTCTTCATGGTCCAACAGTGACATCCTCAAATTCCAACCAACAAGTCCACATTCTAGCTACCAGGATGAAGTAAGGAGCAGAAGATGGGCACACTCCTTTTAAAGGGCAAATCCCCAAAGCTGCTCATATCTCTTCAGCTAAAATCTAACCAGTAGGTATGATGGTTCACTTTGGGTGTCAGCTGGACCAGATTAAGGAATACCTAGAAATCCAATAAAGCATTATTATTTATTTTTGGTATCAGGGATTAAACTCGGGACCTTGGACTTGTGAGGCAGGCAGCACAACCATTGAGCTAAATCCCCAGCCCTAAAGCATTATTTTTGAGTGTGTTTGTAGGGTATTTCCAGAGATTAGTATGTGAGTCAGAGTGGATTAGGTGGGGAAGATCCACCCTTGAAGTGGGTGGACACAATCCAATGGGCTGGAGGCGGGATAGAAAAAAATAGAGGAAAGGCAACTTGGTCTTTCTGAATCTGAAGCTGGGATATACTCTCTTGTTCTGTCCTTTGGCATCAGCACTGTAGGCTCCCCAGCCTTTCTACTCACAAGATTTAACATTAGCAGCTCCCTGGGTTCTCAAGGGAACCATGTGCTCAGCATTCCAGCGCCCTTATCCTGTAGATGGCCAGCTGTGTCTTTTCAGTCTCAGTAATTACATGGAACAATTCTTCAAACCATCATATGCTTGTATCTTAACACACAAAAGGCTTGCAAGCTTGTGCATTATTGTCTTTGTCTTGCTGAAGAACTCAAATAGTTTACACCTGTCTGCCAAAGAGGCTGGGAAATTGTAGTTTATCAGCTACAAAGAGACAATGACAGAATGTAACACTTAATGGTCTGCCCTTTCACTGTTGCAGGAAGTGGTCTTCAAAGGTTGAGGACCAGTAACCTAGAATCTAAACATTTTCAAAAGGTAATTCTGAATACAAAAGACTTCAGTATTACCCTTTTTTGATCACAGTTCTTCTATTAGCATATGCAATTTAATTGCTTTTGAAATTAAATTATTTCCCCTGAAAATTGGTAAAATTTTCTTTTGGAAAATAAAATAGAAAAGCAAGCATATGCTTTCCACAACCAGGTGGTACAATGCAGTATGTTTCTCTAGACACAATTTCAAAATTACTGATGTGTCCTTTTCCTTTTCTTTCATGTTCATTTAGAAACATTTGAAGGTATGTGTTATCATGATAAAAAAAAATCTTTCTTTTTGCTTACAAAATATGTCATAGGGCTGGGGATTTAGCTCAGTGGCACTGCAACTGCCTCACAAGCACGAGGTCTTGAGTTTGATCCCCAGTACAAAAATAAATAAATAAATAAAAAAGTCACAGACATATTACAAGTTAACAGCTGGAGAGCCAACTCATTCTGGGTTTGTTTTTGCTTTTTTGAGACAGGGTCTCACTATGTAGCTCAGTCTAGCTTTCAGCTCTGCATGTACCAGCCTGGCCCAAGCTGGTCTCAAACTTACAGTGATCCTCCTGCCTCAGCCTCTCAAGTCCTGGATTATAGGCTTGCCCTACCACATCTGGTTCCAACTCATTCATTTTAACCGCTTGCATTATTTCTGAGTACAGCTATTCTATAGCGGACATACCATTCCTTTTTAGTGTACTTTCCAATTATTTCCACTTTCCTGCTCCCACAGTCCATGTTATAGGAAACTTCTTGTATTGTTTTTAAATCTTGGTACTTTCAGAATTATGAGGTAATTTTCAAAGTAGGACTGCTGGGTTACAAAGTGTATTTTTCAAATTTTAATTGATATTACCGAATTATCTTCTAAAAGACTGAAACAATCCACATTCCTAGTGAGAAAAAGTTTTCATTCATCTTAATTTTTGCCAGCAGTGTAATTGTTATTTTAAATTTTGTAAATGCTACCTTGATGTTGTTATGATTTACATTTCACTGATCACTTTGATCCTGTTACATGCTTATGGTATGCAGTAATGATTCAAAGCATATACTGAGTCAGATCACTTGAGTTTAAGTCACAGCTCTATCACCCACTGTGTGACAGGAGCATGTTACTTTATCCCTCTGACCCTGATTTATTAGCTGAAAAGAAGATATATTACCCACAGCACAGGGTAAACTGTGAGGACTAAATGAGGTACAACTTATAAAGTGCCTGAAACAGTGCCTAGAACAAATCAAGCATTGAAAAATTTGGCAATTATGAGCCACATAACGTTTCAATTGTAATGTTGCATATAACATAAAGCATTCAGCCTAGCGACAACACTGAAGACATCTTAAATTCAAGTAGCAGTCTTAATGAGGTTCACACACCACCAAATTTCCTAACATTTCTTAGGATGTATCTTTGTCTTTAGGTGGTGTATGACTATTACTAGTGGTAAACCTTTTCTGTGTATTAGGGATAGTAATTCTAAACATGTCACTTGCATCAAAAACATTTTCCCAGTTTATCACATCTTTCAGAGATTTGTCTCATAGACAAATATCTAATTCTCTTTAGGGCTTCTGGGTTCTCTGTTTATGATGATCTCTCAAGATAAAAGCCTCCTAAATATTCTTCCTAATTTTCATTTTAACATTTAAATCTGTAGTATTACTAGGATTTATTTTTGTATATACTGTAGAGTAGGGATTTGACTGCCCTCTAGACTTTACTATAGCTCTCTGTATTAATTAAATGCACCAGATTTAATTTAGAAGAAAATTTCATGGTAAGAGATATGGAAGAAAATAAGTAAGGTTGTTGATAATTACCAGTGAGCTTCAATTTTTAAAAAAGAAATTTCCTTCTCAATTTTTTTTAAATATTGAAAATCCATTTTTAAATGAAATATAGTAAATTCAAACATCCAGAGTTGAGCTGTTACTGAAGTAGCAAAGATGAGGCTTGAGGAGTAAGACAGTAAGAACTCTGAAACCAGAAAAAGTTTAGATTTTATTCTGAAACAATGGAAGAACTGTTAAAAGGTTTTAAGCAACAACTTTGTGTGCCAAAGACTATTCTAACTGCTCTGTAGAAAACAGGTTGTACTAGGACAGTAGAGGTAATGAGATAATTTGAAAAATATCATATAGTCCTAGCAACAGCTAACGTTCCCTCGGACAAGCATGATTAAAGACAATTTTGAGATATATGTAAATGATTTAGAATTGAATGACTAATAGTAAAATCTGTGACGAGAGAAAGGAAATGTAAAGACTATGTATTATGTTTTGGTTTGAGAAACAAGGTGGAGAGAAAAGGAATCCAAAGAGCAGATCTTAAGGGAATAAAAATGACTGGATCAGTGTTTATTCATATGTCAGATATAAAGTAGAGCCTGTTGTATTTCTGCAAAAAGTTACAGGACTAAAGATGATACCTACCCATTTTTTTTCCAGTCAAGGACTTTTAGCTAATGGAGCAACTCAAACTTTCATTTTTATTTGAAGGTAGGGATTTTCCAAGTCTTCTGAATCCCCCCAAGATATCAATATTTTGTAAGCCAGTATCTCTTCCAATTAATGCTTTCTCACAAGAGATCTTAGTAATGCTACAAATTCAACTGACATTGTGATTTCAGCAATTTGGGGCATCAACTTCTATGTGCTATTTTGGACTTCAGCACAAAGGGATTTATTCACCCTGGGCACAGAAAGGCTCTGGATTTTACTCTCTACTGAAAGGTGAATTTCTGGGTTTGAGCTTGTCCTCCTCACTTTAAATTATCCCACGAAATCCAAGTATCTATTTCTGTCCAATGGTTTTAGCCTTCGTTTCACTTTACCTTGTCCTACTGTCAATCCGGTTCTCCAAATTTTGTCAATAGATATATGAACCCAAATAATAAATAGATGTATGAACCAAAATATTGCTACTAGCTATTTTGCTGCTACTACCCCTTCCCTGACCTGGGACACACTCAGTGCAGTAATTCCTTAAACTTCATGTTCTCCAGTCTGGAACCTATCATTTTACTCTCTAGTATCAATTTTTGTAACTGTCTAGTCATCTGGTTACAAGTAATAACTACTCATTTTAGCTGACAAAGGGTGAACTTAAAAGTTATCAGGAAGATATATGATACTCTACAAGTGAAGGAAAATTTGGACAATCAGGCCTTGCATGAGAAGAATCGGGGTTCTTTAGTGATTTTGCATTTATGCATACACTATACTGTCTGGTTTTCTTTGAGACACTACCATCAAAATGACTCAACTTCTACCACTTTGTGTTATTTCTGTTAAGATCCAAAATCTTGGTGGGAAGGCAATTTTGTCAAGACAACTCAGGTTACTCAAGCGTCAGCTAGGGGGTTTGAGGTGGGTACTGTAATTTATAGTTCCATTAAAACCACACAGAATGGGAATGTGTAGCCTTTCAAAAGAAGACAAATAATCTATCGCTGAAGAGAAACATGATTTGGGGCAACCCAAAGCAGTAAGTGCTATTATTATAAGCACTTATATTATTATTATTTTAAGTGTTAGGAAGTAGAAAAGAACCTGTAATGGAAAAATGACCAAGGAATCAGGAAGAAAATGTAAAACGACACAGCACTTAAAAGAGAAGAATGTTTCAAGATGGCAATGGGAGTTTGTGATGCTAAAAGTTCAGGTAAGATGCACATTTAGTAGATTTAGCAATTAAAAGGTCCATGACCTTGAGTGCAGTGAGGTCAAAGTAACTCAGGAATGAAAAACAAGTGACTTCCTTCTATTTAATGTAGACAGTGCAATTAACATCATTTCAGAACAGGAATAATCTTATGTATTCTCAAACTATAAAACCCTAATAACCCAAGTATAGGCCTTTGAAAGTTGTGCTTTAAAAAATTAAGTAATAATTACTGAGCTCTGAGTTTCTCAAGTAAAGGTACAGCAGTCTGTTTGCTTGAGTACTGGATGAATATTAAACATCTTAATATTCACTAGTATAAAGGTGGGTATTTTTAATCATTTGACAAAACAGGCTCAGTGTTAAGTAACTTGCCAAGGTCAAACAATAAGCATTAAATTTAAGAAAGTTCTTTATTTTAAAAATAGTTTAAAATTAACGTAGTAGTGTAAAATAGTCAAATACAGAACTGTATAAATTTGAGTCTCAATCTACACTGTTCAAAGCTATTAACAGACTTTTCTATGCATTTACACACATAAGTACATGTTTTTAAATGTGTTTACACAGTATACTTTTCTATCCATAGCTTGTTTCACTTAATATATCATGGCCATGTCTCCATTCCATTCATAATGAATGTACTTTATTTAGCAGATATGTAGAATTTCTTATATGGCTGAGCCATATTTTATTTAACCAATCCTTTACTGATCAACATTTAAGTTTTCTTCTATTATCTTCTACCATGTTACTTTTGTAGTAACTCAATTCTTGTTTCATTTTATCTTTGATTTTAAAGAATAATTTCAATGTGACCATGACCTTAGTTTCATGACTACTTGGACCTGTCAAGTTTCACTGCTGGTAGATACTATATATTAGGACTCAATTTCAAGTAACAGAAACTCAACTCGAAGTAACTTAAGCAAAAAGTGTATTTATTGTTTCACATAACTGAAAAGTCCAGGGGATATACTAGCTTCAGGCACGGCTGGATCCAGGGGCAAAAATGCTGTCATTAGGACTTGAGTCTCTCCATCTTTTGGCTCTGGTTTCCTTTGCACTGTCTTCATTCTCTGACAGGCTCATTCAATGTGGTAGACCCTGTTGAATTTTTTAAAATCCTACAAACTTAAACACCTCAGTAAAAGCAATTTTTTCTTCTCCATTAACTCAGTAAAATTCAGAGGGATGACTATCACTGGACCAATATGTAAATCACACAAACACTCCTTCAAGAATTGGTATGGTTAAGATGGACTTTGCTGAGGTTAAGATGGACTTTGCTGAATGATGAAGTCTGAATGATGTATCTACCCACAAAGCCCACAGTTGGGTCAGATGGTCCAAACTGCATCAACTGAAAAATAGGAAGTGATGGTTTCAAGAAACATCAAGAAATTGTTATAATGAAATGGAACGGATGCTGGGCAATAAAAAACAATTGATGTTCAGAATAAATTGGAGACTGAAAAAGCTTAACTTCTGCTCATAATGGTAAATGTAGTTGGCTCCTCAGTAATGGAATCTAAAAATAGCCATGGGTGTAAGTTTGTCTTGTCCTCAGGAAGCCTACAGTCCATATGAGTGGAATAATCATATCTAATAGGGTACTTTGAATGATACTATAGCATTTTAATGCATGCAAACATGTCAGTTTTAGGCTTTTTTTCAGAGCCCCTTCTTGGTATCAGGAAGCAGGGCAACTAGCCTCCAATGGCAAATAGTTCTGTGAGGCTACTTGAGTCAGTGGTAATTTAAGCATAGTGGACAACTGTTCTGTTTCTTTAAGTCTTGCCAATAGTATATTTCTGTGAGCACTGATGAATCAAGACTCATTGTGTTACTGCAGAAGAGAGAAGTGGACTCTACTTTCAACGTGCTGTTCTCTTTCCAGATGTGGTAGAAGAGGTCCCAGGTGCTATAAATGAGCAAGTGAAGTGTCTTACTCTCCACTGTAAAAAAAGATTAAAAAAAAAAAAACTGTTGGTCAAGGAGCGTGCAACTGATACTTTCTGTTGTGAACATTAAGTCCTGGTGGGGTGAGGTACAAGCCTTTTTCTATTTAAAAATCCTTGGTGGAACTGGAGACAAGATAAGCTGAAACTGTCTGTAGTCTTCTCAAGGTCAGCAGTTGATTGCAGTAATAAGTGAACAAGGCAGTTAAAAGCTGAGACAGGTAAACTGACAAGCCAGGGTAACTTCACCAGGGCCAGTCAAACTAATAGCCAGGATATAACCTGGAAGGACAGGCAGATGAATAAATGAATCTATAGTTTTTGCCCTGGGTACTCCAGTTATTCCATAGGGCTTATGCTAGATACAATTTTCTGATCTCAATGGACTAGTCAGATATAGTGGCTTTCTCTTCCTGCTCATCTGCCCAAGAAATGTCAGCTCAGGAGAAAGCCATATCCTTAGTCCAGACTTGAGGTTTCACTTGGGAGTCTATCCTACATCTGGAAGCAAATGGGTGGTAGTGCTGGGTTTGTTGAAGTTAGCCCTTTCTTTGGTTATCAAGTCTTCATCTTCTGTAACTCAGCACATCTGAGAATTCTTACAAGTCAAGGCTTCAAAATTGGCTGGATGGCACACTGGAAGTTCTCGATGAAATCTCAGGCATGGAGAATAGGTAAGCTCCTAGGGTTTCAGTTTTAGGCTTTTTCCAATCACCAATTTTTTATGCACAGTGTACATAAGATTCTTGAGCAGATGATCACCCTCATCTTAAATGAGTACAAGGTCAGAGGGGATGATTGGCAGCGAAGGTCAATGTCTTTTTTCTGCAAAGTATATACAGGAAAAAAGCAGAGAGAAAAAAATAGCTGACAATTTTAAGTTAGTAGAAAAATGAACTTGTAGATAATTTCTTCTTTATGCATTCTAGTTTTATGCTCAAGCAAAATAGTCATCCGGATTTTAATTTGCTAAGGGTGAGCAATCAATAGCAATTGGACCTAAACCTTGTTTGAGGATACGTAGACTAAGTCATGTAGTAATCAGATCAGTCTAGAAGACGAGAAAGAATATAAAGAAAACATTTCCAACATTTAACCAGTGTATCAATAAAAGTAGCTGAAGATGGCTGGACCTTAAATTAACTGTGAAGTAAAGGAATGAGATTTTCTACAAATTGGAATATCCCTAAAATATTTGTCTGTGAGTCAGAAGTGAATTCTTCCTTCAGAAACGAATTGTCTTAATGCCTAAGAATATCTCATAGCAAAAAAAATAAAGTCAACCACAGTGTAAATTACAATATTGAGACATATGTGATTCAATTCAAACATCCACAAGGACAGCTCTTCAGTGTACTGGCAAAATCTTTAGCTGCCATCTTTATATTCATTTGTAAAAGTTTGTATTTCCACCAAAATGGTAGACAATACACTATTTGAAGTCACCATCAAGCTAAAATGTCTGGGTCCAACTATGCCTACTACATGATGGCAATAGGCATCACATCATCTTAAAAGAACATCTCTTACTGGTTAGAAGAAATTTTTCCAAATGACTACATTTTATGTCACACGTGAGAAAGGATCTTCAAAAACTGTCCTGAAGATTAGCTATTACATGTAAAGATGAGTAGTCATAGTAATTACAGGGAATCAGTAAATAAGCCAGTGAAGAAAATGTTTTGGGTTTTTATTTTTAAAGGTTATTAATTCATTGATCCTCAAAACAGTAAAATGAATAAAAACCAAGGAGGTGCGTATCCTAGTGTAATTAGGTTGAGTCACATAGTGATTTTGTAGTTTGAGGAGATGAATGATAGCCAGGTACTTAGCCTGTTTAGGAAATGTTGCTAGCATCTGAATTCTGCTTTCATAGTTAATGACTGTTTCTTAACATGAAGTAGAGTACCATGGCTAATGAGAGGTCTAGTGTAGAAATGGTCTAAAATGGCCTCAGTGAGGCATCAGATTCTAGCTTGCAGGCAATTCACATATCCAAGAAGAGTTCAAGACTTCAGTCATGTACTTCAAGTACCACTAGCATATCTGGCGTTTGTGAACGCTGCTTAGTAGCATTTGTCAGTGTAGGGTGCATATGAATTGATCTCTGACTATATCCAATTCCAGGAATCACTGAAGTCCATCTTGATTACTGGGCTAGTAATAAAAGCTCATTTGCCACAAATCTGTCCATATGAACATTTTGGGGTGCAAAGGCACACCCAACACATACTTTTCTAAGTCTGCACACAGTAAATATTCCTAAGAATGTTCAGCATCAACTCAATATGGACTATATTGAATGGAGATTCATAAAAGATGAGAAAGCCATTCAGGTTAAACATGTTGTATACGGCAGTGGTTTCCAAACTGTTCTGAAGAGTTCTGCATGTTGTAAGGAAGTCACTGTAGGTGTCAGCATGGTGGTAAAGAAGATGCTTGTGGCAGGCTGCAGACCCCCACTCCTGCGTCACTACTTCATCCAGAGCAGCTTCACTTTTACTCTGGGCTTCCGCATAGTTTTCATTCAAATGGCTTCATGGCCACATAGCCTTTCGAAAACAAATGATCTAAGAATAAGTTGTTCACAAAACGCTGAAACACAAAAAATAGGTCATAGAAACCAGAAACTGGGTGAGCAACGTCTGTAGTAAGATATTTTTCTATTCATTTTTTTCCCCTAAGGTGGACCATATTACAGGCTAATAGAGTTAAAACTCAAGTCTAGTATAAATTTTGATTGCTTGAATTTGAGCTTATAAATGACTACCATAGGACGAGACCATTGGTTTTAAGTTGCAAGAGCAATGAAGCTTTTGCATGTAGTTGGAAAATGTATCCACTTCTTTGTAAACATTAATTCAAGATGTCTATGTCTAGGTGACTTCTCTTAAGCAATCACAATGGACCACAATTCAAATACTAAAGGAGTATTTCTTCCTCCTCCTCCAGTTCCCTTCCCAATCTTCTTACCTAAGATACAGTATCTGAAAAAAAAAGCTCTATAACAAAATTCTAAGAAATATATTGCTAAATGTTATGGAACTCACCCTTGGGGGCGCAGAATGAACTTTCTCCCATTATCTACCCATATAGTTCCACATTTATTCTAGAAGCTCCTTTGATTAAAACAAATCAAGGTAATGATCACGATGCAAGACTCTCACATGGGGAGTCAAAAACACTATATTATGGGGTGTCAAGGCCAAACTGTTAACACTAATTATACTTTTTTTTTTTCCTTTCGGTACCAGGGATTGAACTTAGGCCCTTGCATTTGAGAGGCAGGCAGTAGAACCACTGAGCCAAATCCCTGGCCCTAGTTATACTATCTTAAAGTAATTTTCCATTCTATTAAAAGAATGCTATCAAAAACTACATTGTCTTTAAACCAGGACAAAATGGGCTAAGATAAAGAGGTCTTTGCTGCAAGTCTTTTGGAAATCTTTAATATACCACTGTGCATCATGGGCTGGGGAGAAGGAACACATCTTAACAGTATTTTACCACCTTACTAGATAATGGAAACTCTTCACATATGACAGTTATACATTTTTTAAAAAGATGGCTCATTTTGTGTATATTAGTTTGGGAGCAGAGAACTATAGGTAATCTCTCAGTATCCATGAGTTTTTAAAGACACAAACTGGGGTGTGTTAGGTCTTTCTTGGGAAAACTATAAAAATAGAGAAAAGACCTAAAAGCAGCTTGTGTTTCACATTAGGTAGCCTTATTATTTGATGAACATCTGCCTTTTTTGACTGGACAATTTAATATTATTGGAGACCTTTGCTTCCACACCTTAGGGGTATTGCCATGGATTATACTTTCAACCTGTCTGATGGGGGCACCAGGTAAAGTTGTAATCTTTTGGAGTTTCCAATTTCATTTTAACACTGTGGGTAAAGGCTAAGTTAACAACAAGGATAATACTGAATCAAAAGGCCTGGTCTCTATCACTCTAGCTGTGTTACCTTGGATACTTGAGTAAGTTCTTAAATTTGTTACCTCATCTCAAAATGGAATGTTACTGTTTTGTTTTGCTAAGTGAAATAAACAAAAAGTGCTCTGAAACTGTAAAGTGCCATATAAACAGAGGGAATTACCATATAGGTTTTATCTTGGTGTATTTCTGGAATCTGACTCTGGAGCCTTGAGAGATGCTCTTAGGTAAAGGGATTCCTTGGTAGAATTGCTTACATTTGTGTGAAAAGTTCAGGTTCCTGAGTAATTCCAAAGAAGATGCTATGCAGAATTCACTGCGCCTTGGTTTTGATCCCAATGGGTCTCCTTCAGTAGGCTACTACAGATTTTAAGTAGAAAAAGAGCAGGGTCCAGTGACCTTCATGGGAGCCTAGACAGTTCATGAACTTTAATCATTTGAGATTGTGGGGTGTGCGGTCCAATGCTGTTCTTAAGAGAGATGGTGTTTTTCTTTGGACAGCGTTGATAATTAAAAATGCTCTGGTCTAAGTTTATTACATGTCTCTGAAGGCTTTCACTGAAGAAATGAAATGCACAGTTATGGAATAAACTGAGCTTCTGTTGTGATAAAATAGCTTTAGCTATTTGGCTTGAGGACTCTGCACTATAAAGGGTTGTACTGAATCTGGGCAGAACAGAACTGGAGTGGAGGTATAGGCCACATCATCACGGATGAATGCCTCTTGGGTCACAGTGGTCCACTGGAATGATGTCTTCTTCAGTAGTAAGTTGGTAGGAATCACCATGAGCAAAAGTCCAAGTACCAGATGTGTAGGCTGATGGACCAGCAGAAGGAAAGTGGTCAGAAGGTCCAGGTGAACACTCAGCAATCAGGAGGCACAGGACTAGAAGGGGGAAGGACAAAACAGGTAAGATAACAAATGCATGGAATTACAAACAGGATTCTAATACTGGGGTCCGTCTGCCAAAGCACAACTGCCTTGTGGGTACTAATTCTTGTTATGTCTAGCTTAGAGGCTGACAGGTGATAAAATAGGAAGGAAAATAAGCAAAAAAGAAAAACACAAAAGCCTAATCAATAATTGCTGCTAATAAGAACAGAACTGTCTGAAGGATGTAGCAAATAGGAACTGCCCCAAGGATCATATTTTAGGGTCGTAATTTGATCATATTCACACAGTTGGACATTAGTTAGTGGGGAGGAGAAAGTGGCTGGCTCCACAGATGGCACAAAAACAAGTGAGATTTTAAATTCATATGCTAATAAGAAAACAAAAGGGATAGTGCCATTCTTTTTCCATTCTTCAAAATGTCTTATGGGCTTCACCTCTAAAAGTTGTCTTTTAAACTCAGTTATGAATTGTTTTATTCAATATTTTGTGTGTAGTAGGTAATTATAAACACTTGCTAAAATAAAAGCTGTACTTTCACTTTACAAGCTTCTATGCTGAGTAAGAGAGAAAAAGGCTTTTCATCCTTAAGTATGTAAGTCTATTCAATGTATCACTTCTTCTTTGTGTGAGGACTCCCTAGATAAGTTTAGAATTAAAAAGTGAAATATGTAAAGAAACATGTTTCCAATACCAGTAATTTTCCTTATAATAAAGAGTAATTTTTAAACTCATTTCATAACAACCAATCATATACTAAGTGCCAGGAGATACTAAGTGATGAATGAGATAGCCCACTCTCTAAACTCCTAAATGCTCAACAGGGCTGGTGGTATATGTGGGCATGAAACAAGGCCTTTGCTTTCAAGGAGTTTGTTATCTATCAAGAGAACAGATGCATGCAAATAAGTATTTTACAAAGAGAAAAATTACATCATATTACATACTTAACAAAGGTATTTTGGGGCTCAGGCCATAGCTCAATTAAAGAACTCTTGCCTAGCATGCATGAGGCCCTGGAAAAACTAAACCCAACCAAAACATATTCCAGCTAAAGTTAAAAGATTTATGGGAAGGAGAGGATCTGAATTGGTACTGAGGAAATGGCAGAAGTGAAACAGATGAAGAACCAGAAAAGGGGCAATCCAGGTAGTGAAGAGTGCAGAAATGGTGGTTAAAGCATTTTTGAAAATGGCAAGTACCATAATTTACTTTCGATGGAGTTTTGTCAGTTTACACTGAGGGTCTGGGCAGAAATTCAGGTCTTCTAATTCCCAGTAACAGCGTGGTGGTAGTGCTTGCTCAGTTGTTACTTCTTTTCTCACAGCAAGATCAATAGTTCCAAAATGTAATTTAAAAAAAAAAAATCGACCTCCAGAGTTCCTGCCACATCCTGACAAACTCTTCTAGGCAGCAGGTCCAGTTCCTGGAAATCTGAAGTCCATAGCTGTGGCTATACCTAAAAGGTATCTGCTTCAGTGATTGCAGAACATTGCAGCCAAACCTTCTGAACCTCCAATCCGAACATCTTTTGTCTTCAATTTCAAACTTTGAGTTCCAGATGTTTTCTTTTTCCTTTCTCTGGTGGAAAGCCTCTTATCACCACAGTCTTAAAGTCTTTTGAGGTACATCCAGATTTAATTGCAAAAGAGCTAAAGAACATTTTTCTCCAAAACAGTCATTTTTCTGGAAATCATTTGTCTCTGCCCTTTAGGTAAAGGGAATAGTCAATTTTTTTCCAGACATTTAAATGAAATAGCAGAACTGGTTAACATCTACTCAGTCAAACTACACTTAACTGTGTTTGTAGTCACTTGCTTAGAGCTGTACCACTTGGTAAGCACCACTCTACAAAATGAAAATGTTTGAAATCCAACTGTTCAAACATTTTTATAGTGTTTACTGGACAATGGTCTGAAATTTAATAAAAGCAGCTGACAACAAAGAAACAAAAACTGGCATTTTGGCCTTCTCAGTATCACAGTTACAAGCAATTAGAATGCAAGGCAGGCCAGGAAAAGTTAAGGTTGGACTCATCCCAAACCTACTGATTTTGAGGTCCAGCAGGTGTTCTAACAAAATTTTTGGAAAAATGTTAACTTTGAATTAATAAACAAAAACTAAAATAGCTTTAGAAATTCCATGCGTGGTTCAATCTGCTCCAGTGAGCCCACTTGTTAAAAATCCACGTGCACCATTAATTAGCTAGGCTTGGCGCCATCATTTAAATATAAGCCTGTTCATCACCAACCACACAAACTAGGGATAGAAAATAGGATCAAGTAATGGATGGCAACCACGGTCACGGAAAACGATTTTAAAAGTCAAAAAGGTAGTCAGGCACCAATATAAGCAGCAGAAAACAAATGTTGGACCAAACACTGAATTCACCTCTTGGTATAACTGACTACATCCACTCCTATCTGTAGCTGCTTTATACTGGATGCCACTGTACCATATTCATCAGTCACCCTTCAGGCACCCCATGGTGAAAGGAAAGAATTAAAGAGAGGCCAAGCAGGGAGTATTGTTACCCCGAATATCCATTATGCATAGAAACAGCTCACATATCCCAGGGACTCAAACGGGGGCTTCAAATTGGTTATGAAGGGTCCCAAATGACATCTAGGCCTCAGTTTCCTCCCTGTGGTATAAAAAAAAATGTCAACAACTCTTCTGGATCACAGTCCCCTTTGAAAACTTGCTAGCAATGGACCATCAGTCGCGTAATATGCATATCCCCACAAATTACATACAATTCAGGGAGTCTGGGAAGTCTCCAACTCCAACCCAAGGTTCCTAGGTTCAAAATCCGAGGGATTTGGCAACTGGTAAATTTTCTAGCAACTCAATAAACATTACAAACAATAATCATCCTTTACGTATACAACACTTCGTAGTTTACAAAGCGCTTTCAATCTCAAGCATAGATAGGCAGAGGAGGAAACTGAGGCGCAGACAAATTACAGAGTAACTTGCTTAAGGTCATTCGGCCAGCTGGTGGCTAGGCCCGGAAGCAAACCCAGCTCTTCCTACTCCGGGAGCTCACATCCCTACCCCGGAGCTGCCTCCAGCACTCCTGCCCCTCTCTAAGGCGGCATGAGAAGGAAAAGGCAAAGCAGAAAGCCCACCACCAACCATCCTCCAGCCTCTTCCTGTCCCCCCAAATGGGTCCTTGCAGGTCCCGAAGGGTGGCGCCAGGCCTCC
>NW_022900924.1:4687750-4688331 GCF_012274545.1 Fukomys damarensis | reverse complement strand
CCAGAGCAGGAGAAAGAGCCGCCAACCGATCGCTCGATCGACCGCGCGCCCGCTCCTTCGCCCTACCAGACCGGGAAGGGGGGGAGGGCGCGCCAGGGCTTCTTCGAGTTAGGGGCCTGACTCCCCAGCGACGAGACAAGATGGCTCCTCCAGTCCGCGCAGCAGCTACCGTCCCGGCTGCGTCGCTCGGCCCGCCCCCGGTACTGTTTCTTTAAATGGCGGAGAGGGTCAGGAAGGCCGGAAGAGAGGTGCGCTCTCTCACGTGATACAGGCGGGACCGGCCAACTAAGATCCGGTCACATGGGTACACGCAGCCCGCCAGTCGGAAGGCGGAGTTTCAGGGCGGGGTCGGGAGAATCTAAGGCTTTGTGATTGGCTGAACACGCCTTGGAGGCCTCCCGGGGCTTGGGGCGTCGGGTAGTGC
This sequence comes from Fukomys damarensis, assembly GCF_012274545.1. Lineage (NCBI taxonomy): Eukaryota > Metazoa > Chordata > Mammalia > Rodentia > Bathyergidae > Fukomys > Fukomys damarensis. The sequence continues at coordinate 4,687,907 of NW_022900924.1, read as the reverse complement.
GCGAGGTGGCCGGTTCTGTGTGCGCCAGTGGAGACAAAGCAGGGGCAGTGGTTTTGTCGCGGCGGCGGCCGGGAAGCCCTAAACACCGAATTTCGTGGCACGGAGTCTTGTCATCTTATTCAGCGCGGCGCGTGGGCGGCGACGGTGACGGCGGCGG
>NW_022900924.1:4656789-4687735 GCF_012274545.1 Fukomys damarensis | reverse complement strand
GCGGCGGCGGCAGCGGCAGCGGCAGCACATGGTTCCAAGAGCCCGCTGCGGTTGTCGGGTTCCAATTCCGCGGGGAGGGACAAAGGCAGCTGCGAGCTTCTGACAACGCCGGACTGAGTGGTTCTCTCGTCTCTGTTCTCGATCTGAGGCTTTGAAAGCTGAGACTAACTCTGCCTGAGGAGGAGCCACGGGACCAAGGCCCAAGAAGGGTGGCTGAGGAGAGTGGGGGAGGGGCGCCGCCCGGTTGAGGTGATTAGGGTCGGTCAGTTCTGAGGTGTAGTAGTGGACCATCTTGAGATAATTTAAGGCACCACCCTATGGAGATTGGGGCTGGACCGCAACCAGTTTTTTTCAAGTTTTGGAAAAAAAAAGCATCTCTTCCGATTGGGAATTGGTGACCGGAACTAGACCCATATGCGTTGCTAGGACACCGTGGTCTCCATCTAGGGCTTGTTTCAGGATCCTGCCATCACTGGTGGCGAAGACGTGAGTGCATATTCAGTTTTATGACAGTAGTGGGTAAATTTCCGGCTTGGTAAATTTTCTAGTCAGGAAATTTAAGGCAAAAAAGGGCTCGAAGAACGTTAAGATGAAAAAATAACCGACAGTGAGCTCAATAACCGTCGACTCCAGGACCATTCACTTTCGACTCTGTCTGAATTGAAGTACCGAAACTTAATGCTAAAAGCTCTTTGGTGCTGCAGGTTTATGACAAAGTTCTTTCCAAAATATTACGTCATAGAAGATTTTAAAATACTTAAGACATCAGTTGCAGTTTTGAATATCTGAATACATTTTGGTTAGATACTCGCTAACTTGCTTCAACAATCCTTAAAGAATAGAGACAACGTTTACTGACAGAGTTAAGAAAAGTTTGTTCCATTGGGTAAAAGACTGGAGCTCTCCCAGCAGTCATGGCTTTCACATATTACAGCAGTCTGAATCGAGCTCAGCTAACCTTTGAATATCTGCACACAAATTCGTAAGTATCTTACAGGTGCTAATGAGGTCACTGATAACCCTTGATATTAATATGGCAGTCCTTTCCGAAAATTTTATTTTTCACTCTTTGGGAAACACTGGAAGTCGTGAGCTTTCTATTGAAGAAATGAGATCAATGCAATATTTGTTGCTAATCCAGAAGATTCTTATTTTCATTATTGGATCAAAATTTTTCTAGATGCAACTTTAGTTACTCAGAGTCAGCGGTATTGTTATTTCAAGTGTCTAATAGGAATTCAGGAAGTTCTCTTCTTCGAACGGCCAAAAGTTGGATTATTTTAGCATCGACTGTTTCTCTTCTTTAGTAAAAACAGCCTAAACTGTTGGGTTTATATCAACCATTTCGAACAAGAAAAAAAAAACAACCTTTAAATGATAATTTGAAGAAAAAAAATTTTTTTTCAGCGAACAGTTGTCTATCTTCCTCGGAAGTTGGTATCTACACCGAGAATAGTTCGTGTATGCTAAGCAGTAAGTGGCAACTCCCTGAATTGTGTGCAGTTCCAGAAATACAATGTTGTTATTCCAATTTGATCTGGAATAGTTTTAGGTTAATTCTTAAACCCACTCTGAAATTATCCAGTGGGATAACAACTACTTTAGTGTTTTAATACATTCACCTGTTACTTTTGAGATAAAGGTAAGTATCCTGCCATTTTAGGGAGTAGAGGTAACCAACAGCTTAAGTGGTCCGGAGTTAGCTGAAGAACCAACCACCTTCACAACTGAGAGTAAAGGCTTCATTTATCCAATGATATTGTAGCCTTTTGTGGAAAAGACAGACATGATTTCATAGTGGTTGTAGTGCTATTAGTGGATTTCATAATGGATTTTTTTGTGGAAAAGACAGGCATGACTTCATAGTGAATGTAGTGTTAATAGTGGATTTTATAGTGGATTTTTTGCTCTTTGTCCAATCAAAAAAACTAATTCTGAAACTTGTTATTAAAGAAAACTTTTTATTGAACAAAATTATTTTAGAGAAGGTACTGTACATATAGGTTGACTAGGTGAATTCTCACACATGATCTGTATGGAACATAGACGAGGTCATTGGTTATAGGAGGTAGCATAGCCTTGGACAAAACTTTCAGTGTCCTTTTTTAACGTTTTAGGTACCTAGATGTTCATGGACTATTGTGTTTGATAAATGGCTGAGTTTTAAATTTTGGGATGATGGTAAATTTGGAATTGCAGATTTTATAATCTTGGAAGACTGCAAATGACTTCAGAAACTGGCTACTTATTCTCACTTCACCAAAGATATACACAGTAATAAAATAGTAATTATCGCTTCATGCTCATTGCTGTTTTAAACTTTGCTTAAAGTAATTTAGCAAGCAAACCTGTAGGTTAAGGATTATTCTTATTTTCATTTGAGGAAACTAAGGCTTGAAATGATTGTATGATAATTACACAGCTGCTGAATGGCAGATTAAAGGACCCAAGATTTAAGAAAAAGAATCATTTGGTCACAGTGCTTAATGCTTTTAACCGTATGGCAGGGCTGACTGGTCAGTTTTACCTTCAAGGTCCTGTTTTCTCGTCTGTTAAGCAAGGAATTTACTTTCCATTTGAAGAGTCTTCAGTTTTAGTTTGTCTCAATGAATCTCTACATTAAGGATTATGGAACTGTTCTGTCTCCCTCCCTCCCCCTCCCTCCCTCTCCCTTTCCATCCCTCTCCATCCCTCTCCATTCCTCTCCATTCTTCCCTCTACTCCCTCCTCCCCTTTCACTCTCCTATTTTGTGGTTTATTAACAATAAGTGATTTCCCTTTTCCCCTCTGCTCCTCTCCTGTTTTGTAGTAGATGGACAGTGCTGAATAAAGCAAAACTCAGTTAAGTCATTTGTTTATGGTAAGGGAGTTTTCCATGAATCTTGCTTACCTATATTGAATTGAAACCAGCTGTTCACTTGAGTATTCAAAGTTTGGCATATAGTTTTGGAACCTCTGTTCATTTGATCTTTCTTTCCAGTTTTTTTGAGACAAAGTCATACTGAATAATTTAGGCTGGCCTTGAATTTACTATGTAGGCCAGGCTGGCCTTGAATTAATGCCAATCCTCCTGCCTCATTCTTGAGTGCTGGGATTACAGTCGTGTGCCAGTACACATGCCGTTGGAAGCTTTGTAATTTCTGAATCTGAATCACAGCTTTAACCTTGAAGTTCTGCTTTTGAATGTGTCCAGTCCTACCAGAAAACAGTCTTAATGCTAGAACACCAAGATTTTTTGGGTTTGTAACTAATTTCAAGAGACTTGATTAGAAGTTCATTTGTTTTTTTTTTTTTGTTTTGTTTTTTGGTACTGGGGCTCGAACTCGTGTCCTTGTGCTTGCAAATCAGGTGCCAGAACCACTGAGCTAAATCCCTGGCCCTGGAAGTTTATTTTAGAGGAAACAAATTTTTTAAATTCTCACATGATTTAATTTGCTACTCATAATGATAGAAGAAGAACCTCTTCTGTTTAAGTGGTTCACCGTCACCTTCAGAGAAGGGATGATTGGTCTTACAGTATTTTCTCCTTTGTTTTGTTAAACTCAAGGCCATTCAAGAATATCTGACATCTTCAGTATTGCCATATTGTGAATCACGAAGGAGATAGCATTGTGCATATCACCCATTAAATGTAGACTTGCCAACAGCCCAGGCTAGGAAGGTAGAAATTATTGTAGCTTAGTGAAAAGATTGGACTCGGAGCCAACCAAACCTAGATTTGACTGCTTCCTGTCTGTCTTTGGGCATATTAACCTGTGAGCTTTAATTTCTTCATCTATGAAATGGGGCTAACCTGGTAAGACAGTGTTTATGAGGATTATATAACAAAGTTCTTAGCTTATACACGGTACACAAACATTGAGTAGATAGTGGTTATTCTCTTTAGTTTACATAAAAAGTCAGTGTAGTGGCAACTTGCTCTTTGCTATTAGTAGATAAATTCTTGGTATGTTTTGGAGCGTGTGTTGGAAGCAGTAAATGATTTGATTTTTTTTCTTTTATATTAAGATTTGTGGTAGTGATGATGGTTGTTAATGTCAGCAGGCCTGAGAGAATCTAACTTACTTTAGTACTGGAAATTGCTTTTACAAGATCGTGGAAATTAAGGTTTTCACATAAAAGGAGTTTTCTGTTACTGGTCTTAGGTGGTTGATTTTGTAACTGATGTTCTATTGACACAATAATGTCTTTGTTGTACTGAGTGATATTGTAGAGCAGGGTGCTTAAGTATAATCCAGTTTCTTTTTTAAAGTATTTATTCCCAATGGTACTTTTAATAATTCGTAATTTTGGCCATATGATAGGCTGAGTTGTTTATCCATATGTGAGGTGAATGAAGAGGAGCCTGTCAACTCAGAGACTTCTTTTTTCTAGCACATATAAAAGTGTTGAAATGTAAGTTCACATGCTAAATATATTAAAAGCTATTTGAATATAAAATAGCTGCTCGAGGATTTCCCAGCTTTCTTTTCTACTAATTAAGGCAGTTAACTATTGTCAGTGTATACAAGAACTAGGCAAAACTATCACTGTACAATGGGTTTGTGACTAATCCATTGATTTAAATTCAGGCTGACTATAAATATAGAGACCACTTTGCTTATATAACAAGCTAATTTACTCATGGATTTTTTGCTGGAAATGCTGAGCTGGAAAACTGTTTCTACTATGGCACAAATGAAAAGCTATGATCAGTTGAAAACCAAAAATGTATTTTAAAAAATCTTTTTCCAGCTGGTTGATCTTTCTTGTATCACATGCAAAGGATCTTTAGATCTGCAAAGAAATTTTCTTTTAATATTTATTCATTATTTCTCAAATTGACTAGTGTATCTCTTAAAATACTATTTGGGATAAAGGGGAACTTACACAGTTGGTATATTTTGAATTATGATTTTAGGAAATATTTAGAACTGACTTTGGCATCTGGAGGATCCAACATTAATCTGTTGGAGGTTTAAGAAGATTCTGCGTATTGCCCCTTTTAGGATAGGAACTGCTGTCGCAAAAACACCTCTTAGTTACATTTTAAAGATAGGTATAAGTTTATCTAAAATACGTAGGTATAGCCAGGGATTTAGCTCAGCTGTGCTGCTGCCTGCCTTGCAAGTGGGAGGTCCTGAGTAAAAAAAAAAAAAAAAAAAAAAGTATGTGTAGAATAGCATTTATATTGTGTAGAACAAACACTTTGAATTTTTTTTTTTAGGTTCTAAACTTTGTATAGAGAACAGTAAAATTTTAGTTAGCTGTGTTTTGTCCTTGCCCTTTTGAGATTGGCGTATTGAATTCTAAATGTTCCATTTTCAAGCTGGGTGTGGTGGTACACACTTGTAATCCCAGCTGGAAGGCCGAGGCAAGATGATTAAAAGTTTAGGCCCAACCGTGGCAATTTGGCAAGACCTTGTCTAAAAACAAAATACTAAAAAAATCTAAGGATGTATCTTGATGCAAAGGCTTTGAGATCAATACCCAGTATTTCCCTTACCCAAACCCATTTTTATGTAAAGTAATCAAAAATAAGGATTACTGAGATAGGGTTACTATTTGTATTTTTGGCTTCCATGTCCTAATGGCAGAGGGTGTCAGAATTAGTTTTTCTGATAATTCTTACTCTTCATTCTCACTATTAAAGGCCAAAAACTGCTTTCTTTAATTCCAAAGTTAGTGCATCTGATACAAGTGATAGTCTTAATTTGTTTCGTTCTTTTTTTTTTTTTTTTTTAGCCAGCGTCTTAACTATGTATGTAGTTCAGGCTGGCCTTGAATTCACTGTGTAGCCCAGACTGGTCTTGAACTGGTGATCTTCCTGCCTCAGCTAGGATTACAGGCATGTGCCATCAAGCCCAGCAAATGATAGCCTTTATTCTCTCTTTTTTGTCCCCCATTAAGTTTATTGGTACATTTAAAGCAAACAATGCAGTTACATTTATCATTGGACTCTTTTTGTTTGTTTTTTGAGGCAGGGTCTTGCTATGTAGTTCGGGCTGGTGTGGAACTCAGTATGTAACTCAGGCAAGCCTCAAACTCAGAGTGATCCTCCTGCTTCACCTGAGTGCTGGGATTACAGTTGTGCACCACCATGCCCAGTGATGGTCTTTGTTCTTAGTGTGATTTGCTCTTTTGTTTTTTCTAGGGAATGTATTTTTGAGATTATTTGACTTATGTTAAAATATAGATAGATTGATGTTGAAACGAGTATTGCAATAGAATTTATTATTTTATGTAGCAGTCCTCAAAATAAGTTCAGAATATAGAAAACCAATTTGCTTTCTAAATCACTTGTAAGACAGGTAGAAAGATGACTATTTCGAAGTTTGAGAACAAATATCAAGATTCACTTTTAATTTATGTTACCTTAGTTAGCAAATCACCTTAATTTTTCAGCATAGTGGTCCCTATTTCTTTCTTTTTGCAGTACTAGGGGACTAGTACACAGGATCTTGAGCATACTAGACAAGTACTCTTATACTGAGCAACGTTCCTAACTTTTTTTTTAAGTCTTGAGATCTCACTAAATTGCTCTGGCTGGCCTCTTGGGAAGCCTCCTGCCTCATTTCCCTGAGGAGTTGGAATTATAGATATGTTCCATCATTGCCTGGTCTTTGTATTTCCTTAGTCGGGTATAAAGAATATTTGTTTAATTCATACTTTGAAGAATTTAGAGTGATGACTTTAGATGTTTAAACATTTTTTTTAATAATTAAAGATGACTGTAAGGCAGATTTTCTGTTAAAAATTTTGTTTCTTCCATGTAAAATTAAGAATTGGACATAAGCCATAAAAATTTGCTGTCTGTATTCTAGGTGAATTGGTGATAAAATTTCTGTCTCTCATTACAGTAGACTTACTAGTAATGCCTTTGGATTAGCAACAGATATATTCATTGAACTCTTGGGGGAAAGCTTTTCCAAAAATTGAGAGCTGGGCTAGGCATGTTGGTACACGCCTCTAATCCCAGCACTCGGAAGGCTGAGGCAGGAGGATCACTGTGAGTTCAAGACCAGCCTGGGCTATATAGTGAGTTCCAGGTCAGTCTCAACTACATAGTGAGACCCTGTCTTAACCAAAAACAAAAATTGAGAGCTGGTAGTTTCATTAATTAAATTTGCATTTAAAGAGTTACTTGACAAAAAACTATTCCTGGACAGTTTCAAGAATTATAAACAAATGTCTTAAGAGTTTAAAATAAGTGACCAGTTCTTACATGGTAGGTCTTTAATATCTATATATATCTTTGATATACCTCATTCTAAATTTTTACTTTAGGGCTTGGGATTTAACTCAGTAGTTCTGCTGCCTACTCGCAAGCACAAGGTCCCAAGTTTGATCCCCGGTACCAAAAAAGAAAAAGAAATTTTTACTTTGGCTGTTGGTTGAGACTGTATGCAAAAAAGCTAGCAGGAATAATTTTGGTATTAATGAAAAATTAATGATAGTAAGATATTGTATCAATTAATAATTTTGTATTTTTTCTAGAAGTCAACCTGGTTTTCTAGATGCTTTTATGTGGGCATAACCGATGTTTGTATGACTTTCTAGGGTTAAAGATTGTAAATTGAGCATGCTTAGTGGATAATTTGTTAGCATTTTTCTTTACCAGTACCTGTGTATGATCTACCAGTGTGGCGGGGAGGAAAACTGAATGCTTTTGTGTAGTTTATAAGGAAAAATACTTGTTTTGAAGAAGGAAAGAATAACAGTAATCTTGGCTTTGAAATTTTGGCTAAAAACAACAGCACACATTCAACAGAGGAATCCAAGACTTTTGCCCTTCTAAAAGGATAAGAGCTTAGTGTGCTCTCCTAGGAACCCCACTGAAGTTAACCTTTTCAAGGAGAAGAGTCAGTGGTTATTTTCTTCAGGAGGCTGCTGAAAATTTGGGTTACACAGCTACAAGATCCCATTATTCAGAACTCAATTCCCCACTACCAAAAAACCCCCCAATAAAGATAATAAAAGCTGAATGTGGTGGTATGTGTAAGTGTCTATAATTCCAGCACCCAGGAGGCTGAGGCAGGAAGAATGTGAATTCAAGGCCAGCCTGGGCTACCTAGTGAGTTTGAGGTCAACCAAAGCTGTATTATGATAGCCTCTTTGGAAAAAAAAAAGATTATGTGAGATACGCAGAAACTGACAATTAAGTCTGAAAAATAAAATACAGGCTTTTTTTTTAAAAGCATAGTATCCCTTTTTCGGAGTTAGTACCTGTGGGAATCTTAATACTTTAGGGTGGGTTTCTCAGTTCATAAGAATAAACTTAGAATTCTGAGTATATGGCAAGACTTGATTTATGTTTAAGAATTCTGGAACTAAGCTAAGTTAGGAGGAATTTAAATTTCAGAAATGCGAATTAATGTAAATGGAGATTTTAGATTTCTTTTTTTAAAAACAAGAAATTTTAACAACCTTGACTTACTAGGAACCGCAGTTCATTTCATCTGCTAACTTCATATTTATCATTTCAGAACCACTCATGAATTTTTATTCGGAGCCCTTGCTGAACTGGTTGATAATGCAAGGTATGTAGACTTCCAGCACATAATCTGCTTGAAGTGTAAGCTCTTTGGATCATTAAGACCTTTGCTCACTGAAGACTTGCAGGAACATTTCTGTAATATCTATAACTCCTAAGAGGCCCATTACCACAAAGTATTTTTAATATCATACTGATTAATACTTCATCTTTGTTTCTTGATTAACTTAAAATTCATTTATTACTTTTTATTTAGCCTAAAAATAGTGAACCTTACTGTATCTCAAACCACTTTTCCTTGTATATTAAAGTGACTGTGAAAAGCAGGGAATTGAGATAGAAACTTAGGGTCAAATTATTGAGATAGATGACCTATGATTTTATTTTGTATTACCAGGACAGTATACTCCTGATATCGTTAAAACTTTGCCAGCATTTTGTATCTTTCCTGAATGTATGTTTTATTTCAAGGGGATTCCCATTGATCAAAATCTCTTCCGTTGTTAGCATTTGTGCTTAGAAGGAGCCACTCTTCAGCATTGTCTTACAATGAGTTGAATAGAAGTTTGAGTTCATTTATAAGACAAAAATTCTAGTTCAAATAAAAATCCCATTTATAGTTACAGTTTGAAAATACTCAAGGTCCCGAGTTCAATTCCTGGTACCAAAGAAAAAAGAAAATACTGTTCCAGACTTCCTTTCCTTTTGTTTTTTCTAAGAGTCTCACGCTGTAGTTCAGGGTGGCCTGGAACTCATTATGTAGCCCTGGTTGCCCTTGAATTCTCAGCAATCCTCATGCCTCAGTCTTCTGAGTTCTAGAATTATAGGCGTGTGCCACCGTGCCTGGCTGTCCTGTCTTATTCTTGAATGCAAACAGAAAATTAAGAATATTAATTTTATTTATTTATTTATTTTTGGTACCAGGGATCGAACTTGGGTCCTTACACTTATGAGGCAGGCAGCGGAACCACTGAGCCAAATCCCTGGCAGGATTATTTTTGATGATTATTGAAGAGGGCAAGAGTTGGCAGTAGTTCTTCTAAACTGATTCCCATTTAGTGAGCTTTCTTGTATTTTTCTAGTGTCTGTATAGTTAACCTTTACCAGTGATGGTGAACCTTTTAAAGCTTTGAATGATACAAACAGCTGGCTATGGCAGGAGTGCCATAGGTTTGCCATGAGTAGCCTATACTGTCATTACTTTTTGTTTTTAAACATCTATGAAAATGTGATAGGTAATACATTATTTAACCAGAAAACTCCCATTTTGTTTCAGTATTGACTTATTTTTTCAATTCAATTAATAATATTGTAACTTAATGAAATTGTTTGCATTTGCTGCTTGTTAACTTAGAGCATTATGTTGTGGCAGGCAGTTTTTTGTGTATCAGACAGTGAACTGGGAGTATGTTTCCTATTCCTGCACATATTTTGCCAATCTCTCATATTTAAACAATTTGTTATATCATTGAGAAAATGTACATGTAGAGCTGAGTAGATTTGGGGTTTTTAAAAGTTTTTTAAAAAATTATATTTTTATTGAATCCAGGGCCTCATGCATGCTAGGCATTTGTTCTACAACTGGGCTATATCCTGAGTGGACTTTTTGCACTTAAAACCTATGAAACTGCCTCAGTTTCCTTGCCCACAGTCAGGAGAATTAAAATAAATATAAATTACTTGCAAGCCTTCATCGATGACAGAATCCACTGGAGTCTAATGGGATATCCTAAGTTTCTTTCAAGGTTAGCAAGGTCAGTATTTTGGGCCCAGGAATCATTTTGCTGATTGTGGTGTATATATTGTGAGACCCAGTTTTTTCACAGGTTGTGGCAGTTATAGTTTTTCTCAAGTTCGGTGAGAAGGAAAATGGATGAATTTTTGGAACATCTTATTAAGATTGCAAATGAATGATATATATATGATAATATATAATATATATATCAAATATTCTTACTGATCCTGAGTTACATGTTTTTCAACATGAAATCAGTGTTTTAAAAATGTATTCAAGGGGCTGGGGATTTAGCTCAGTGGTTCCGCCGCCTGCCTTGCACTCAAGGACCCAAGTTCAATCCCCGGTACCAAAAAAACAAAAACAAAAACAAAAATGTATTCAGGCCCCATGTATCACGTAATTGTCTTAAATAATTGAGAGCTCCTAAAGCATTTCATAAGTATGTAAGGAAATCGTGTTTGCTAAGTGTAAAAGCAAAGCTTTAATGTATGCAGTGTTGTATGGCTTCCTAAAAGACTCAGAATATGATGTATTTTGTTGATTGATATTTTATTCTCATTTAGATTTTTGTTTTTAAATTTTGCAGAGATGCTGATGCCACTAGAATAGATATTTATGCAGGTAAGTCAGATTTTAAATCTTTCTTCTAGTGCCCAGTTCCTCTAATGCACTTTCTACTACTGTATCTCTAAGAAGAAATGAGTGGGAAATAACTAGTTTTTGGAGCATGGAGAGATGGCACAGTTACTTCAGGTTGTAGGTAGAAATGGGTCAGCCCTGGTCAAGTATGTCATAGAAACCAAGAATACTGATTTGGAAACTAAATACTAGGTATCTAATTTATGTGCATAGACACAAGAACACTTGTAGGAGTGGTGGAGTAGAGTAATGGGATATGAAATGACCAAGTATGTCCTGATCATCTTATCGGAAGGATGGATTTTGCTGGAATTTCTTTCACATCACTCTTGGTGAGCACCAGTCCCTACTGAGAAGGTAGCTGGTTTCAGTTGCAGAAAACAGCTGGTAACCGGGTTGGAATTAGGTTTATAGAAGTGTTCTTGGGTAGAAGTGTCAGGTAGAAAGGAAAGCTGCTTGGCCATGAATTTGAGGCTTTGATATCCTCAACTATTTTAATTGGATGGGTTCTACGGTTTTATACTAAGATCTTGTTTTTCCTAGAGTGGTTGCAGCAGTGAAAGAATTCTTAGTTGTTGTGATTGGCCTTTCTTCTTTTTAGTAGTTTGCTTTTTGCCAGTTCAGTATTTGTACCAGCACCTTTTTTTTTATTATTTGAATACTAAAAATTTGGAAATGAAATAGAAGACAGCTTTTAAACCCAATCTGGTTACTGTTATATGTTTTCTCAGCACTGTTTCTGAACTCTTCTGTAAGGTTTGAAGTTCTATTTTGAATAACATTCCCTAGCTTTGAAGAAGTCTTTCTTATTTATTTTTATTTTTTGGGTACCAGGAATTGAACTCGGGTCCTTGTACTTGTGAGGCAGGCAGTGGAACCACAGAGCTAAATCTCTGGCCCCTGAAGAAGTCTTTTTATGTAGGAATATAGAGTTATCAAATAACTCCTATTCATAGGCCCACTTGATATATGAGATTGAACACACAAGTACTAATTCTGAGAACCTTTAATGTCATGTAATTATGAAGAATCTCCAGATACATGTTCTCGGCTTAATACTATTTTGAAGCCAAGCAAATATTCCGGAGACCTACATGTCATCAGTATTGCTTAAATTCTCAAAACCCTCCATTGAAAAGACCTGCCAAAATGGTAGAAATAGGCTTCTTTTATTTTTGGAAGAAGTAACAGGTAAAAGGGGTATAGCAGAAGAATGTTAGAATATGGCTGCTAAATCTTTGACCAAATGGAGGGATCTTTCCAGGCAGATCTGAATGTGCTTTCAGGAACAGTAACAGTTAAGTTGTATAAGAAAAAATGACTATTTTAATCATGTACATGATAAACTAGAGAAGGGGTCTCCACTCCCAAGAGATGTCAAAGGAACAAATCCTAATAGCTAAGTCCGAATTTGGAAGAAAATTTTTTTAAAGGTGATCTCTGCTCCCTCATACCACTTTTAGTGGGGGAATCTTGGCAAAGAAATTTAGCTCTTAACATTCAGAATGCAGCAGAACGGTTGTATATTAATTTAAATGAAAAAGACTCAGTGTATGTTTATTCTGTTCTCAGTGCTACTTTTGTGTTTTGGGAAAAGTCCAGAGAGGATCAGATGTGGCCTTAGCTCTAAGAACTTCATCTCTAATTGGAGATAATGAGCATACTACAGATGATTAAAGAATCATAACTAGACCTTGAGGGAACAGTCAAGACAGTTAAGGATTACATGGTGTGATAGAAGCAGTACCATAGTGTTTTGGAAAAGGGCTTGCTTTACTTTCAAGTACCTTGGGATTGAGATTCTTGGGTGAGGCATCCTTAACTTCACATTTTTCTACCTCAGTGCCCTATTAATGCTTTTAACAGTAGAAATAAGGGCAGTGGCATCACTAATCTAAATATTCTAAAGATCTTAGTACATGTTATCTCATGTTTTGAAATTGGATTGAGATACAATTTGAAAACCTCCCAAACATCAGATTTAGTTTGAAGTCACTGTAAAATCACATTTTAAATGCCGTCTTTCAACCTAAGAAGGGCAAGAAAGAAATTAGCCTTTCAAAGTACAAAAGTGTTCATTTGCCCAAAGTATTCACATTAGTTGGAACCAGAGTGTGATGATACTCCTTTCAGAAGTAGACTTTCAGAAGTGACTTTCTCAATGTCTTGATTTCTTTTTTTGTTGCTGAGACAAAATACCTGACACCAAAAATTAAAGGAGGAAAGATTTATTTGTTTCATAGTTTGTAGAGATTTCAGTTCATAATTGTCTGGCTCTGAGCTTGGCAGAGGAGAAGTAGTTCATGGCAGGCAGAAGGCAGCAGAGCACTGAAGTAGCAAGTGACAAGCTACAACCCCTTTCCTAATGTTGTTTATGTTTTATTCAGGATACCTACCTAGGAGGGCCTTCTCATATCCACTCCCAGAACTATGTCAAACCAGTTAGTGGACTAATTTAGTAATCACACACTCCAGATCCAGCCACCTCTGAAAAGCTCTACCTATGTAACCACATGAAGTGTTAGGGGGACATCTAGATAGAAGCTGTAACACTCAACTTTCTGGGAAAGGTTGTGTCACCTTCTCTAAAGATTCCTTTTGTGATGCCAAGGCAATGATTAAATAAATGGAAATTGGTCAGAACAAATTAAACTGACCTTAGTACTGCTCATTAGACTGAAGTTTAGATTGCAGAATGTGATGAAGAACTTGGGTGCCATTACATAATAGCCTCTGTAAAGGACGCCATTATATCATTGCATCTTACTTTTGATTTAAGCTCCACTTTACATCTCTTCACCCATTTACCACTTTTTTTCAACTTAGTAGGAGTGAAAAGTGGGGTGATCTGTGGTTTGGAGAAGTCAGACTTGGCCGTGTTGGAGGAAGCTTAGAAGTGCAACCTTCCAAACTGGTTCTGACAATCTTGTATAGCTGTTAACCAGAGTCTGAGGCATAGCTATGAAGACACTTTGGCTTTGTGTTCCCTATCTGGTTTCCAACACTCCTTTCCTTCAGGAATGAATTTCTGTGGTGGAGTGCATGGGGAAGTAGTTTTGAGGAGGGTTGCCTTCTTAGTTCTTCTGGCTTGCTCTAGAATGGTGCTTCTCAAAGAGTGGTCTACCCATCAACCCCAGAAGAAATGCAGATTCTCAGTTACTACCTCTGACCTATCTGGAATGAAGCCCAAAATCTTTATTTTTACCACTCTTCAGGCGATTTTTAGATACACTACATTTTTGCTTTAGCTGGCTCTTTTCCTAGCCTCCTTCAGCTTAAACTCTCCTATGCTTTACATCCTATATAATCTTCAGAGAGTAGAATCTATTAAGACTATAAACTCCATGGAGACATCTGCATTGTTTGTTGCTCTTTTCTGCATCATGGGGCCAGTCACACAAGAAGTGCTCACTAGTTATCCAATAAGTGAGCCATTTGCACACATATTGTGACCAGGTAGAGATAACTGTGCTGCCTATATACAAAGTTAAAGAAGTTACTACTGAATTATCTAGAAGTTACTACTGAATTATCTAATCTGTCTTGGTCCTGAGGTCGTATTGCATGTGACTGTGGACTTGGACACTACTTGCCATTTATAGGATGTCACTCTGTGGCCAGGAGGATTTCCCTCTAGTATGAATGTCTTACCCTTGTAAACTACATTAAACATTTTGAAATGAAGTCCTTGAATCATAAATAAAATTCCAGACCCACTTTTAAGTAATGATTGTGTGCTGAAACATTTCAGTCTGTGAATCATATCCTAATATAAGGACCTAGAAAGTGACTTCTTTGATAGTGTTCAAAAAATGCCAATAATCTTTGGGGACTTTTCAGATGCACTTGTCTTAAATCAATTTCTAGAACCTTTGTACATTTTATGGCATAATGTACAGCAAATGTCAAGTTCTGTATGTGACCCAGTTTGAGTTTCCATATTACACTTTGCTTCTATCAGATGAAATCTTTGATCCCTTTTTGCATATTTGTTCCTGCTTGCCTCATCTCATTTGAGTTTCCTAGACTGATGAGAGGCATTGCCACAGGGAAAGATTTTCTTATCTACCAATTGTACTTCCAGGAAGATCTTCACTCTTGAACTTTCAAGAGGTACTTGTAATGAATGCTCAGCTTCCTGAACATAAAGTGGTACTTGAAAATCTCTGTGCTTTATATAGCCCTTCTGAAATTGCATTTTAAATTACATTAACTAGTCTGTTTAACAGAGGACAGTCATGACTCACTTGAATTTTTAGCCTGAGGGGAGGACAAAAGAACATTTTAAACAGATTAATCTGCATAGATAGTTGAACAAAGTTGGTTAGCTGCAGCTTGAGGAAGTTTAAAAATTCCTTTGTTAAGGACCCGTCTTGAAAGTAATTTTAGGCTTGGATATTATATAGACCTTCTTCCTTCTGGTAGAAGTGCTGCTTTTATCCCTGTGCCACTGGGTGGACTATGAACAGCATCTAAACTAGGGAGATTGGTGCTAGTGGTACCCTCTGTGGATTGTGTGAGTCTTCTGCCTCTACTCTCACATCCTTCTCTCTCTGATTCTACTTCCCTAATTCCAAGGCTAGTGTTTCCATTGCTCATCTTCATCATTGAGTTAAAACCTCCACAGAAAAAAGTAAAGCCCTCTTCTTTGTGACTCTGTTCATTGTCCATGACATCTTGGACCCGTAACTGCTTTGAGTTAAAACTTGCTGAAAGTTCTTCACTTACCCGTCAGAATGGCAGCCAGTTGTGTGTCTTTCTTGTTGGCCAGGAAGCTGCTGTATATGTTGTCAAGGAGCTGTTCTGCTTGCAGTCAGGCAGATCCAACCAGGAACTGGGTCTTTATCACTGTACTTTGTGTCATCTTACTCCCTTTCTAGGACTTATAGCTAACAGGAGATATGAGAGTCGTCTAGAACCTGTAGTTTCCCTAGGGGTTGTCATATATAGACACGGTAATTCATCTTTTAAATAGCAGCTGCTGCCACTGTATTCCATACCACATCTGACTTCATCACTTTGTCTAAAGGCTATTTCACATTTAAAAGAGAAGGTACCCTTTGAGTTTGAGCTGTGTTGATAAGAACAGTATGTACTAGTTGGAATAATTTAGTGGTTTGTGATCTGTGGCGTAGGGCGGAATTGACAATGATCCAGATATTGAGGTGTATGTGAAACACATGCATATTCAGTGGTCATGGGTGCGGTTAGGTGCTGGACCAGGTAGTCCCTGCCCTCCTCATAGATTCTCCCAAGCTTTTTCTTGAACTAGAAGGCATTGGAGAACCTTTGATCAAAAATTCACACCCTCAAGGGTCCTCATGCTAGCTAGAACTATTAGAAGCTTGGTTTGACCCGACCCTTTTGGATCAAGTTTAACAGAGATCCACCTTTTGTTCATAGCTATTTTGTTACTCTCTCTTTGATAATGGCCCAATAATGGCAACTGCTTCTTTTACAGAAAGGCGAGAGGACCTTCGAGGAGGGTTTATGCTCTGCTTTTTGGATGATGGAGCAGGAATGGACCCCAGTAAGTGAAGAGATGATTGTATTTCTTTGGGGGAGCATGTAGTCATTTTTACAAAGCACCACACAAACTTATTCTTCTGTGGCCTCACTCTTGTGACAAAGATCCACTTGGAGAATAACATGCTTATTAGATATCTGTTGAGTCTTGTCCTGACTTGGGAAATAGAGTCTGAATGGCAGTCTTCAGTTAGTCAGGTTACCTATCTCTTGATATTGTATCCATCAGTTTGTACAACATTCTGGAGCTGGAACAATTGAGCCCTCCCCTAGCCCGTTTACCATGTTCTGGTAATAGAACACAGTTTAGTCATGGTCCTGGGAGGCCACACAAAGGTTGTCTTCTTTTGCCTCATGATTGCAAATTTCCTTAGAGAAAGGTGTTCAGCAGACACACAGCCATGTTTTAGCAAAGCTCAGATCTTTTACTTTGAGGAAGCTAGGGGAGAAATGCTAACTTTCACTTTCTTATGTGTTTGCTACTTCAGGTGATGCTGCCAGTGTGATCCAGTTTGGGAAGTCAGCCAAACGAACACCCGAGTCCACCCAGATTGGGCAGTATGGGAATGGGTTAAAATCGTAGGTATACTGGAAGCCCGTCACAAGGCTCTTCTGTCCTCTTATCCTCTGCGACTGTAACTCAGGAACAGTAGGAAGGTCAAAAAGGAGTGATTTTCGGGTAGCTTACCCGTGATTACCCTGCTGAGTTTGCCCCACAGTATGAACCTCCAGAAGAAGCTGGGGTGGCAGACGGGGTTTCTTTTGGCACTGTATATTAGAACTGCGCTTTGTCTTTAGGAAAATTCTCATGTTGGCTCTGCCTGTGGTTGAGGATATGAGTTTCTCTCTTGTGAGGTTAGGATGTCTGAAGTGGTGGGGTATAGTGTTGTTCCTGAGCATCTGCTGTATGTCATGGCTCGTGCCCTGCACTGGGGATCCAGAGTGAATAAGAGATACAAGCCCTCCCTTCTGGAAGATGCTATTTCTATTTACATATCTTGTAAGCCCTTATGGCAGGGACCCACCTCCTGCCTTCACATCCCTTGGGACTTCTCCCTTAGCACTTGGTTCCCATTTATTTAATGTTTGGAATGTGTTGTTCTGGTTTTGAGTGAAGCCCCAAGAGAAAGGTTTCTATTTCTGAAATGCTCACTTCCAGCTGTACATACCTTTGGATGGAATAAGATTCAGTGGAATTGGAGTTTGTGCAAATGGAATTATGAGTCACGTTTTCAGTCTTGCTGTGGAAACATGTTTTGTTTGAGAGAGGATGGTGATTTGATCTGTCTATAGCTTTGGTCGGGTTTCTTGTTCAGGGTGTGTTGGGTGTGGAGAAGAGGGTGCTTCCAAGGAAATCAGGGGCCTAGTTCCTAGACTTTGTGATTGCTCTTTCAGGGCAGGAACCAAATGGTAATGATAACAGTATGTGCCAGGCACTATGCTAAAAACTTCACACCTTTATGACAGCCCATTGGTATGTAGGTACTGTTCTCATTTTCAGATGAAGTCTGTGCGGATAGAGACTTGCCCAGAGATGTAAAGATGTATATGCACAGAGCTGGGATATGAACCAGGTTTTTGCAAAATGTGAGCTACTGGCAAACTAAGGTTTCATTTCATTCTGACAAACTAAGCTTCAGATCTCACCTCAGCTGCTTTTGTAAGCTTTGGCTTCCTCTTCTGGAAATAGAGATTATAGCCTGGTGTGATGGGGCACCCCTGTAATCTCAGCACTCCAGAGGTTGAGGCAGGAGGACTGCCGTAAGTTTGAGACTGGCATGGGCTGCATAGTGAGTTCAAGGGTAGCCTGAACTACATGGTGAGACCCTATCACCAAAAAAAAAAAAAAAAAAAGTTTCAATTGTAATACAACAATCATTGCTGTAAGTCTTAGTTTCTGGCTTTTATTTCTTCCTGGATCATCTCTCTGTTGTCCAAGAATCCCTCACTTGATTTAGTGGTCTGGGTAAGTTTTTCATAGATGAAATGAATCACTTGTGATCCTAATGAAACTTCCATTGAGATTTCTGACAAAGGTGGTCTAAGTTCCCCAAAGTGAGGGAGAAACCCTGATTTTCCTCTGGATTGTAGGTCAGCTTCCTTTTATGTGGTCCATTCAGTTCTGTGGGCTGTCTCACCTCTCATTATTTCCTAATCCAGAAGTGGGGTTCTGACCTCTGACATTCTCCCTTAGAAAGGGAGATTCAGGAGGAAATAATGCGACTGTGAAAATGGTTAGAAGGCCAGAAAGGACTGTCCAGAGTGCTGTCATTAGCATATTCAGCGGATTTGTTTGAAGTGGTGCCATCCAGTGTTCAGAGTAGATAGCACAGTCATTTGAAATTAAGGCAGTTGAAAAAGTTCCAGGAGAAAGTGATTTGTAGTGAGAATAGGGCTAAGCAGCCAGAGCCAGAAAGCCAGCAGAGAGGTAATGTTTTTGGGTTTTGCTCTTTAGGCACTGTGGTAAGGATCAAATACAGAGGAAAGAAGGACACAGTTTTTGGCAAATTACAGCAATGGCAAACTTTGGCACAAGGCAAAATAATGTGCCTCCTTTTGCTACCTGCAAGCTTTAAGAGAAAGGAACTCTGAAGTTAAAGAGGAAAGAGCCTCCCAGCACCTTCAGTACTGGACGAGGAGAAATTGGACGTGGCAGCCTTGGGAGTTTTCCCTGAGTGTTTGGGGTAAAGAGGCATGACATTCATCTGTGTACTTGTCCTGCCTGTCTCATTTGTATTTGTACTCAGAATAATGAGGCTTCCCACCTCCATCATCTTCCTGGCGTATTATGAGGACTAATGAGATAATAGCCGTAAAGCCCCAGGAGCTGTTCAGAAGGAAAGAGCTAAACAGCCTCATTGTTGATTGGGAAGTCTTCCACTAGCGCTTGGCTCTGCCCTGTTTTATGTTGCCTAGAAAGGCCTGTCCCTGCCTGCTTCTCAGAAGCCTTACCAAGACCAAACAGGAAGAAAGCAATTGATTCCATCCAGACTTTTTGCCTTGGGAAGTCAGCCTCAAGGTACAGTTCCCAGAAACCAGCTGCATACAGAAGTAGGGATCTGCCTGTATTACTAATTTGCTTGAGGTGGCAAAGCAATTCGGAGACCAAACATGGTTGTGATTATCAGAATTGAGCCAGGTAAGGCCTCCTTGAACACTGTCATCAAGAATTGTATTTTGATGGCCTCTACATTTGGCTGTCTTGGGTTCATACTGCTACTTGGAGAACTTGTGAACATAGGCACTAGGCTGTTCCTTGGTGTTCCTGTTGCTGATTGATGAGTGGACATGAAGGGTGTTCGTGTCAGTGTAGGACAAGATGAGAACTGTATGTGTTCTGCATAGAAGATAATGTGTTGAAGGTATTAGCTCTTGTAGTGGGACCTACTGTTGGCACAGGCAGAGGGCATCACAGCCCTTATGTGATTGTGATAAACCCAGAAGTCAAGGGCAGTGAAGTTACTTGTTAGTGTTGTACCAACAAGCTGGGAATGAGACTAATCTTGGGTCAGCAATGAGTGCACCCTAAAAGGATATTAAGAAAGCCCTGAATGGAGGTAAGTGTGGCAGAGAAGAGTATAGGTAAAGAATAAGGAATTAAATAAGGAGTATTGGGTAAGTGATGGGGGAACAAGGACTAAGGAACTCAGCTCAGGGCCTGGATCTAGGTAGGCCTTCAGAGAACCCTCCAGAGGCAGTCTCCAGCATGTCCAAAACGTGAATTACACCTTTCTAAGATGAGTTTTCAATCTCTGAAAGACTTAACCTGCTTTCTGCTTCCATTTCAGGGGCTCAATGCGTATCGGGAAGGATTTTATCCTCTTCACTAAGAAGGAAGATACCATGACCTGCCTCTTCCTGTCTCGCACCTTTCACGAGGAAGAAGGCATTGATGAAGTAGGTCCCATCTTGGTGGCCTGAAACAGTAGTCTGCATTTCCTCAGTCTGCACAGGCCACCTGTTACAGAGCCCATGCCCTGTATTATAGGGTTAGCTGTTTGAATGTACCTGTATTTGTTGAGGAGATCAGGCAGATGATACCTTAATGTGAGAGGAAGTGAAATTTCAAAGCACTTCAGAGAACAGCGGTCTTGTTTCTGAGAATGAGACTATCACATGGCAGGAACCAAGAGTTGGATTTGCAGCTCCGCTCGAATCATCTGTGGAGGGTGTCGCCATGGAGAGCTGTGTTATCAGTGGGAGTATTTTGGGCTTCCCTGATTCTGGGTGGAGAATGAAGCTGGCATTAATAATGGAAACAGCCTTTTAAGGAAATGTGTTGCTCTAACTGCATAAATTAGAAACTATGAATTTAGACACCTTCAGGGTTTAAGCAGGTACTGAAACCAGAGGAGAATATGGAAAACTACATGAGCTTGTTGTTAAATGGCATCTGCCACTTGGTCTCTCAACTTTGGGAGTGGCTGCTACACAGCCCCAGTGGTTATTACTATGCTGAAAAGAGACTTAGTTCAGAATATTCTTTTTTCTTTTTTGAGACAGGGTCTTGCTATGTAGTTCACGCTGGCCTCAAACTCACTAGCGCAGACTGGCCTCAAACTTATGGCAATCCTTCTGCCTCACCTTCCGAGTGCTGGGATTACAGGTGTGCACCACCATGCCCAGCCAGGATATTCTTAATATAAAATACTTTAGTAAGTGTTCAGTGGTATGCAGCTGTAATCCCAGTGGCTTGGGAGGCTGAGGCAGGAGGATCATAAGTTTGAGGCCAGCTTGGGAAACTCAGTGAGACTCTGTCTCAAACTAAAAGATAAAAAAGGGGTGTGATGTTGGTCATTTTGAAGACCCTGGCTTCAATTTCTAGTACTACCAAATAAATTTTTAAAAATTTTAGTAATTAGCTTTTTAAGCTAAATACATGCCAGCTCTTTATGGCTTGCTGGCTCTAATATCTGCAGAGCTGTTTCTTGTTGGAGGGATTTGGAAGTTTTCTGTTCTGTCCAGCCTCAAGCTTGATACTTTTCACCTGTTATGTGAGTAATGGAGGCCAGAGCTTGAGAGATCTGGCAGAGAGGTTCTGTAGAAGAAATCCATGGCTGTTTAATATAAACAGATGATGGAATTCGGTTTCATTCTAATCCTTCTCTGTTTGTTAGTTGTAATTGAATCTGTACTGGTCCTGTTGAGATCTGAGCCTTAAATATAGCAAGCTAGTTCACAGTGGGAACAGCAGGCTGTCTTTTCCTACAGGCTTTACTTAGCAAGGCAGTTTATTCTCCTTTTTGGTTCTGTGTGTTAATTCACTCAGCATAATTGGACTGACAGATGAACTGCAGCTGGGAAAAGCGGCCTCTCTGGGGAAGGCGGGACAGGACGTAGCCTGGGCTGGGATGTTCAGGTCAATGGAAACAGCCTGCTCAAGGCGCTGAGGGTGGGTGAAGGCTGTGTGAAGGGTCTTGACGGCCAAACCTGTGGTGGCCTCTAGAAAGTAAGGAGGGCCAGACTAGTCTTGTCCTCCAGACTTTGTTGAGTGAGAGGGACTTTATTAAGTAAGCATAGGCCAGTATCGGCTTGTCTTTTACAAAGGTCTCTGCATTGATTAGATTAGAAAGATGAGGCCAATCATGACACACGCCTGTAATCCCAGTACTTGGGAGGCTGAGCCAGAAGGATCGCTGTGAGTTCGAGGTCAGCCTGGGCTACAAAGAGTTCAAGCCCGGTCTAAACTACATAGTGAGACCCTGTTTAAAAAAAAAAAAAAAGAGAGATGGGTGGAGAGGTGAGCGTTGAAGTGGACCACCAGCTCAGAGGCCCTTTCTGCTTGGTACCCTGTTGGGACTCAAGTAGGGAGGGAGGTAAGAGAAGTTGATAGAACCATCTTCTCTTCAGGGTGTGGTGAATGATCATGGAGGAAGAAAAGGAAAGGAGGGATCCTGCAGGGTTTTGAGTGGCAGTTGGGAATAGTGTGCTACTTGGAGCTGTGAAAGAATGGAAGAAGGGCAGTCTGGGGGAGAGAGATTATAAATCTATTGCGGACATGAAAAGTGAAGTTTGAGGGAATTCTGGGGAATCCTCCCACCCCGGTACCGGGGATTGAACTCGAGACCTTGTACTTTAAAGGTAGGAGTGGTACCACTGAGCTAAATTCCTGGCCCTTGATTCTTGATGAGTTGATAAGCTTAATGAAAGGAGAGTGTAGAGAGAGAAGACCTGGGACCTAGGAAAGTGAACATCAGAAGATCAAGGGGGAGAGGACATGGCACACAGAAGGCTGACTAGAATAGAATGATAGGAAAACAGTGGTAAAATTGAAGCTGTTCAGAGTGATGGGTGGTCAGGAGGAGGAGGAGTCATGGTTTAAAGTGATGCCATTGTCACCTGGAACTGTTTCGAACAATGAGAAGTACAGAGCTAAGGTAGAAGTTTATTTATAGAACACAAATGGAACTCAGTTCCCTTGATGGAGACGCTAGGTTGAAATTTTTGCCTTACTTGGTGCTAGAAGGTCACTATTTTGGATTATACTCTAGTGTGGACTCAGCCAAGATTTCAGAATAAGATCATTTTTGGCTGAGGAGGAATGTGTCCAAACCAGCCCTACAGTTGAAAGCTTTTAGTACAGAGCTTCTTAGAAACCAGCAGTGTGTCAGAACCACTAATTGTTTATCACTCCTGGCACTTGTTAAGATACAGACCCCCTTTGTTTTAAGGATGGGCCATCTGAGGTCAAACTCCTAAGGTGCCTCAGCTGGTTTGCTGTGTAGATAGAATCCATTCAGCTAGCCCTCTGCTGGGCTTTGAGAGGGCTGTTGGGTTCAAGGAAGGGGAAGGGGATGATAAGGCCACTGGCAAAGTGGTGTTTGAGGTAGGGTTTTCAGAAATGAGTTTTTAAAAACACCATTCCATATATGTGGAAGAATGTATTAAAATATATGTATATGGGAGGGAGAAAGGAAGGAAGAGATAAGAAAAAGGGAAAACAGAAGAAAAAATGGGAATGAAACTTTTTTACATAGGGAAAGGACGGGGTTTTGGGGGAATGGGATAAAATAAAATGTATTTAAAATTAAATAAAACAATATATGTATGGAGGATAACTATAAAGCAAACATCCATGCAGTTGTCATATGGACCAATGTTGGAAGTTCCCCAAGAGCCATTACCAGTCATACTTTTTATTTATTTTTGTTTATTTGATTTTGGTACTGGGGATTGAACTTGGGTCCTTGCGCTTGCAAGGCAGGTTGGCGGAACCACTGCACTAAATCCCTGGCCCCCAATCATATTTATTATTGTGTCCCTGAAGGAAATATCTTTAGGTAACTTTTGGGATGACTATTTCCTTTCTCTGTACAGTTTGTCACCTATGTACACATTGCCAATAGTAGTTTAGTTTTTCCTATTTATGAGTTTTATACAAATGAGCTAATACCATAGGTACTCTTTTAGATCTCCTTTCATAGAACATTGTATTTATGAGACTCATTCACATTGATGCTAGTAATTATAAGTTTGTTCATTTTTATTACTGCATGGTATTATTATTTTTTGTTCTGTGGTACTGGGGATTGAACTCGTGACCTTGCGCTTGCGAGGCAGGTGTGGTGCCATTGAGCAAAATCCCTGGCCCTACTGCGTAGTATTTTGTTGCATAAATATACCACAGTTTTAATTAGCCTGTCTCAGGTATATATGGGTTCCTGTACATGTTTAATGATATATATATTTGCAGAACTTTCACAAGATAATTGCAAATATATTTTTCCTAGTGATAAGAATAGCATTTTTACTGAATTAAGAAACTGGTCAGGGGGCTGGGGATTTAGCTCAGTGGTACGTGCCGCTGCCTGCCTCAGAAGGGCAAGGTGTCCCGAGTTCAACCCCTGGTACCAAAAAAAAAAAGAAAGAAACTGGCCATAAGGCATATAAGGAGCTAATCAGACAGAGACCCTGAGGCATAACCCAGCACATCTTGAGAGGAAACAGTACCTTGAGGATACTTTGGATACTTTTGGCAAGGAGCAGAAGCCACAGAGCCTTTGGTGCGAGACTGTGGATGTTAGGCCTCAGCTTCAAGCAGCATAGAACTACTGGGAGGGACGAAATAGCTGCCTGTTTTTGAGGGAAGTTGTTCTAGGACCTCAGCATCAGCCTGTGCTTACTTCAAAGGTGATAGTCCCATTGCCCACCTGGAATGCCCAGACCCGGGAACCTGTCACAGACAATGTGGAGAAGTTTGCCATTGAGACAGAGCTCATCTACAAGTATTCTCCTTTCCGTACTGAGGAGGAAGTGATGAGCCAGTTCATGAAGATTCCTGGGGACAGTGGTGAGTAAGCTTAGAGCCTGCAGTACCTAGAATGTTGGAGCGCCAGGGCTGCAAGTGGTGTGGGAATAGGCCCAGTGTGCCTGGTAGAATGAAAGGAAGATTTCTATTCTCCAGGAACACTGGTGATCATCTTTAATCTCAAGCTCATGGATAATGGAGAGCCTGAACTAGACATAATCTCAAATCCAAGAGATATCCAGATGGCAGAGACTTCACCAGAGGGCACGTGAGTGTGGCTGGGCAAAGGAGCCAGGCTATGGAACTGGTGTTCTCTTAGGAGGTGACTTTAGGGAAAGAGGGGCGAGCTTGTTCTCTGGATTTTAGTGGCAGCATTAGAGTTGATGGAGCTGAGAGCACCACAAGGCAGCAGGGATGAATATTAGGATAACAGCTCCCAGCTAAACTAAAAGAAAAGGTTAGTACATTTCTGCTGGCTTGAGCAGGTGGTACATGTATGACTGTCCCATTGGGCAGCCTGGACCCCTCTGAGTTAGTTATTTAGCATCAGATGGAATTCACATCAGAGCCACCAGCAGCAAGGCATAGGAATTAGGGCCCGTCATGGATGTGTTCATGGTCTCAGCTCCAACTTCTTGGTTTGAGAGAGGAAACAGGCTGAGTGAGGAGGAGGATTATACAGAGGTCTGTGGTAGGGGCAGGTGAAATGCGTATGGAGCAGCTGTGCTGGGGGCTTCGAGAGGCGCAGGACGTGGTGCCTGTGATGAGGGAGTACCCCAACAGGGTGGCCAGAGGAGCTCAGACGTGAGGTAGAAAGGTGGAGGGCCTTCAGAGGCTGTCGTAGCCTTGTGGTTGTAGGCTGTGAGGCAGCACCCCTTTGTTTTGCCACCTCCAGGAAGCCTGAACGGCGCTCCTTCAGGGCCTATGCTGCTGTGCTCTACATTGATCCCCGGATGAGGATCTTCATCCACGGGCACAAGGTGCAAACCAAGAGGCTCTCCTGCTGCTTGTACAAGCCCAGGTAGGGGCCTGCCTACCCTGGCCTGGGCCAAGGATAGGGCCTGGCTGCATTTCTCTGGGGTGTTGGAATAGTACAATGTGAGAAGCTCTTATAATGCTGTTTGGGGGCTTTTAAACTGCGTGTGCTTTTATCAGAGTTATTTCTGGGTTCTGAGGGAGAGAGAGGTATGACTGTGGGAAGTTGGCTGGCTGACTTGTCTAACATCGTGCCTTCTTAGCTGTGAAGAGTGGAAGAGTGAGTGTCTTGCTTAAGGGCCTTGGGGGCCTTAGACAGTAGAGTAAGGGTGTAGACTTACTGTAACACTCTGGTGAACATCAAAGACAGCAGGAGGCCAGGGGCAAGTGGAATAATGAGTTCACTCTTTTTGCCAAAATGAGCTTAGATTGGTCTCATTACAAGGCCATGGCAGTGCAGCTTGGGAGGAGCCAGGAAGGCAGGGTGCTTCCTGAGCTGGAGGTTGGCCATCTGCCCCACTGCTTCTTGGCCCTCAAGTTGGTTTTTCCATTGTTCAGGATGTACAAGTATACATCTAGCCGTTTCAAGACCCGTGCGGAGCAGGAGGTGAAGAAAGCAGAGCATGTAGCAAGGATTGGTAATGTCACTCCCTGTGTAGGAGGAGGGCATTGGGTGGGGGACATCTGGGGGACACTGCTCGTAGCCAAAACAGGCATGTAGGAGAGAAGGCTCTGCCCACTATCTAGGAACAAGCCTGTTCTTTGAAACTGTGGTCCAATTCCTTTCAAGTCTTTGGCTTGCCCAGAATGAAGAATCTCTTACTTTCCTCTGCCTCGAATACTTGTAAAATTATTTTTCCTGACCACAGGGCAGATATCTTAAAATCTCACACTGGGGCTGACCAGAACTCCTCAAGCTTTCTTACCTTTATGGCAAGTGATTGGCTGAAGACTTCTTTAGCCTTCAACTTATGCTGAGGGCTTAACTCTGCCTCTGGTATTGGGGCGCCTGTTTTGATTTCTTTGTGAAGTTCGAAAATACATCCTCAGCTATAAAGGGTCTCCATGATACCTTTGAATGCCAGGTTTTCGTTCTGAAGTGATTCTGCAGTCCAGCCCTGGAGGATGTTTCCACGTTGCTCACTAGCCATTGTTCCTGCAGTTGGCCTTTTCCTTGCTGGTGTACATACTTCTTGTGTGGCAGGGACTGCTCTGTGAATCCAAGAAGGATGACAGTTTTAAACCTTTGAATTCTTTATCACTGTTTCTTCTGCATTTCAGCTGAAGAGAAGGCCCGGGAGGCAGAGAGCAAAGCTCGGACATTAGAAGTACGCTTGGGTGGAGATCTCACACGGGACTCCAGGGTAAGGCCTTAGACCTATTTGGCTATTTTCCAGTATTTCCTGGATTGAGCCTATGTCCTGTGAATCTGGTCAAATGAAACACAGCATTTTTTGGTTTTTTGAGACAGGGTCTCACTATGTAGTTGAGACTGACCTGGAACTCACTATGTAGCCCAGGCTGGTCTCGAACTCACAGCAATCCTCCTGCCTCAGCCTCCTGTGTGCTGGGATTACAGGTGTGCACCCCCACACCCAGCATGAAATACAGCTTTTTAAGTTTGTTCCCGGTGCGGCCCGTTTTCTGTAGGATGAAGGAAACCTCCAAGTGTGATTTCATATCTGTATGAAAGTTAAAGTGAGATGTTGTAGGTGTAATATAACATCATCTGCTGTGGCCCTGCTCACCTCCTGCCTTCACCTGCTGTTGCTGTGTGTGTCCAGGTGATGCTGAGACAGGTCCAGAACACTGCCATCACCCTGCGCAGAGAAGCTGATGTCAAGAAGAGGATCAAGGAGGCCAAGCAGCGGTGAGTGCTAGGGCTGTTCTTTGATCCTTTGTGTATTTATTTATTTAGTTTTGGTTTTTTTGAGGCAACGTCTTCCTTTGTAGTCAGGCTGGCCCTGAACTTGCTATGTAGCTCAGGCTGGCCTCAAACTCACAGCGATCCTCCCGAGTGCTGGGATTACAGGTGTGCATCACCACATCTGGCTGTTGTTTGATCTTTTAAAATGATACAGCTTTTGTACTGATTGATAGATTGCCATTCTGTCGTTAAGCTATTAATATTGTGATTACAAATACTTGTCAGATACCCCGACAGGTCTTTTTCTGAGTACTCAACTCTTTCCTGAGCCTACAAAAGGCTGGGCAGAGCCAACATCTCAAATAGGCAACTGCCTTCATCAGTGGCATCTCACCTTTTCTTTTATGTACTCTCATTGTATAAAACTTTAAAAAATAGAAAACATTTAAGAAATATTAAAACTCCAGTCTAGTTGTACCACTTGGTGATAATTTACTCTCATTTTTTATGTTGTAATATAATTCATTCTCTCTTCGCTGGTTAGAAATGTGGGATAATGCTGTAGATTGAGTTTCACAGACTTTCAGTTTAGAAAGTGCATTTGCCCTGGGTCATTAAAACGTCTCCTGGTCCCCTTATGCCAGCTCCAGGTCTGGAGTCTCTTAGGGATCCTTGCTCTAGGCTTAGGTTTCAGGTTATTTCAGTCTGATTCCTCTGTTCATCCATCTGCTCTTCAGACTCCCAAGATTTCCTTGACATTAATCACATGATAGTGTCCATCTCACATGTTCTTATGAATTTTTACCTCTAGAACATTAATTTTTGTCACAGTAGTGGAGTTTGGGGATGGTTTGAAGATAACTTTGTGCTTATTCCATGTAACTGTCTTTGCAAAGATTGGCAGCAGCTTTATGGTAATCTGTGCATGCTTAAATCCATCCCTGTTTTGTTACCAAAAAGTTAAAATTAGTGAACTTAACATCACTGCACAGTGCAGGTGAAATCTAAGAGATCACACATTGAATTAGAGATGCAAAACTTTGCTCAGCGTATCTCAAGTTTAAGCTTCAGCTTAACACATCTTCATCACTATGTTATTTGTATGCCGATGAGTAGATCTGCCTGAATATTTTGTCTTTTTTGTTAGAGCACTCAAAGAACCTAAGGAATTGAATTTTGTTTTTGGGGTCAACATTGAACACCGAGACCTAGATGGCATGTTTATCTACAACTGTAGCCGCTTGATCAAGATGTATGAGAAAGTGGGCCCACAGCTGGAAGGGGGCATGTGAGTACTACCCAAGGGGAGCTTTCCAGCCCAGGAAAGGCAGAGGGTCAGTGGTAGGAGGGCTGTGACCAGTAAGGTGACAACTATGCTCTCTTCCTCCTCGCAGGGCATGTGGTGGGGTTGTCGGGGTTGTCGATGTGCCCTACCTGGTCTTGGAACCTACACACAACAAGCAGGACTTTGCTGATGCCAAGGAGTACCGGCATCTGCTGAAGGCGATGGGGGAGCATCTAGCACAGTACTGGAAGGACATTGCCATTGGTAATGGGGTCAGGCTGCTGGGGTGTTGCCCTTTCTCTTTACCTCCAGTTTTTGAGATGTTCTTAGGGCCTGAGAGGATGAATCTAAAATAGGGATGAGGCTGGCTCCTGGTGTGATAGATAGCTTTATTTTCCAGCTCAACGTGGAATCATCAAGTTTTGGGATGAGTTTGGCTACCTCTCTGCCAACTGGAACCAACCCCCATCCAGTGAGCTGCGTTACAAACGCAGGAGAGCAATGGAAATTCCAACCACCATCCAGTGTGGTAAGTTGGGTGTTTGGAAACTTCCTCTTGACTTGATTGATGCTCACAGTCTTAGGGTTCCCCCAGGGATATGAGTCTGTTTCATAGTGGCCCTGTGACCTCTGTCTTAAAGCTGTGCCCGTTCCTCCTCTTCTCCTGAATAAGACAGAAGGTCACCTGACCTCCCAGGCCTCTCACTCCACAGCTGGGCTAGGCTCTCTGGGTTTGGTATTAGGTCGTTTCTAGAGTACATGGATGACTGAGCCAGAATCCTATTACAGTAGGATGAGGAGCTCCGTGACATTAAGTTTTCATCCTTGCTGGAATCACTGTCCTTGAGAATTACTGTTGTGTATATACAGGCAAAGTTGGAATATGAGGAAAGATCTTTGTATGGAAAGTCTGCTGTGTCTTTGGATCAGTGTGGCTGATGTTTATATATGCTATATCTCAGATTTGTGTCTAAAGTGGAGGACCCTCCCCTTCCAGTTGAATTCGGTGGAAAAAGATTACCCTGACACCTGGGTTTGCTCCATGAACCCTGATCCTGAGCAGGACCGGTGAGCACTTTGAGAGGGGGATTTACCTTTGGGGTAAATAACTGCGTTTCTTGAGGTCACTGCTCATATTGTACATCTCTGGCTTGATGCGTGTGTAAAGTGCTCAAGAGAGAACAGCAGGTGTATTTCATTTCCATGCGTTGGGAGCTGAGGGGGTTTCTTCTTTGAGAGCAAAGGGTTGGCTAAGGAGGGAGGTCCCCGACCCACTAGAGTCTTGTTTTGCCGCAGCTTCCTTAGTGCCTTCTCTCTGTAGATGTGAGGCTTCTGAACAAAAGCAGAAAGTTCCCCTGGGGACATTCAAAAAGGATCCAAAGACACAGGAAGAGAAACAGAAGCAGCTGTCAGAGAAAATTCGCCAGCAGCAGGAAAAGCTGGAGGCCCTTCAGGTGTGTGGGTCATTGGCAGTGGGCAGAGCCTGTGCCAGGGTCTGCTTGAGACAGGATCTTTAGTGGCTTCCCCATCTCCTCAGGCTGTTTCACCCTCCACTTGCCCAGGCATGTGCTTGCCAGGGCTTTCCAACCTCAAGTTCCAGATCCAAACACTGATTTTCAAGGATGCCTTGTTTTTTTTTTTTTTTTTTTTTGGTACCAGGGATCGAACTTGGGACTTTGTGCTTGCAAGGCAGGCACCAGAACCAGTGAACTAAATCCCCAGCCCTGCCTTGTTTATTCTTTAAAAAAAAAGAGAGAGAAAAATTAAGTTTTATATACTCCAAAGTGGTCCAATTTATTTAGAATGTATAAAATCACCAGAAAATAAATATCCTATCTTAAAAGTAACCAATACTAAATACATTTCCAAATCTTCATGATTACATATGCATAATACTCATAAATATGTATTTTAAATAGTATGATGATCGTGCCACATATTTTTATATACATTTATACATCTGTATTTTTTGATAATTTTTTAGAATGAATGTTTGCAAAACTAATGGCTTTTTTAAACAACTCTTCTCAAATTAACTTCCAGAAGATGTGTTAATTTCTGTTCTTTCCCAGCACATACAAGTATTAAAATATTTATGCAAATTTCATGGGCAGAGATAAGCATTTTATAATTCTAACTTCTTTTATATTTTTAAGATTGGACAATGTTTTCATCTGTCTGCTTACATTTCCGGA
>NW_022900924.1:4649174-4656764 GCF_012274545.1 Fukomys damarensis | reverse complement strand
TGGTTTTTTTGTTTTGAGACAGGGTCTCACTATGTAGCTCAGGCTGGTCTCGAACTCATAGCAATCCTCCTGCCTCAGCCTCCCGAGTGCTGGGATTACAGGCGTGCGCCACCACACCCGGCTTCTGGGTTTCTTTTCTTGATTTGTCCACTTTTTTTTTCACTTTGAGTGTATTGGTACATTTTAGATATACACTACAGTTGATTTGTCCATTTTTTAAGGTATGTTTCATGATTTCAAATTTACTACAAAATGTTTTAGTTAACTTTCCTTGTTTCTGAAACAAAATACTCAACATCCAAAGTTAAAGGAGGAAAGGTTTATTTGGCTTATAGTTTGTAAAGGTTTCAGTCCATAGTTGGCTGGCTCCAAGGCAGGGTGGCACGGCAGAGGGACATCACAGGAGAAACAGTCCATGGCAAAGCAGGGCAGGCAGAAGGGATCAAGCAGCAAGTAAGTGACAAGCAACAACTCGATCTCTCTTTCTGTCCTCTATATTTTGTCCAAGCTACCCTCGCTCTAAGGACAGATAGCGATCACACTTTTTTTTTTTTTTTTTTTTTTTTTTTTTTTTGAGACAGGGTTTCACTATGTAGTTGAGACTGACCTGGAACTCACTATGTAGTCCAGGCTGGTCTTGAACTTATAGCAATCCTCCTGCCTCAGCCTCTGTGTGCTGGGATTACAGGCGTGAGCCACAATACCCAGCAACACTCACACTCTCAATCCTAGCATCCCACCATGAATCAACCCCAACATCATATCCTTCATCCCAGCATCACACAATCCAGCCACCTCTGAAAAGCCCTCACCTGTGAGGACATCTCACAGGGAAACATCTACATATAAGCTATAACACAGAAGTATTTTTTAAATCAAAGAAGTGACTGATTTGAAACTATGTATTTAAAATTGTATCAGATATTTTTTTTAAAAAGTATTTTTTCGCCAGGTGTGGTGGTGTACACCTTTAATCTCAGCACTTGGGAGGCTGAAGGCAGGAGGATCACCATGAGTTTAAGGCCAGCCTGAATTGCATAGCAAGACTTTGTCTTAAAAAAAAAAAAAAGAGTTTTTCTTTCTGACTTCTGTGTCTATGCAGATGGCATTCTCACTAACTCAAAATATCTTAAGTGTGCCCCCATCTGCTCAATCCATCTTTTCTAATTAGCAAAATGTTTTTTAAGTTTCCTTCATCCATTAGGCCTTTTCCACCTTTTATATCTCTTCTTATAAAAATGTAGTCCAGTGACACTTTTTCCAGTCATTCCGGTGCTGAGTTGTATATATTCTTGTTTCCCCACTGAGAATGGGAGGCTTGTAGGACTAGGACTGTGGCCCAAGTTTAGTTTGCTTTGCTTTGCTTTCTTTTTCCTTGTTGTCCCAGACACAAAATAAGGTTCCAAAGTGTTCACTTGAATATACCGAGATACGCAATTTCATCATCAGGTTTGCCTTGCAGAAAACCACCCCCATCCGTTCCCAAGCTGACCTGAAGAAACTGCCCTTGGAAGTGACAGCCAGACCTTCAACTGAGGTAAAGCACGGATATGGGAGGGACTTGGATGTCTGTGGCTAAAATCAGTATTCTCATTCTCTGTGAACTTTTTTTTTTTAGGAACCCACTCGGAGACCTCAGCGTCCTCGGTCACCACCTTTACCTGCTGTGATCAAGAATGCCCCAAGCAGGCCACCTTCCCTGCAAGCTCCCAGACCAGTCACCCAACCCCGAAAGGCTCCTGTCATCAGCCATCCCCCAAAGCCTCCTGCTCTGGCAGCCCGAGTAGAGGCCAGTACCTCCAGGCTACTCCAACCACCGGAGGCACCCCGAAAACCTGTGAACGCACCAGTCAAGAATGCACCCCGGACCACGTCCCTGGTGCAGCCACTGTCATCATCTCTACTGCCCAACTCCAGGAGCTCTCGGGAGGTTACTGCAGCCAAAGTTATCAAGACTCCAGTGGTCAAGAAGCCAGAGCCACCTGTTAAACTCTCCCCCGTAAGATGCTTTGTCTCTTTGGTCCCTAGCCCATGGGCAGTGCTATGGGAGTGGAATTGCGTCATATCAAAGCTGTACTGGGGGAGCTGTAGGAAGGTCCAGATCTAAGTCTCTTCTGCTATACCTGAGGAGGGAGAGCCTAGGTAGCCGAAGGGACCTGGTCAGGGACACAGAGCAAGTTGATTCCTTACCTGGGGAACTCTTCCCTGCTCCTTGAGCTTTGTTCTGCCACAGACTTGAATCACCTCCACTGATGTCTGTGTGGCCATAGGGTGGCCTTGGTGGGCTGTGGCAGTGGTTACTGTGTCAGGGAATTCACAACTGGTCGGCCAATGTAAGCTGAGAGTAAACAGGCTTCTGTGACAGCTTTGAGCAGAGGTCCTCATGGTGCAGGACATGTATGCTTGTGTAAATGAGTATTGTCAAGCAGGAATTGAGAAGGGTACTAACCCCTCTCTGAATAGATCCCTTAGGACATACGAGAACGTCCTGCATGTTGAGAGGCAAACAGAGGCCCTCACATTCTCAATTTGCTTCTTACTCTAGGCTACCACCGGTCGTAAGCGGAGTCTTGGGGTCTCCGATGAGGAAGAAGCTGAGGAAGAGGCTGAGAGGAGGAAAGACAAGTGTAAGCGGAGCAAATTTGCTGTGAAGGAGGAGAAGAAGGAATCCCATGAGGTAGGGCTTGAGATGAGTTTCTCAGTGTCCCTTCCCAGGGTCTGCATCCTTCGCGGTTTGTGCTGGCTGCTATTGATGAACTGAGCCTTCCAGAAGCCTGACTGATCTTTCAAGGACTGTTGGTCACCTAGATGACCAGACCCCCATGTCTGACATTCTATACTTGACTACTATCTTGTAAGCCGGTGACTTTAAGAAGTGATAAAAATTGCAGCATTGAAAAACATAAAGATAACAGCTAATAAACCACAGTGTCCACACAAAAGTGTACCCTTCTGGGGACATAGGGAGGCTCCTGACAGTCTGTTTTCTTCACAGCTTTCAGACAGTGCTGGAGAAGAAGACCCAGCTGACCTCAGAAAGGCTCAGAAAGGTGAGTTTGGGGAGATTCCTGGTAGCCCAGATTGGAAATAGAAGTGGAGCCTTTGCTGGTAGCAGTTAAGTCTGAAGGCTTGGGGAGATTTCCTGGGCCAGGACTCTGCAGCAGCAGACCCAAGTCTTAACACAAGGCAGAATTCTAAAGATAAAAACCCTTTCATTCATGCTTGTACTTTTTATTTTCTGTGGGTTGGAGGAGTGCTAGGGATTGAACCCAGGTCCACTGAGCCACATTCCTAGCCCCGTTTTGTGGTTGTTTTTAACACTTAACTCCTTGGCATTCACCCATGGCAGTGAGCTCATCCACCTTCTTCTTGCCATGCCACTGACACATGAAGAAGCAAGACTATGCTGGCCAGACTGTGCATCCCTGGGATAGCAGGGGCAAGGACTCCTGTGGTCCTGGCTGAGTGGGTTACTGAGTAACCTGATTCCTTAATTCTCACTTTCCACATTTTCAGATAAAGGACTACACGTGGAAGTGCGTGTGAATAGGGAGTGGTACACAGGCCGCGTCACAGCCGTGGAGGTGGGCAAGAGTGTGGTGCGGTGGAAGGTGAAGTTTGATTACGTGCCCACAGATACAACTCCAAGAGACCGCTGGTAATGCTTTCTTCTGGGTGACCAGGATGACAGAAGTTGGCTAGGACAAGGGGAGGAGGGTCCTGTGCCCTGCTCTCATCAGTTTATTTGAAGAGGCCAGGACAGACATGACACAAACTGTTTCCTCCATAGGGTGGAGAAAGGCAGTGAAGATGTGCGGCTGATGAAACCACCTTCTCCAGAGTATCAACCCCCTGACACGCAGCAAGAAGGTCGGGAGGAAGAGACTGTGCGGGCTCAGCAGGCTGTAGCCATGGCAGAGCCCTCTACCTCTGACTGCATCCGCATCGAGCCTGACACCACTGCCCCAAGTACCAACCATGAAACCATTGATCTCTTGGTCCAGATTCTCCGGTTTGTTCCTTTTGTCTTCCTGCTCCGGGATGACATCAGCTCTCCACAGTTTTGTGCCAGTCTGAGTTCCCATCCCTGTCTTTCTTCCTTAGGAATTGCTTACGGTATTTCCTGCCTCCAAGTTTCCCCATCTCGAAGAAGGAGCTGAGTGTCATGAATTCAGATGAGCTAATATCTTTTCCTCTGGTGAGTCTGCCTGACCTTTGGTTTTACCCTTGCCCCACTGAGGGCTTGTTGTGATTACTGTCGTGATTGCTAGCACTAAGCTGCATGCCCCACTTCAGCCAGTTCCCCTTTCTTCTTTCTGCTGAAAGGAAGACTATATTGAGCAAAAGTGGTTTAAGCAGACAGCATGCAGATAGCCAGCTCTACCCTACCATAGGTGCTAGTGGCTTAGCCTCCATTATGAACAGCACGCCTGGTTTGATACTTTAAGGCAAGTACATTCCATTTCCTCTGTCCCAGCAGAGAGTAAATGTGTCCCAGGTAACAGCAAAGAGTTTAGACTGAAAACTTGAGACTGAGAGACGTAGAAAGCAGCTTGCAGCATGTAGAGATGAGCACTGGAGCTTGAGTAGTCTGGCAAATGTGACGTGTTGCCTCTTCCAGCAGGTCCTCTGCTGGACCTCATAGCAGGAGAGTCCTGTCTTTGGTGGCTTAAGATGGAGAACTCTGGGTTGTTATCAGATAGCTGGACATGAGGCCAAGAGCTCAGTGCTGTGGAAGTGGCGCCTTGGAAAAGGTGAGAGAGTGACTCAGTCCAGAGGAAACAAGGGCTTTGGCAAGTGGCTGCCTGTGTAAGTGAAGAGGGTTCTAAGCATGGAACTTACATGAACAAAGGCACAGGGAATCAGGGCAGCAGATTGTAAGGTGAGTATTTAGGGTAAGAGGAACCTTAGAGTAGAAAACAGTGCATCTTGAGTGACCGGTCTAATTATGCTGGCTTAACCTCTGTAGGAGTGCCAGCAAGCTCAGGAAATTGTCAGGCTGACCCATGTCTAGGGCAGGGGCTAAAAAGCCTTTTCTGTAGATGGCCATTTGACAGCCATAGGCAGTCCATCACAGCATGGATGTGGCTGTACAGGTTCTAGTGAAGCTTCATTTAGAAAAACAGGCAGTCTTGCAGGTGTAGTCTGCTGTCTCTACCCCTAAGGAGATATCTTAGATAGGAGCATGTTTGGGTAGGATAGATAAGTGGTAAACTCAGGGGCAGCGAGATTGGTTCATTTGTAAAAGTCACAGGTAAGAGGATGGGAGCCAGGGTGGTGGGAGTGGGGCAGTGGGTAAAAGAACTGTGTCAGAGGTTAATGCCAGATGTGTCACAGACTGGCAAGTCACAGCGAAGATGCAGAGTCCACATCTGCTGTGTGTGTCTCAGAACTGTTGAGATTAGTGCCGTGCCAGAAGTACCAACAGCATGTTTCTGGTAATGTGCAGTGGGGAAGCAGAGATGAAGGAGCAGCCCTAGAGGGCTGAGGAGGTCAGAGCTGAAGAGGGGGTCTGGGAGTCATGCCCATGAGGTGCGGTGTTTGTTAGGAATAACTCACTTTTCCAGGGAAGAAGACTAGAATTAAGAGTACAGAATTAGTATGTCCAAGATGTAGGGCCCTCGTGTGATAGTTGTATGCTTGATGTAATTTGCCAGAGATAGAAAGATGGGGGTGTCTCTCCTTTTTACTTTAAAAAAAATGAAATAAGGTAGTTGAAGAAACTCTGACCCAGAGAAGTAAAGTCTGTTGGTCAGAGGTGGAGCCCAGACCTGAAACCCACACTCTTCTTAGGATGGATCATGCTCTCCCCATAATGCCACCTTGCTCTCCCTGTGAAGGGAAAGGGCACGGCATTCATTGAGGAGTTAGAAGGTGGCAGGATGCATGATGGCATCTTCATAGAAGGCTCTACAATTACGCTTTTGCCCTTGTTTAGGCTGTGGGTGCTTTGCACATCTCAGGAGAACAGACAGTGAGGTTTGGCTGGCATCTTCTTGTGAGATAAAGGGGCCAGGCAGTCTCCCTGGGTCCAGAGTAGAGAGAACTTAACTCATATTTGTTGCTTTTGGCTTAAAGTTGTTGCCAAACTCAGCAAAGCCTGGCTACAGTGGAACCTCTGCAGTGAGCACGGCTGTTTAGCCCAAAGCAAAGTCAGTCTCAGTGTCTGAATCTAAAAATAGTATCTAGCTTATTTTTCTAAAAGGAGGTATAATAGAACTTTGACCTCCTGGTAATGACGTCTAAAATCACTCAAGCTTTTCTTCATTTAGTTCAGGGACTCAACAGACTCTTAAGTTCATTATGTCCCTACATTTGTAAATGCTGGTCCTTTTCTTCATCAGACCAGATCAAGAGTTCCCTGAAGTCCTCTAACATTTGCAGGGTTCTCTTTCGGCTCTGTATTAGATTCAAGCATCATTTTTTAAAAAAGCAAAGTAATAGCTGTTGTGGATCCGTGGTTGCCTAGAAATAAAAAGTTAAAAAAACTAGCATAAACCATGGTTGTCCTCATGACGTCGTATTCTCGATTTTAATAGTTTGAAGCTGGCTTGAATTTTATTTTACAATTCCAGGATGGTAGGTTTTGTTTGTTTGTTTTCTGGTACAGAATGTGATGTTTCTTTTGCCATCCTGGCTTAAGAGAGATAATCGTCTAGATTTTAATGAAGTCAAACATTTGTAGGTTTTGGTTTTTAAAGAAAAACAGCAGCTGGAAGTTTCTCGGTGCTGACAGTTTATACATCTTTATAAATGCTAGAGTTGGTCATGCTACAATCCCAGCCAGGACCTGTGGTTCTGAGTTTCTGTTCATCATAGTGACCACCTTGTTCTCAGTGATTCCTGATTAAATCATGTTATAAATTAGAGCTCAGAAAATGCACTTAGCCCAAAGAGATACTATGCAAAAAAATTTTTTTCCCATACACTGACATTTCATTTAACAGTCCATTTGAAATAGATATTTTGGAGGCTGGGGATTTAGCTTAGTGGTTCTACCACCTGCCTTGAAAGTGCAAGGTCCTGTGTTTGATCCCTAGTACAGAAAAAAGAAATAGATATTTTGCTACCTTTCAAAGTGTGAAAAGCCATCTGTCTAGGGAAGTTGCTAATTAACAATAGTACCCCTGGGCCAGGGATTTAGCTCAGTGGTTTCACCACCTGCCTTGCAAGCACAAGGACCCGAGTTTAATCCCCAGTGCAAACAAAACAAAACAATAGTACCCCTCTCCTTGGAGGTTTCAAGGCCTCAGAGATGATAGTAAAATTCTCTGATGCTGGAAAAATGCATACTTGCAGGCCGGGCATTTAGCTTAGTGGTTCCACTGCCTGCCTTGCAAGTGCAAGGACCTGAGTTCAAGCCTTGGTACCAAAAAGAAAAAAAAAAAAAAGCCTACAGAAGTCTAGAGGTATTGGATCTTGGTAGGTGCTTGATAATATTTGTGGAAGAGAAATGTTTTGGTCCTAACACTGCTGGAAATGACTTAAAGGTGGATTGCCAGGACCGGAGATTTAGCTCAGTGGTTCCTCTGCTAGCCTCGCAGTCGCAAGCACCCCGAGTTCAATCCCTGGTTCAAAAAAAAAAAAAAA
>NW_022900924.1:4645998-4649019 GCF_012274545.1 Fukomys damarensis | reverse complement strand
ATCCTTTTTTTTTTTTTTTTTTAACATCTGGAATGGTAGGAGATAGCCCCCTCATTTATTTCATGGCTTGCTGTCTGCCAAAGCACTTTCCTGAGTGCTTTAACTGGGTGATCATGACCTCATCCTCATAGCAGCTCCATGAGATAGTAAGTTCTCTCTATTTTAGATCCATAAAGACTGCTTGCGCCTTGTATCTGAGAAATTTCTTCAAACCAAACATCCTTGGTGGACCTGTGCCTGTTTAAAAGGGCCCTGGTGACCCCTGTGAATTTATGATTTCTTCTCTCTGGCTCCTTCCACAGAAAGAGTACTTCAAGCAATATGAAGTGGGGCTCCAGAATCTGTGCCATTCCTACCAGAGCCGTGCTGACTCACGGGCCAAGGCGTCTGAGGAAAGCCTGCGCACCTCTGAGAGGAAGCTTCGTGAGACAGAGGAGAAGCTGCAGAAGCTGAGGACCAACATTGTAGCACTCCTGCAAAAGGTGCAGGAGGTGAGCCAGGCAGCCCTCTTACTGCAGCTGAACCACCTGGTCTTTCAGGGAGGGGGGCCAGGCACCTCCTGCTCTTTGCTCACAGGACTCTATCTGCTCACAGGAATCTGTGGTTCCAATCCTGGCTGCCTAGCATCTTGACCAGGAGGGCTTGAGGTGGTATGACTGCCTGGGCCTCATCCCAGCCAGACCCACCTTGTATAGCCTGGTTTGTGAACCCTCCAAGCTATAAAACAAAGTTCTTGCTTTTCCCCATGACACCCAGAAGTGGAGAGTGCCCCTTAGATAAGTGTTAACCAAGGCAGCAAACAACTGAGGGCATGCTCTGTCCTTTCCTCAGGGTCTAGGGAGAAAAAGACAGGCCAGATAAGGTTCCAGTTGTTGCAGGCCCACATTCTGGTGGAGGAGACAGAGCTACTAATGGTACGCTGTGCTATGCAATAACTAGTAAGAGACAGAACGCTAGGGAAGGCCACTTGTGCAGGGTGGCCACTAAGGAAGTGGTGTCTGAGCTAAGAATGGATGCTGACCATGCAAAGAGTGGGATATGAGTACTCCAGGCAGAGGAAAGATAAGAGGACTTGGTCTCAGCGGGGAGCTTGTGTGGGTATGAGACGCAGGGTTGTACAAGGTGGGATTTGATCTTGAGAGCAGTGGGAAGTCACTGGAGGTGTGTAGCATAGTCCAATTTTCACTATGACACTTTGGTTGATTGGAAGGGTAAAGGTTAGAACCTGGAGAGGAGGTTCTCAAAGCTGGATAAGACACAGCGATGGCCTGGACATTGGGTGGTGACAGGGAAAGATAGCTAAGGCAGGTGGGAGCAGGATAACCTGGGTGTCATCTGAGCACATAGATGGGGATAGGGATAGGGAGGAGTAGGGACCAAGACAGGACAGCAACCTGACAGCCAGGTTACAGGGGATGAGGAAAAGATGTCGGGCTCAGACCAGGAGCTGGGAGAAGGGTGGAGAGGCTCGTCCCCACAACCACTTTCTGGCCCTGGCTGAACCCTGCCCTACTCTGTTCCAGGACATAGACATCAACACAGATGATGAGCTGGATGCCTACATCGAAGACCTCATCACCAAGGGGGACTGAGGGCCCAGGAGCCAGGATGAGCTCCCCTGCCCACCTGCCCCTCAGCACAGCAGCTTCAGGGAGGGAGATTCATTTATGGGTTGATGGACTAAACCTTTGATTTCATTAATGTAAGACATTTGTGCTTTTGGAAGGACAGATACTTTGATTCTTTGAATCTTCCTCCTTAAGTTTATAAATATTTATTTTTTAAAAGAAACAGGCTGTGCTTGCTGTGAGACCATACATTTTTTATAACTCTTGGGTAAAGGACAGCAAATTTATACTTTGGCCATACTAGGTTGCCACTTCAGCTTCTGACTCCTCAAAATAGTGGTGAGACCAGCACCATCCTGAATTTGGAGAGATTCCAGGGGCATCTGTGATACCTTTCCTCTCTCACATCAGTGCTGTGAAGGTCTGCAGTTAGCTCCATGCAGCTGTCCGTTATCCTAGCTGTGGCATCATTCAGACAGTTTTGGGAAGAAAGATCTTGCTATTCAGCCTTCCCATCCTCACTCATGTTCTCTCTGAAGTACTGATTTCCTCAGTTAACCATGAACTGTGATGTTTTCTGCCTCAGCTTGAGTCCAGGTTGAGGAGTAGACAGCTCCAGCTGGATCAGATCCAGATCCCTGATCCAAGTAGCACTTTGAGTATTTAATTCCAAAGGATTTCTTAGGGAAGGAGCAGGTGTATGAAAGAGCCCTGGTGCTGAGCTAGCAGAATTCTCCATCTGTGGCTACCTCAGATGGTACAGGTCCCTGGAGAACCTGCTACTGTTTATCTACTTCCCTTTTCCTAGCTCCACCAAGGTGAGGCACAGCCACTACTCCCAGGCAGTCAGAGGGACTGTCAGGGAATTCAGAGGCAGTTCTGCAGGAAGTTCATCTCGCCTTCCCGCCCTGTCCAGACACAGCCTCTTAGAAGCTGTGTCCGTCAATAACTACTCAGGGGCAAAGACAGAGGCAAGAGTTGCTGAGTTTTATCAGCCATTGGGGGAATTCTGTTTCCATTTCCTGCAGCTTTTTTCCCATTCCTGTTTGAGGCCTCTGAAAGCATATGAACTGTGGCCTGGTACCACTGATTCAGACTTTCTTCATTGTGTTTTCACCATAACCTAACCCAGGTCAGCAGTGCCTACCAGCTGCCCTGTGAGGTCTGCAGAAGACCAAGAAGCAGTGGTGAGAGACTCAGGTAACACTGGAATCGAGTCTTTCTCCACTTGTACATGTGGCTGGAAGCACCTATGACTGGTAGATTCTGAGCTTCCCCAAACCTCATCCACGAGAGGATTGTTTGGGGAGATGCAAGTCAGAAGTAGTCATTTTCCTCTGGGACATTCTCCAAGAGACTTGAAATGCCCCTGAACCTGGTGATCCTCCCTCAAATCTGTTTTAATCTATAAGGAAGACAGTTCTGCTTTTTTTTTTTTTTTTTTTTTTTTTTT
>NW_022900924.1:4629661-4645877 GCF_012274545.1 Fukomys damarensis | reverse complement strand
TTTTTTTTTTTTTTTTTTTTTGGTACCGGGTATTGAACTTGGGTCCTTGTGCTTGCAAGGCAGGCCACCGAACTGCTGAGCTAAATCCCCAGCCGTAGTTCTGCATTTTTACTTGAGTAATACTCAAGATTTTTATTTATGTGAGCAAAATGCAATGTAGTAAGTCCCCAACTTACAAACATTTGAGTTGCAAATTTTTACAGATACTAACGGACCCTACATTATGAACATTTGTAGATGTGAACAAATCGAGGAAGTAGCTCACGTGTCTGCCCGACATAGTCACAGTTGTGTTGCTGTGAGCCTACTTCATGGTGTGATAGTGTACAGCAGTACAGAGCTTAGAGCCCAGGATGTCTGGAAGCAAGAGGGGGCTGCTGGGAAGCACAAAGCAATACCATGGGAACATGTGAAAATAAGAGATTGGATGGAGGCGAAAAGATGGTAGGCATCACTTGTTCTTTTTGTTTTTTGGGTTTTTTTTTAAAATTTACATTGTATATTTGTGTCAAAGGTATATAAGACTCACTTTGTGGGACTTATAAACAAATCTGACTTAAGTGAACTTTTTTCTGGAATGGAGTTTAAGTTGGGGACTTACTGTACTATAAACTTCTACTGGTGAGACTTCTCAACTCAGTCTGTGTTCTCAGTGAAATCCAGCACCTTCCAGCTCTTTTTCTTTTTATCTTGTGGCTTTAAACAGTTTCCAAAGTCTTTATCTCTACCATATTCACTGTTTGAGCTTCAGACTCCTTAACACCCACAGAAATGGAAAGACTAGATTTCGTAGATGTTTCAGCTTCAGCTTCTGGGTGTACTTAGTCGGACCTCAGCTTTGCTGAACAGTTTTCCAGGCAGAGATCTTGCTCTTCCAGGTGGGATATAAATGCAGAGGTCTCCTTTCTCCTTTCCTGCAACATCACAGGATAGTTGACTGGCATGGAGCTGTCTGGCGACATGAGGGGAGGAAGAAAGTCTGGCTCATCTGTAGCGGGAAGGTCCTTAGCACAAGGCTGCAAAAAAGTGAGGGCAGCACCTTCTTAAGGACAGAGTTGAGGACTTTGGTTGGTTGGTTAGTTGGGTTTTTTAAGTGATGTGCACATAGTTAAAAGTCCTGAGCCAGGCGTGGTGGCACATGCCTTAGTCCAAGCATTGGAGAGGTGGGGGCAGGAGGACTGCCATGAGTTCAATGCCAGCCTGGGCTACATAGCAAGACCCCGTCTCAAAAAGAAAAAAAAAAAAAATCCAAACACTACAAAAGGCTGGACCGTGCAAAGCAAGGCTTCTTACCACCCAGTTCCCAAATTCTCCCTGAGTGTATCCATCCTAGTGCACACGTACATGTATGTACACACACACACTCTGCTCTTTTCCACTGAGTGGATTTTAGAACCTGTTTCAGAATAGCCCACAAGGGTCTCCTTTATTCTTGTGAACAACCACAGATGTAGTGTCATTTAACATTCCCTACTGTAAGCATTTGAGTTTTCTAAAATTTAGAAAAAGTACTGAGTGTATTTGCTCATTAACTTAGATTTATATTTACAAAGAGTAAATTCCAGGAAGGAAAATGGCTGTCAGTGCATTAACAGTTTTAAGCTACAGTCCCACACTGCCTTCGAGGGAAAACTTCCGATACCAATTCCAACATGGTCCCATCCACAACTTGCCAGTATGTATATGTAACTCTTCACTAATGAGTAAATTGATGGATTGAGTCCATTTGTTTAATCAGTGAGATTTAATGTCTTCATTGGCCAGTTATGTTTCTCTTCTGATACAGGACACTATGTAGCTGAATCTTGGGTTAGGGAACTTTTTGTAAATAAGATTAAAAAAAATAAGGTGCAAAGTCCTCAGGAAAATGTCTGCCTTACAGGATTTAAGAGCCCCTAAATGTCCCAGGGATTTCGGGTTAAAAACACCCACTTTTGTTTATCATTAGTTCAGGACAAGGAAGGGTATGACATTTTTGTTTACTAAAAGAAATTAAAGATTAATATGGGCTTAGAAACCTTTTCTGCTTCCTTAATCTGTTTTAGCAACACTTTTTTGCCTTGTTAGGTCTACTTCTCTCTCCCCTTTTTGAGAATTTCAAACCCACGGTTGAAGTAGTATTGCCCAACAGACCACAGCTCTAAGGATCAGTGTCAAGCCTGATAGCTTCAAACTTCTTCCATTTACACAGCTCAGCTCAGTCTGAA
Source organism: Fukomys damarensis (assembly GCF_012274545.1). Taxonomy (NCBI): domain Eukaryota; kingdom Metazoa; phylum Chordata; class Mammalia; order Rodentia; family Bathyergidae; genus Fukomys; species Fukomys damarensis. The sequence goes on along the minus strand of NW_022900924.1, from coordinate 4,643,670 downwards.
CAGTCTGCTTCCCCTGGCTGCTTGTTTTTGCTGGAAGGGCCTTCTGCAGCCAGGTTGTGAGGGACCTACTGACAAAGTCTCCAAGGTTCTTGAAATGTTCTGAGAATTTCACTGCAGGCCTCGGGCCTTTGTGGTGATGGGACCTCTGAGGCTTCCTATGAGTAGTAGCCACACAGATTTTGGTTCTTGTAGTAGTTGCACAGCCAGCTTGGCCACAGGAGGTAGAACTCCAAAGAATGTGCCTTCAGACTGTTAGTTCGGGCTCTGCTGGAGGCACCCTCTCCACAGTGAGCAGGACAGACTTCACAGGGGAAGGACCTGGCAGAGCACATCCCAGGGTGCTGCCAGACCTGCTTTTCAGTCTAGCTGTTAACATTCAGTAACTTGCTACCCATGAAACAGGACCAACCAGGACTAATGGGGGACCCAGCAGAAACTTCCTGTCGGCAGTGCCTCAGTCTGTCACCCCATTCTGGCTCCCAGTTCCTCTAAAATGAAAGGGTTGGATGATGACAGACGTTTTCCAGTTTAGCTCCAGGGCAGGTCTTCACCTGAAATTTATCCAGCCTTAATAGAAGGTTGGTGTTACTGGAGCTTCTGCGGTGGAAAGTTATGATGGGGCCCAGCACCTCTTACTATCTTGCCCTCCAATCCTTACTTGAAAGATTCCGTGTTCTCCACTTGGAGGCCTACAGGTGCTTACTCGGTGACTCACATAGGGGCAATATGTTTTCCCCAGGGCCACCATCGTGGCCTTCTAAACATTTAGCCAGTTCCAGTATCCCCCAAGGATGAGGGCTGGACTTCCAAGCAGCTTCCATCTGGCCCACGACGCAGATGTTTATGGTATTTCTTGGGGTTCTGGCATTCCTAGTGGATGCCAGCCAAGGTCAGTGGAGAAGTTCATACCAGTGAGTGGGTAAGGATCCAGCAGACGCATCCAGCCTCTTCTGTGCCCTCTAGATTGCTGAGATACTTCCAAGAGTCCCCAGTGCTGCAGATTTCTCCCCAAACTGACCAACTCTCGTCTACTACTGTGACTCACCGCCCTTCCGTCCTCTTAAAAGTTCTGGGCTTTTGATGTCCTCCCGAATGCCTGGCGAGTCAAACCAGTCTATCACTAGGCTGGGTTTTGGTGGTCAGAGGAGACACCCCCCCACCCCCCGACTGTCGGAAAGAAGTTTTTGAGTTCTTCATGCTTAATCATAAGCTACTGCAGTACAGCATACGCCGGAGAGCTGACTGTACATTCTTACCTGACGCAGATGACAAGGCTAGCACGACAGTACTCTCCGGAACCTCTGAGCAGCTGATGCTCAGCTCTATCCCCGCAACGGCCTTCTCCCGGCTGGCCAACGGTGGTTTTGCAGATAACGTCCACTCAGCTCAGAGCCTTAAGCCGGAAGCCCAAGTGCGCATGGGCAATTGGTTCTAAGCCGCTCAGAGAGGGCGTGCCCTGCGCGTGCCCTGCGCGTGCGCGGTGGAAACTTGGCGCTCCTGCGCACGTGTGGGCACTTAGCGGCTCCCACCTCTCAACAGAGCAGGCCGCTCAAGCCAAACATAGGTAAGGAGGAAAGTTTTCTCCCTGAGGGCTGCATATTCAAGTCCAGGGTGCACATGAAACCTTTTCCTCAGTTGTTTTCCGACTTTTTGACAGATTACCATAGACACCCGCCCGACCCTTGGTACATTTTCTGGCTGGGCGACCTTATTTTTGCAAGACCTGAAAAGAGGCTGCTTGTTTTTTCTTTTGCCTTAAGGTGCCAGCCTTTCGGCCTCTCCCAGGGCCTGGCCTGAGAGTTCGGGATTTCACAACGTTTATTTTCGACAGGTTTGCAATGTTCGTTGAAAGGTAAGCACTTTTAGGTTTTTGTGTTTTCTGTCATGCTAGGGAAAATCCATCCCTTTTCCACCAACACTGCTTGCAGCGTTGACAAATTTTTCTGTCAACCTTCAGTCCTAGTGGAATATCTTTCAGTCTAAGCCGCAAGGCAGGAATCAAACTTTGTAGTCTCTCCATCCCCCAGGTGGAAATTACTCATGCTAGCCTCATTTATTATAAGAACCACTCGGGCTATTATATTTCCTTGTGTTTCGAATTGTTGGTTGGAGACGCCACAGGCGAGTGTGATGTTGAAAGTTGAGGCTGTAGCTGAAACTAACCTGGGCAATCATTTTCTAGAGGGATCACTTTCAGAAACCTTTCGGGCTGTTCTTAGTAACCTCTCATGTAATTTTAAATTGCTTGATGCAGTTCTCTTCTGTAGCAGTCTTTTAAAAAAAGTTTAATTGGAATTTAAATTATAATTGCTTTAAATGTTTTGAGAGTGTTGACATTTTTATGACACAAGGTCTCCCCCGAGGATATGAAATTATTTTCCATTTGTTTAAGAATTCGTTTAGATCCTCTAGTAAGATTTTATAATTTCTTCATATGGGTTTTATAACTTTCTGGGCCAATAAGATATATTTTCATTCATCTTTTTTATAACTTTCTGGTTATAAAATTCCTGTTTTTGTGGGTTTTGTCTCTATTGTGATGGGATACTTTTTTCTAGCGCTCACTGATTATTATTATGGAGAAAAGCTGTTACAGACTCTGGTACTTCTAAAAATAAACCTTTTTTATAGAGACAATTTACAAATTTGCTAGTATATCAGTTTAATTGCCATTTAGTTTTACTTAGAAACTCTGAAATAATGTTGAATCATTTGGGTCTTGTTTCTGGTGTGGATGAGATCTACAGGTGAAGGTTGAACAGGACGATGTGACCTACACTGAGGGCTGAACAGGACGTTGGTTTTGGTAAATGGCCTTTGAAATCAGTTTCCTTACCTCTATCTTGGGAACTCTGGAACTCACGCATAGCTACTGTCCTACCTGACTGCGGCACCAGGGGGCAGCACTACACAAAATGAAATGTTCCCTGGAGACTGGACGAATTTGAATTTTTGTCAAGTGCCTTTTCACCATCTATTTAAAAAGCAATATGTAATTGAACATTTTTCCACGTATTTATCATCCATTTGTACTTATTTTGAGGCGTGTGTGTTCTGTTCATTTGTTGGATTTTTATGGTTTCTTTTTTAGTTCTTTATATATTCTGAGAATTAATCCTCAGTCAAAAGCACAGCTGGCAAAGATTTTCCTCCATTCTGTAGGCTCTTTCTTGGCTGTGTTGTTTCCTTAGTTATAAGAAGGTTTTAACGTGCATGCCTGAATCTGCCAAAATGGAGCCCGTTAATCTATATAACTAATATGCACTAATAACAAAAGAATGAGGTACAATAAATCTAGTCTGTCTAAAAAATCAATTTTAAAAACCTAGAATTTTCTTCTATAAGCTGTTTTGTTTTTATTAGACAGTGAGTAGCTTTAAGCATTTGCTGTATAGAATATTATAAATTAGGAAGATGTGGTGGGTTTTTATTCTGGTGGGTTCTCTCAGCTCAGAGAGAATTGTAAGGCAATGTCAAGAGAGGACTGAGCAAAAGTATTGTAGAGCAAGATCGGAAAGCAGCATTTATTGCAAAGCAAAATTAAACAGCTCCTAGACAAAAGAACCTAGGAGGGGCCTGAAAAAAGTTGTCCAAGGGGCTCTTGTTTAGGGTTTTTGTTTGTTTTTCTGGTACCAGAAGTCGAACTTGGGTCCTTGTGCTTGCAAGGCAGGTGGAACCACTGAGCTAAATCCCCAACCCGTTTAGGGGTTTTTGTAACCCAAAATGTGTACATCTCAGCCAAGTTGAGCTCAACCTTCGGGGTTACCGTCAGGAGAGTGGTGTAGAAGTGAGCCTATAGGAATTTGGGGTAGGTAGCAGGTGTACCTTTGCAAGCACCGTTAATTGTAAGTTTAAATACAGCGAAGGTATTTGTGAGAGAAGTATGAATATCTTATTTGGGGGCATAAAAATCTTGCCAATCCAACGAGGCCTTTGTTTACCAAGTCTTGAGGCGCCTGGCCTTGGTTTTCCATGTGTCCGTTGTAGAATCTTCCTGACTCCCTCTTTGGCTTGGCCTTCTGGCTGCCAGTATCTCCCTTTGTCAGGACTCTGCTCCACAGTTTTCACACATCGTACAAATTGCCGGGCTCCTACACCTTGTTTTTTAAAAATTGAGTCATTTATGGCCTTCAACTATCTTCTGGAAGTTGTAATCTTGTTATGAAATACAACTGTTAGTTATGATTTCCTTGTCTCTTTTTTTACCTTGTGATTTTTTCTATCCTCCTTCACAAGGAACACCCATCTCCTGGTATATTATTGAACTTTATAAATCCCTACTGGCCTCTCCTAAATCCCTTTCCTCCTTGCTCAAAGGCAACCCACACCCTTAATAATTGTTTTGCTCTGCCTGCTTTGAACTTAGACACAGCATTTTATTATTTTGCAATTTGCTCTCTATTTCCACCGTCACATCCCCAAAATTCATTGTGTTGTTGAGTGAGGGTGTAATTCATCTTTTACCACAGTATGAAAAAAAAAAAAAAGAATTACACTGACAGTTGAACATGCTACTTTGTTTTTTTATTTTTATTTTTATTTATTTATTTTTTTGGTACTGGGGATTGAACTCAGGTCCTTGCGCTTGCAAGGCAGGCCACCGAACCACTGAGCTAAATCCCCGGCCCCTACTTTGTTTTTTTAAATCCATGCTTCTGTGACTGGCATTTGGGTTGAGTATTGGTATTTGTGTGTTTTTTTCTTGATAACTGTGAACGCTCTTGTTTGTCTCCTGCCGCCAGTAGGTTTGCAGAGTCACAGGTCATGTTCGTTGTGATGCCAAATTTTGTCAGAAGTGGTTGTATCAAATTTCACAACCACTGGCATTGTAAATGTTTGTGTATTTCATTTCTCCGCTTTTCTCCCAAGAGTATTACTAGATCTGAAATTTTTTACTAGTGTGTTGGGGATAGAATAGCATCTCATTGTGGCTTAATTTGCATTTTCCTGATTTCTGTTGTGGTTAAAGCACCTTATTATGTTCATTGAACATTTAGGAACATGTTGTTGTTGTTTTGGTGAAGTGCTGAAGACTTTTGCCTCATTTTTCTGTTTTTCTTGATTGGTATTGTGTATTATGGGTACAACTCCTTGATAATGTCTGTATTGTAGATTTCTTCTCCCCCTTTGGCATGTCTTTTTTCTTTTGGTATCAGGCATCAAACTCAGGACCTAGCGCCTGCGAGGCAGGTGCCGTGCCACTGAGCTAAATCCTGGCCCTGCATATCTTTTGTCACTCCCATTTTACCAAGCCTTTTGATGAACAGAAATTCTCGATCTTACTATAGATTAATTTGTCATTTTTCTGCATAGTTTTCATTTCTTGTTTTAAAGCATTTTCCTTACCCTGAGGTCATTATTATTACGTTGTTTAAAATACTACGTTGTATTCTAAAGTGTTTGTAGTTTTATCTCACATGTACAGATCTTCGGTTCACCTGGAATTGACTTTTGTATGTGGTGTGAGATAGGGCCTCCCTCCCTCTCACCTCCTCCTCCTCCCTCTATTTTACTTACCTTTCTCCCTCCACCCCTCCCTCTCTTCATCTTCCTTCCTCCTCCTCTCCCTCTCCCTCTTCTTGGTTGCTCCCATGTTCCTTATTTTGAAATCTTTTCTTGATAGGTCTACGGTGCTACCTCTTATGTATCAGATGTTCTATGTGTGTGTGTGTGTGTGTGTGTGTATATGTTTCTGGACTTAGTTTTGTCAATTGTTTTTTATTGCAATACTGATTTACATATTTATAGTTTTATATTTAATAGAGCCAGTTTTCCCATTTTTTCTAAACTTCAGCACTGTTATAACTAGTCACAATCTTTTGTATTTCCATATAAATTTGAGAAACATTAAGGTCTATGAGAAAACCTGTAAAGATTTCATTGGAATTATTTGCCATGAATTTAAGAAGAAATAATATATGTATAAATGTTCCAACCTATGTAGATGGTGTAAGTCTCCATTAACTGACATCTTTAGTGTCTGTCATAAATACAATTTTCCTTTCAGATATCTTGTGTCTTTTGTTTGATGTATCTTATTATCCTATCGATAGGTTCCTTTGGATTTTCTTTGTGATATCAACTGAGTAGTGATAATTCTGCCAATTCTTCTATTTCATATAAATATTTTTCTTGCTGACTGTCATTGGCTCTACCAGTACGATATTGCGTACACAGGGTGAAAGTGGGCATCTTTTTTTTTTTTGCTCTTTGTTTCATAAGCAAAGAGAAATGTGTATGTGTAGATATTAATTACATTGTGAAAATTTCCTGTCATGCCTATTGCTGATTTTTTCAATAACATGGATGTATGCTCAGTTTTAAAGTGTTTCCTTTGAGATGACCGTGTCTCATTTGCCTTTAGTTTGTTCATGACATTGGCTAGTTTTTCTCAGGATAAACTAATCTTGCATGTCTTCAACATAATGATCAGTTTTACTGATAATGCTATTGTCAGATTTGTTCATATTTTGTTTTTAATTATGATTGACACTAGTTTGTAATTTTCTCTTCTCCTACTGTCTTCATCAGCTTTCCGTGATCAAGTTGATTAGCCTCAAACATGAGTTCTTTTCTTCTACCTTTTGAATAGTTTCTGTAAGACAAGTTATTTCTTAGTCATCTGTGTCTGGAGTTTTTTGTGTAAGCATGTGGAGCTTGTAACTAATTTAATTTTTTAAAAAATGGTTGAAATACTATTAAGATTTTTCTATATTTTTAGTCATTTTAGGCTATGTTTTTCTAAGAATTTATCCATTTTATCTGTTTTCAATTTTATTGTCAAAGTTATTCATAATATCCTCATTTAAAAATGTGTCTAGCATGTTTTTGTCTCCCTTTTATTCCAAACATTTTTAACTCTTCCCTCTTTCTCTTCCTAATTGGTAATGCCAAAAATGTGTCAATTTTTAGTTTTTCAAAGATACAACTTCAGCTTTCTTTGTCCTCTTTATAGTAATCCTCCCTTAAATCCAGTTTTGCGTTCCATGGTTCCATTACCCCTGTCATATTAAATGGAAAATTCCATAATAAATGATAATATGGTTTTAGACAATATTTATTACAGTATATTGTCATGTGTCCCCTTTTAATAATCATTATTAATTTCTTATTGTGCCCAATTTATAAATTAAAATTCCTGATAGATATGGATGTTTAGGAAACAACTGACTATATATAGGCTTTAGTACCATCCGTGGCATCCCTTATGGGTCTTGGAATATATCCGCTTTGGTAAGAGGAACTATTAAGTTTTCCATTTTATTAATATCTGAATTTATCTTTATTTCATTTATCCTAATGTTCATTTTCTTATTCAAATTGGATATTTAGTTGATGATTTTTATCCTGGTTTATAAGTTTTTGATGCTTTACCTGGATACAGGGTTTTTTAAAAACAGTATTTTATGATTTTTATTTTCTTCATTGGCATTATTTTAAAGTACATTTATTAATGTCTTAATAGTTTTTCCCCTTGTTATTAATTTTGAATTGACTTCACTGCAGTATGAGAATATAGGTTATATACCAGTTCTCTGAACCTTGCTGAGATTTTATGAATGGCCTCAAATATGAGATTAATGTTCAGAAATGTTACACTTGCATTTCAAAAATATATATTCTGCAATTACCTATAATGTCCTTATATGTCTGTTACATCAAATTTGTTAATTGTTTTGCTTGAAACCTTACCGATATTTTTTGTTTGAGCTCTTATTACTAGGAGAGAGATATTAAAATTTTTCATTATGATTATGGACTTCTTATGATTGCGTCCATTTTACTTTTTTAGTTTATGTGCTGCCAAAGAAGCACCTTTTTACCTTGTATATTTTGGGATGTTATTAGATGCATAAGAGTATTAGAGCTTTATGAATTTTACTTTTTATATAGTGACTTTAAAAAATTTCTAATAGCCGACATCCAGGATTATTGTTTACCTTAAAAGTACAATTTGTATATTTATGTCATAGGTGCATTTTTGTAAATAGCATATAGCTTCTATTCCAGATTCTTTGTTTTTACCTGAAGCATTTGTTACTGAAATTTTATGTTATTTTAAAAAATCCATTAAGTTTATCAGTACACTTTAGGTGTACGATACGATGACATTCATCACTGCGAATCTGCACCTTTACATGATCTATCTTGGTTCTTATTTCTTCCCCATTCCTCTGCCCTCCCTTCCACCCCTCCATCCCTCCCTATTTACAAAGGCTTAGTTTCCATTTTTCCTTTTCTTTATGCAATTATTGAGGTATTCATTATTGCTCTCTCTCCATCCTCTTAGTATTAGTTTTTATTCCACTGTATTGTTATTCCCTTTACCTCCTTTTCCTGTCTTCTTTTAGATTGAGATTTTTCTCCCCTTCCTTGGTTTCCATTACTGTTTTGGAAATTTAGTATTCCTGTTCCTTTAATCATTATAAGTTTTATATAATACTTATTTCATCAAAGTCTCACTCCACAGGATACTATTGATACTGTTTTGAAAATCTTTGCTAATCCTTGTTTTGCTTTTGTTCCTAAAAGATATTTTGACTGGAAATACTAAAATTTTCTCCCCTGCTTTGGAGATAACCATTTCTGTGTCTTCTGATTTCCTTCAGAAGTCAACTCGCAGTTTAACTGATGCTCTTTGAAGGTAGTCTTTTTCTTCCCTCTCCAGTCCAACTGCTTTTGAGATTTTATTGTCTTAGTCATCTTGTAATTTCACTATATTGTATTTAGCTGTGTATGTACTTTTATTTACCCCCCTTGGGGTTTCTTGAGCTTGACTGCTTATTGGTATTTTTCATGAGTCTTTGGAAATTTTTAGCCAAATACTGTTTCTGGTCTATTTATTTAAAAAAAATTTTTTTTCTCCTCAAAACAGATGAGACACAAGTGGGACCTTTTAACTTTATCCTTCATGTCTCCTAACTTCGTTTTTATATTTTTTGCCTCTTTGTGTCTTTATGTTACATTCTGGATTTCTTCAGATCTTACTTCTATATCATAAATACACTATTCAGTTGTGTAAATTCTGTTACAATATTATCCACTGAGTTTTTTTTCTCATTGAGTTTATTGGTACATTTTAGGTATACAGTACAGTTACATTCATCATTGGGATCCTGTACCTTTACATGACAGGTCTTGGTTCTCCCTTTTTCCCCTTGTCCCTGCCCTCCCTTCACCACCTCCTCCCTTTCCTATTTACAAAAGCCTTATTTCCATTTTTTTCCTTTCCTCATATTTTTTTCTTTTCCCTTATTTCCTTTCCCCTACCCTTCCCACTTTCCACTGAGTTTTTGGTGATACAATTTTTTTTTTCTGGAAATTTAAAGTATTTTTCAATGTGTTCAAAATCCCTTCTGTTTCTAGAAATATATTGAACATGGTTATTTTCTGTCTGATAATTTCATTATGTGCAGGAGTTTTACATCTGACCCTATCATCTTTTATTTGTAGTGGCCCTTGTTTTTCCATATGTGCTTAAAATTTCTATGCTGTGAGCTGCCCATTTTTTATGCAACTTCACGTTTAGGTTTCATTAGGTCCTAGAGTGAAGAGGAAATTCTCTTAAGGGAACTGGCTTGCTTCTCCAAGGTGACTGAAAATGTTGACAATTTAGGATTATTTTAGAGTCTCTGCTAGGTGTTTTTTTACACTGTTCAGGTAGTTTAGCTGGGCTACAAAACCAACCAACCAAGGGTCTGCTGATTATAAATTCTCAGGATATTTTTTTCCTACTGTGCTTAGGATCAACTTTTATTTTGGACTCATCATTATAGTGAAAGTCTAACTCTCTGGGGACACACCTTTACAGGAGACATTGCCTATAAGATGCTTTACCTTGTGAGCTTGTGAAGCAATATGCTCACTGGATCACTAAATAGTGGTGAGGTAAATATCCTTATATTCTTTCTAGTTTCTATTCTTTCTAGTGGATGCATTTACGATTTAAAAAATTTTATACAGTGCATGTAATTTTCCACAAAGGAATATCTTCTAGAACTAGTCTACTGCATTACCAGAAAGGGAAGTCCTCCCAACTGATTAGTGCAAAGAATGATTTACAATAGAAAGCTTCTTGTATTGACCATTTATGAATTTCCATATCAAGCCAATTTGGGCACACCAACTTAAGGTATGAGTCTCTGTGGCTGGATTACATTTTCTGTTGTCTTATTTGGATTTTTGAGTATTCTTTAAAAAAATGAGTTTGGATTGTGTATTTTAGCACTACATCAGGTTTTGTTGAAGTTATGCATTGCTGGCTAGCTTCATAAAGAGAATGTTAGTTTTTGTTGCTTTTGTTCAGAGTTTCACTTTGAATTTTCTCTCTCTCATGTCTTTTCCCCTCTTCCCTCATGCTAAGCTCTAGTCCTGCAAAGTTTTGAATGGTACTTTATTGGTAGGATTTTAACGGAGATCATATTGAATTTGCAGATTTGCATCTGACTTGACTGAGTTTATCCATTAGCGAAGACAGCATTTTCCCTGTGAACGCGGATCTTTTCATTGCTATCCATAAGTTCTTTTATGTGTTATCTTTTTGTTGGGTGTATCACTGTCACTTACATCCTATGTTGCTATATAATGTTTTTCTTTTTAGATGGTCTCACTGTGTAGTTCAGGCTGACTTTGAATTCACTGGCCCAGGATGGCCTCAATCTCATAGCAGTCCTCCTATTTCAGCTACCCGAGTGCTGGGATTACAGGTGCGTGCCAGTATGCCCAGCTAGAACCTTTCTGTGTATTTTACTAAGTAGTGGCCGGTATACAGGGGACCGTTAAGTACATATCCGTTTGATTGTGTGCTGGTCACCACTGTCCATAATGTTGCCCCAGTGTCACTCTCTGTTCAGGTCTCTACCTGGTCCAGTCCATTTCGGGGTCTTCAGATCCCTAACTCTGCCCTAGGAGGCTGGCCTTTGTCCGTGCAGCCTGCCCTCCGCCACTCCCCTATTCCAGTAAGTGCTGCCTCTCCAGCTCTTTTGCCGGGACTCACCAGTGGCCACCTCCTCACAGATGGGGAAACAAGGCATGGCGAGAGCCGTACCCCACGGTCTCACTTGGACGCACTGGCAGTGAAGGATGACCCAGTGGGCAGACCACCAGCTGCTCTTGCTGGCTCTCAGGGCAACAGAGGCAGCCCAGGTCATGACTGTCAGGCAGTGTGGAACTCACCAGGGTACGCCTTCCCTCCTTGTCTTAGTCATTCTCCTCATTGCTGAGACACTGCACTGCCCACAACTCAAGGGAAGAGGTTTATCTTGGCTCACAGCTTCAGAGGTGTGGTCTCTGGTCAGAGGTGTATATGGAATGGATATGCAGAGGCAAGGGACTTTTGGAGCCACATATCCAGAACCTCCCGGAATACGTGATTAGAGATTAGAAGTCTACAGGGCCACAAGTCCATGTAGGATCAAAATGCACTGCCTTAAGGAATGAATGCTCTTGCCCTCTCTTCCCCATACTCCACTTAGATTGGCCATAAGGTCAATCATGTAACAGTAATCCTTCCCTGGTCACCTATACTGACCTATACAGATATTCTTCTTTTGACCTTTATCCATGCTTCCTGAGCCACAGTTGGACATGGTGGCACTCGCCTGTAATCCCATCTCGCAGGAGGCTGAGGCAGGAGGATCTCCACGAGTTTGAGGCCAGCCTGGGCTACATAGTGAGTTCAGGGCCAGCCTGAACTACAAAGGGAGACCCTGCTAAAAAAAAAAAAAGCCACAGAAGCTTCAATTTGTAGCTATCTTTATGAGGCTCACACTGAGAGGATCTCAGTTAAGGGCAGTCCCTCTGGGTCTTAAGAGTTTAAATCGAACGTCTAATCCTGAGTAATCTGTCATCCATTGTGCTGTGCCAGGGTTGTGAACTGCAGCACAGAAGTCTGTCCACGCAGGGTTGAAAAAGAACCCAGTATGAGAGAAGAGCCCGCCAACAGAAAGCTACTTAAAGCAGGCGGGAAGCAGGGAGAGAAGTGGGGAGCCAGAGACAGAGACACGTGCAGGCCACACCCCAGTAACCGCCCTTTCGGTCAGGCCTCACACCCCAGCAGGGTACTCAGCCACCGGACTAACTCACTGGTGGATGAACCGTGAGACACTCGTGGAGGGCTGTGGATGCCTCGGCCCCGCCCTAGACAGCTACAGAAACTGAGGCAGGAGGGAGACGCTGGAGGTCTCCAGGTGGCCGAGGACTGCCCTGAGAGGAGGCGGACGGGGTGTAGTCATCAGGGTGGCCCTGGGCAGCCTTCCTTGCACAGACCTAGCAGAACAAAGCCCCAGAGTCCTCCCCATGCCGCCTCAGGGCCCATCCCCTGTTGCTTTTGTTAGCCCCCTTCATCCAGCCGCAGACAGACTCAGGGACAAGGCAGTAGAAACTCCAGAGCCAATGGTGTTTATTAGGGGTTAGAAGCTGCTTGCTCACAAGTGTTGGGAAGAGGTCCCACTCCATAGCTCTGAGGAGAGGCTCCGTGGGGGCCCCATCCCGCCCCTCTGGAGTGGGCATCATAAGGCATTTCACATGTTGATGTTTTCACTTTTGTTTTTTGTTTTTGTGTTTTATATAAAAACCAGTCCTGAAGTAGAAAGAAAAAACCCCACAGTGAACTTTCAGGACCTAACTGAAGTAGGAAGGGTTAGAGAAGGGATTTCTGAGCTCCGGGACTGGCCACAGTGGTCCAGTCCCCTGACGGTTGGCAGAAGCCATGAGAAGGGTATGAGGAGAGGGCAGGGCATAGCTTGTGGGAGGCCAAACTCAGACAGGTGTGCCCTGTCTTCATCATTTTTCATTTTTACATACTATAGAAATTTAAGCAAAATAGCTATTATATAGTTATATATCATGTATCTATATAAATTAGGCAAGTAAGGAGTTCAGGGGGTGCTGAGATGGGGCGCCCCTGGAGCCACCTGAGGACGAGGTGGGTGCTGGATCTGTGGTGCCCAGGTCACCAGCCCAGGTTGCGCAGAGTGTCAGTTATTGCTGATTTGGGGCCTGGTTCTCAGGGTGGGGAGCACCGGTGGGCCCTCCTTTTCATTCCTGCTTGGCCTCTTTGGGGCTAGGGTGCCGCCCCAGCATGGCCAGGGTAGGCAAGGGGCTGCTGCCCTCAGGTTACTTGGGGCTCTCAGCAGTACCCTATCCCAGTTAGGGGCTGTCACTCCCAGACCACTTGTGCTCAGCTGGGCCAGGGAAGCCCCCTCCTGCACCGTCTCCGCGGGCCCTAGGCTCCAAGTGGACGGGTAGCTCAGACAGAGGGCTTTGCCACGTCGAGCTACAAAATGCTCCCAATTCAAAGGGGTCTGGCTTCCTGCTGTCTTTAAAGGGGAATCTTGCCAGGACTATTTCGTGGCAAGGAAGCACATTTTGAAAGTTGTCTGCTAAATACTGTACTAAAAATCATGGCTGGAAAGAAATGGAGATTTTTTTTTTTCCTAAAAAAGTCAAAAGAGGCTCCCAAGGAGGGGCCAGTTCCTCCCTGGATTGGGGCTGGTGACCTGGGCAGCTGATGGTCTGGGCCAGCCAGCCTGAGTTGTTAAGTGGGTGCTGGGGTGCCCACGGGGCCCAAGTCCATGGTGAAGGGGTGCAGGTGACCCGGTGCACCTGGGAGATGGAGAGAACCCGGGTCAGCCCTTCCCCTTCATAGGTTCCCCAACACGTTTTTCGGAGGGGGTCGGAAATAAGGGCGGCATTCACTAATGAACTGAGTGCGTTATTGCTGCAGGGTGGCACTCAGAAGATGTTGGGGCACATGTGCCACTCCTGCTTCTCCTTGGCCTCCCAGTAGCCACCCTTGTACACGTAGGCCGTCTCTCTGGTGAGCGGGTCCAGTCTCTTCTCGAACCACAGCGGAACATACCCGTCTGACTCCTTCTCTGCTGGGCGCAGGCCGAGGTTGGTAAGCTCCTCTCCTGGGCGCCCCCGTTTTCCCGGTACCCCGCACCCGCTCCCGGCCCCCTCCTTGCCCGGCCTCACCTTCTTCCGCGGCGCTGCAGCTGCGGCCGGGC